>NC_044274.1:21673465-22048010 GCF_003957555.1 Calypte anna | reverse complement strand
ACCCACGCAATTGCTCTATTAGCAGCAAGTTTCCACTACACATAATTATGGCAAGCCTTAGCCTACTTTTCTGTTTGCTGAATAGCTCTGCCTATTCTCTACTTGTGCTGATGCTACCATTTACTTTTCTTGACACTCTAATCCTTGTGGAGGATTAGAGGCCTGACTTCCTCCACCATGACAGCAGCTGGGTTTCTCAGGCCCCTTTCCAGAGCTTTTTAATACCAACAGTAATGCCATCACTGAACATCCCACTTCCTAATCTTCAAGTCAGAATAGAACCTGTACCTGCAACAAATATTGCAAATACACCATCCAGTGTATTTGCTGACCACCCATTAGCTAAATAATATAACTGTAGAAATTGCTAACAAGTTATAAATTGCATATTCCTGATACTGAAATAAAAACAGAAGTACACTGAGCAAGCAACTAGCTTCTCCCAAAGGCAGAAGATAACTCAAATTTTCTGCATAATCCCAGTTAAACTGTTGTATCAAAGTAAGAAGTGACACATTTCAACAACTGAATTCTCAACTACTTTTAAACTAACAGGAGTAAATAAAGTGGTTTTTTTCAGAATTATTTGTCCTCAACACACTGGCCTTGCAATGATTGTTGCCCTGATAAGCTCTCAGTAAGTCCTTCCTAATCACTCACAACATTGATGCTGTGCCTACAGCTCTTTATGCTGACATTATTAAACATGTATTCTTAAAGTGTATTTGATTCCACTCAAGAGCAGTGACTGCATTGCCTGAGATGTCTAGTTTCCACCTTCTTTAAATTATCAAATAAGCATAAATGGATTGTTTTTCTTGAGGGATCTTAGCCATCTTCTACTCTGAAAAAGCTCTGCTAGCAAAAGCCAGAAACCTATTGTATTCCCTAGACAGCAGCTGTGGAGGTCCACAGTTACATTGTAATAACTAGCCAAAAGCAAGGAGGCCTTTAGATCAAGGGGAAATAGAGGGCATACCACAGTTCTGAAACTGATGTTCTGATAGCCAGTGTGTCTCAAAAGACTAAAGCCATCAAAACCAATGCTGAGGGAACGCTCTTTCAAACACTGTTTTAAGTTCCTTCAAGTAGTGATTAAGCAAGGATATTTTGAGTTTCTGCAATAGCACATACTGCCTCAAGCTGAATAAAGCAACTATACCAAGATCTTCAAGTCCTGAAGAGCTGAACAGAAAAGAATCTGAAAATGTATTTACAAAAACGACACCAGAAATAAAGATTCCCTTTTCTCCAATTCATACCCTCTCTTTCAAACCCCTCTAGACTTGTGTTTACACTGCAACATCTGGCACAGTTTCATAAAACTTGAGAGATGAGGGGCAGACTTCAAATATTTGGTATTGTTTTTAAAGGTAAAAGAACAAAACAAAAACAGTATCACATGACTTTTTATTTACCTGTGTGCTCAGCTTTCCAAATGCAAGCTGAAAGCAGAAGAACAATTCCAAATACTTCAGAACACAAATGAAGACTGCATTCTATTAAATCTAGTTCCCTCTTCTGGAAACTTCTACTAAATCCCTTTCACTACAACTAACAAGATAACTATCATTAAGTTGAGCTATCTCCCTTCCTCCCTTTTCTTCTTTCAGCAATGACATACAAACCACGCTATTTTAACTTCTTTCCTGTTCTCCCAGTTCTTCTGGAACATTTTATTTTCAACAGTCAATTCATTTGGAGAAGTGCCATGCTGAAGTTGAACCTTTTACAATGTTAACTGTGTCTTTGCCAGCAGCTGAAGACATGCATCACACCACCTTCTCCAGCACCTCTTGATTAAACAATATCCTCTCTCTGAGAGCATAGCAGATGTTGAAGCAGCCTTCATTCTCATCTTTTTACCTTCAAAATTATTTTCACTGTCTGTGATGAGTATGATGGCCTTTCTCATTCACTTATCAATTAATATTTTGCAGACTTCGTGCTCACCTCCTATAGATACATATTGCATTTTGACAGTACACAGAAGATTTCTATTAAATAAAGACTTTCTGGAAGACTGCTCCATTATTTAGTAATCTAGAAGAAAGTAACCAAGCATTTAGTCCAATGAAGCTCTATATTTTTACTGAGGCCACTAATTTAAAGCTCATGCTCGATCAAAATCTTGATCAAGTACACAAGTTAAGCAAATCATACAGTTCTGGCACTAGAAGCAGACCGTTTTCATCCAGAAGTTCACAAAATACATTACTGAATTTAAAAATAGGGGAGTATCTGTGAAGAGCATTTATTCTTTTTCTACTACTGTGGATTGGAAGCATTAACAAAGGATAAGAAAAGAAAAGCCACAAAGGCTTTGTAGACCTTTCCTGATCTGCCAAAACAGGATCTCCTTCCTCTACCGGCATACCTCCTCAATTACTCTTTTCAGTATTTCACCAGGGTTTTTGGATTCTATAGGCTTTGTCTCAAGTTTGTAAAGTGATAGCTTCATAAGAGGACAATGCTAGTTAATGAATACTACATAGGTGTTCACCAGTTTCACAATTTAAATCCTTTTGCAGCAGCTTCTTCTTCAGCTCAGTTTAAGAAATGATCCACAATACCATGAAGAGAAAGTGCTACAACAAACTGGAGCAAACTCAGTTTATAGTGTAACTCTACACATGCTTTTGGAATAACAGGAAAACTCAATAGGAAAAACTCATTTACACTTTTTCTGGGATTTCCAAATGTCAAGAGACATCTTTGAGCTTTTCTGAAGTAGCCTTCCTCAAACTCTTAAGTTAAGACTATTATAAGACTTCAAGTCTTCCCATTTCCTTTTTAAGGCTAAAATTAAACTTGCCCATTCCTTGAGGCCAAGAGTAACATCTGCCAGACGTCCAGACATGTATGTAGAACACAGTTCTTCTCCAGTACTTATATACTTATCAGCTCTCTTTTGAATCACTTACATCTCCATAAAAGTCAATCCTCCTGTAATTCAAAATTCAAAATACTTAAGAATTCGTAATAACCTTCTCTGAATTCAAATTATCACCTATTTTTTTCTACTTGGAGTTGTTTTACTTTTCCAGCATCCAATTATGCACCCATATACTTCAGTCTGAATGCTCACAAGATTTTTTTAATTTTCCTCTTGTAACAAAGTAATATTTTAAAATTATGGAAAGAAATCCTAAACATGACATTTCAAATTTCTCAACAAGGTAATCCATTATGAACCCAGTAAAAACGTATACAGAAATTAAATAATTGTTTAATTTTTTTTTTAAATCAGTGGTCCATTGCTTATATCTAATGGGCTTCAGAAAAGCAATTAAGAAAAGGAAGTTTAGATACTGAAGAATAAACTATCAATGTAATTTCTGTTATTGCTTACACCGTGAAAAATTCTGTGTGCCCACAAATCAAATGCAATTGAAAGCTATTGTCCAAATGAAGATATTTGTGCCTGACTACAAGAAACATTCCAGTCTCCACTACTGAATGAATTCACATTATCTTTACAGAGCTACTTTAAAGCTCACTGTTTGGGATTTGGGTTTGGATTTCTTTTTTTTAAGACTTGTTTTTAAAGACAGAAAAAGTTTCTCATCTAATATTTTAACAGCAAGGTGAACTTCAGTTTGTCTGGGCAATCTGGGCAGAACTACAGCAAGAATACCATTAACAAAAATATCACTCTCTGAGGAGATTTCAGTCTCCTAGTGAAGACACCTCTCATAGAAATAACATGACTCTCACTCCAACTCAAACTAGTGCAATGACATTTGTTTTCTTAGGGTGCCTGTCACCACAGGAGGGTGGTAGGATGGCCTCCCATAAAGATCCTCTACTTAAATGTTAAGCAGCTTCTTGGATTGCACATGCCACATTCAAAAGCAATGTATCTGTAGGGCACATTTCAGTGTAAGCACTAAGTTGATTTCTCAAGAAGAGAAGATTCACAATTCTTAAGAATGAAAGACAAGAAAATACCTAAGAAGACTGCATACAGTCCTCTTATACAGGGGATGGATATTTGGGATCTGACCCAAACAAGCAAAGTCAGTGGGGATTTTTTCAGTTTCTTTAGTAGCTGCTGATTTGGACCAATGCAGAGATGCAAAGTGCATCAAAGAGTATCACCTCAGGGGGGAAAAAAAAAAAGTTAACCTCAATCTGTAGTTTGTCAAAATCTAAGACTAGACATACCTGAAATGGTACATTCCATGGCCCACTTCTGAGAGATGGAGACAACCACAGCATCTCAGTAATCTGGGTGATGTATCAGCGACCAGAACTTAAGAAACGCAGTCAATAAAGCAATATCCTTCCCAAGAATATTAGATTATATACTAAACCATAGCAAAAATAAAATAAGGACATTGATTTTTAACTTTGCAACAGCTGTATACCAAGCTCATGACTAATCACTGCAATCCTCAAATCTTTTTTTTTTTTTTTTTGCACATCTGGGAGCATGTTCTGTTTGAGATTCACTAGTCCCCTACCCTGTCACACCTCCCATATGTAACCCCATTCTGTCTTAAAACTCTGTAGAGTATCACGTGTCTTGAGCATTACTGGTATGCTTCTACTCTCTTCAAGCTCAGTAGCACTGCTCTCGGGTGTCTCCAGGATGTATTTTTTGCATGTAGTTTGAATTTTTTGAGGAACTGCATCTGATGTGGAAATTTAGGTTGGTGGGAAAAGTGAGGCTTAGTTTGAATCTACACAAAATTATTTAGGATTAAAAGGTGAGTTTAAAAAAAATACACCAAGTCCTGTTCAACAGCTATCTCACTTTAAAGATCTTAGGTTTCCATAATGACATTAAAAACATAACAAGAACGTTGCCATAAATTTTCAGGAAAAATCATTTAAGACACCAAAAAGGCAGCTGTGGAAACAGTTTTGTTTTTTCCCAGATAAATTATATACATTATGATGCTCTGAGGAATGTACTAAAAGCTTGCCAGTATCATTTTAATGCAACCTACTGAGTGGGGACAAATATTCCATCTTAATTTAAAACACATCCAAAAGAAGGAATGCTCTTGACAATCAGATGTTAAAAATCCCAAAAATCAGGCATCACGATCATCACCTAGAAAAAAAATGACATTTCATGATGTTCTCTGGAAGAACCAAGGCAGCTTCAAGCTCCATGCACTCACCTCCAAATGGTTTCCAATATCTATAAACATATGCACATATAAACTATTTCTTTGGCCAACTGATCAACTTCCTAAAATCTGTGGTCTTTAACCGACGAAGAATATCTAGAGAGGTGACCTCTGCATGAAAGCACAAGAGCAAAAAAGCCTGAGGATGTGTTTCTGCGTGTGAAGGAGAATCTGAGCAATTTCCTCCAATCCTCATTTCCTGATTGCATGAAGTCAGAGAGAAGACCCATCACAATGTTGTACATTGAAAAAAAATAAAGAAACCTTAGGGGGAAAAATCATAAGTAAGCCAGCTACTGCCAGTAAAGCTTCAAAACATGGAGAGACATCCACGATGTTAGGAGCACTTCCCATCTCAGCTTTGTCTACTCTCTCTCTCCTCCATTTTCTGGTGGAGCTAGAGAACATGACATGGCTTACCTGACTCAGATCACAGCTCTCTGCCAAACTAGTCACTTCCTCTTAGACATGCAAGCAGCTTCGAGAGACAAACAGACCCCCACAGACACACACACAAAGCAGCAGCAGAAAGCACTCAAACTTGAAGGTCTTTCTCCTTCCAAACACCAGAAAAACGAATGAAACTTTCCCCTTTTTCCCTAAAAAGAGGGAGGTGAGGGGGGGAGAAATCCTATCAGATCACAACTACATGAAGCTTCAGGAGGATCTCAGTGAGGGGACGGGAAACAACAATGCCAAGTGGAGGCGAGGAGGGGAGAGAAGAAGGTTACTCCAGAAGACATAAAGAGTCTGTACTGTGTGTGTGCATGTGTGCGAAAGCGAGGAGAAGCTTTGTGTTGTGGAGCCTGGACTGGAACCAAAGCAGACAGCTTGCAAATGGAGGACAGGGAGATAAAGAAAGGGAAACAGGGGGAGAGATAGGGAGAAAGCTGCTCCGGGTGGTTGAGGAATGGACAGGAGAGAAAGAGCCTTCTCCGTCGCCTGGTTTAAAGGTAGGGGACACTGGGGAACTGAGCAAGAAGAAGTGGGCTCCTTCCCCCTTTTCTTCCCTTCTCGCTCTCTTTCTCTCAAAGGACAGCACAAGCGTGTGTAATGGCTTCTGCTCTCCAGCTGAACGCTGTCCTCCTCCAAGCAACCTCCTGCGGGCAACACTAGCCCCCCAGCACCGACGCCGCCGGGGACCCCCGCATCCCAACTCCAGGAGAGCCGCGGCGGGGGCAGCACCGCCCGGGTGAGGGACCAGCCTCACCAGCGCCGAGGAGGGCAGCGAGAGGGTACGAGGAGAAAGAGAAGAGGAATCGAGGGAGAGAAAGAAAGGCAGAAAGAGGTCACCCTATTGCCTGGGTCATGCCAGCACGGAGCTTTTCTCTGCTCCGTGTCTCTCCCGTCTCTGATCCAAGTCCACACGCACAGCACCATCCAGACCTCGCACATACACACATATCCTCTCAACCCCCCCCACCCCCCCAACCCGAAAGGTCGGCTGATATCTCACTTATCTCCCTATATCCACCCCCCAAAAAAAAATGCAACAACAAAAAATTAATTAACCGCCTTCCTCCTCCTCCTCCCACCAGCACCACCACCACCAGCACCTCCTCCTCTTCTCCTCCTCCATGCAAGAGACTTCTCTCTCAAACAAAACACCCCACTCTCGCTCCCTTCTCTTTTTTTTCCCTTCCTTTCTTTCTTCCTCCTTCCTCCGTTGACCGAATGAATGGATTTCAGAGGAAGGTGGTGGAGAGAAAGAAATACAGAAAAGACCAAACAAAACAAAACAATAAAAAATAATATATACACACACACGAGAGATGATCTCTCCAATGCCAAACCGGAGATGGGTTTTAATTGCAAGAACTTACAGGAGTGTCCCGGCACTGCTGCTCTTGCTGCTGCCTCCTCTCCTCTTCCTCTCTGCCTAGCTCTTCTTCTTTTTATTGTTGTGGAAGTTGTTTTGTGAGTCTCATGTGCTCCTTGCCAGGTCTCAGCAATGGAGGATCGCCATCTTTCCCTGCTTTCCCCCCCCCCCCCCTCTCCCTCTCTCTCTCCTTCACTGGTTTGCTGCAGCTGCAGATGACCTGAGATATCCGTCTCTCTCTCTCTCTCTCTCTCTCTCACTCACCCTCTGTGTCTCTCTCTGAATAATGAGCAACCAGAGGGAGAGAGAGAAAGAAGACAATCTCCTCTCCTACCACACAAAACGCAAGAGCACCAGGGGGTGCAAGAATCCTTTCTAACAACAACAACAACGTGTAGGGGAAGAGGAGGAAAAAAAGAAAGAAAAGAGAAGAAAAGAGACGAGGAAAAAGCAAGAAGAAAGAGAATGAGGGGGTGCAAGAGGAGGGGGAAAAGCAAGCAAGCAAGCGAGATCCAGGAGGCAGACAGATGGAGAAGATGGTAGTGATACAGGAAGAGGTGTTGAAGATGAAAGAGATTAAGAAGAGGAAGGTGGTAACAAAAAGTTAAGGTTTGGAACACTGAATCACTCACAGGCCAGGGAGGAGTAGAAGAAGGGGGAAAGATCTGAAGATCTTCCCCTTCCAAGCTGTTGCCTTCACAAAGCTTCCTGTGCAGGAGCGCTCAGCAGCTCCTGCGATGCTGGGTGAGCCGTTCGGATGGAGCGTTCTGCTAGGTCATAGCACTCTTCCAGCCATGGCAAAAACCGGTTTCTGCATGCAGATCTGCCCCTAAGGTGATCCCTCAGACACATCCATCTAGAGGCTAATCTTCCCTGAGCAGGGTAAAGAACATAAATGGTGCTGGAGGTTGCAAAGTACAAAACCAGATCTACCACGTGGTTGGTTTTTAATCCCCCTTCCAGCTTGCATTTGATGTGGAGAAAGGAGACTCAAATTGTCCATTTCTGGCACGTATTTTGAAGTCTACTCCCGGAAATAAGGACAGTCATCTCCAGGTTTTTGATTTCTCACAAGCATTTAGGAGAAAAGAGAGCTTGTAATACCGAGCACCACAATCACTTCCTGCATTGGCGAAACGTTTTGGGCTGCAAAATAAAATAAATAATTCCACTTAAAATAACTTTTATGCCTTCCAATATCTAGTTGTTTGCTCCTTTGTGACATTATTTAACACCGTGGAAACTAACGATCAAGAGTCACAAAGAAAGGTATCTTGGTGAAGGCAAGCAAGCAAGCAACGACAAAGCAGCTGAAGCCTGCATTTTTATTTAGTCTTGCTTCTACTAACCATTGTGCTGAGCTACTTCTTTTGGTCGACATCCCCCCCTCTCCCCCTCCAGTCTTCCTGCAGCACCAGGTCAGATTCTTTCTAGGGTTATGTCTAGCACTGGAGGGGAGGGGGGGGCGGGGGACGACGGGAGGCGGAGGTTGGGGGGGAGGGGGATGCGGATTAGGGGTTATGTGCAGACTCAGAAAATCAATACAAGGGAGTGAGGCAAAATCAATTTGAGCACAAGGGCATGACTAGTATTGGAACATCACTGGGATTTCTCGAGCCCTCAAGCGCTGCAATTTGTATGGGTGGAAGAGAGACTAGAACCACAAAGCTCCGGTCCGGGTGAAGGGGGAGATCCCTCCCCTGCTCCGAGGAAGTTTTATGTGAGTGGTGAAGCTGAGATGATCTTCTTAAAAGAGTCTAGAATTTACTGGCTCTGTGTGAGCTCAGGCATGTTAGAACTTCATTGTCTGAACTCTCCTAGCTCAGCTGAAGACCAAATGCAGAAATGCTAACGATAGAAATAAAATAACATAAAATAACAAAAATTGGTCGTTCAGGTACTAGTCAAATATTAAACCCATGCACTCTCCAGTCTTCTCATCTGCAAAACTGACGTGAGTACAAAGCACACAGGAAAGACCTCTCCCATTAAATCTTCTCTTTCTTTGAGCTATGCAAGTTAATCACTAAACTGGAGAAAGATCTTCTCCCTCCTCCTCTCCACTCTTTCCGTTCCCCCCTCCCCACCCCCCCCAAACAAGTGCTGTGATAAATTGGAGGAAGGATAATATCTGGGCAGAAGAAACACAGTTGGTTTAGAGAATCCTTCTTAAGGAAAACAGGAAAACCCATCAAAACTGGGGATTCTTACTAAGACTACTGGTTTCATGCAGTCAAATGAAGCGGACGCCTCCTAAGAAGCTGCTAAAAGAACATTAAGGAAAAGGGAGGGACTGTCTTTATGGCTGCCAGAATGTGCATGTGTTCTGCCTGCCATTTTCTATAAATCATCATCTTCCCAGGAAGAGAAAGCCTGGGCTTTGCAATCTTTGACATACCATCAATGATGAGGCAGATAATTTACCTCTTTGTTGCTCAACATTACAGTTTATATTTAAAAAAAAAAAAAAAATTTAGTAACCCACAGCCACAACCCCCAAAACACCTGACTTCTGACCACTCACCCTCCAGGGAAACAACAATCCCATTTGAAAATTAAGGAATGCTCTTGGGAGTAGGCATCAAAACTGGAGGGAGGGGCCATGGGAAAGGAGAAAAGGAAGGAAGGAAGGAAGGAAGGAAGGAAGGAAGGAAGGAAGGAAGGAAGGAAGGAAGGAAGGAAGGAAGGAAGGAAGGAAGGAAGGAAGGAAGGAAGGAAGGAAGGAAGGAAGGAAGGAAGGAAGGAAGGAAGGAAGGAAGGAAGGAAGGAAGGAAGGAAGGAAGGAAGGAAGGAAGGAAGGAAGGAAGGAAGGAAGGAAGGAAGGAAGGAAGGAAGGAAGGGAGGGAGGGAGGGAGGGAGGGAGGGAGGGAGGGAGGGAGGGAGGGAGGGAGGAAGACTATCTTCTTGGAGGTAGCCTGGAAATATTTTCCCCTGTTTGTGCAGCGTAGTGCCAAGGGCACACAGGGCAGGAAGCTTTTCCCTAGGGATTGGGTGGTCCATAACTTCTTCTCATATAGCTTTCTGCTATGCCTATAATATTCCAACTATCACTGGCGAAAGGCAGTGGCAAGGTGGACATGCTGGACTGGGAGAGCCCGATAAAGAGTCAGCCACCATGGGAAAGAGTGGGGTAACCTACTCTCCCTGGAGTCCTGGACGAAAGGAACTGTCTTTCAAATCCAGTGGAGATGAGTGGGGCAAGTCCAGCAATAAAGAGATTAACTGTGCTGACAGCTCCCTGGTCCTAATTGCCCCAGCAGGTTAACAGCCCTGTTAAGAGTAATGAAGATCCTTGTACCTGTACGGCTTCTGGAGTCACCAGAGGACAACAAGGTGTAGATGAAGGCACTGGTACCTCCTCTGCCACGCAACCCTGCATCAGGGTGGAGGTGAGGAAGCCAGGACCAAATCCACTGTGAAACTCTTCTCCCCCGCACCCACCCAGTGTAGCAAGGAGATGGGAGGGGGTTTCAACTTTTGTCCTTTTTCCCACCAGGGATGGTGTCCCACTGCCATATTGGCAGAAGCCTCAACAAAGGGATGGTTGTGGTTTTACATAAAAATTTAAATGCATGCAACCAGCCTCCAATCTATCTGGGGTAGATGGATAATGTTTTTTTCTCCCCAACCTCCTTCAGCTGGCCACATTTTCCCCCTCATCCGGAAAATTTGACCAACCCAAAGTGCTTTGTACCTAGTCCAGGGCTTAACTGATGTGGGATGACCCAGGTTTGCATGGCCCTGCCTGACACCCACATCCTGCTCCAGCAGCCACTGGAAGCTGCACACTGAGCTTCATGGCAGCAAGTCAGGAAGCTCAAGATGGTGCTGTTAGAACTTACATTTTTTTTATTTTCAGGCAAAACCATTGCTCCATGGGCTTTTAATGGCTTATCAGGTTGATAAATTCTGATATGTTTAGCATAGATAGCGAATACATCATTATTTAGCTGGAGATATTAGGAATACAATGTGGAAAATACAACACTGAAAGCACCCTTCTTCATTCATGATCAACAATAAGGCAATGTTGCTGATGTCCCGTCAAAGAATGGAAAGTGATTGTTAATTTGGGTTTTTTTGCTTCCAAAATTTGGAAGAAATTTGTCTTTTTCCTGCAATAAGATTGAGTGAATTTCCTGTTGATTCTCCACTTCATCCGGGCTAATTTACCCTATCAGAGCAAGGTTTCACAGTCCTTATGGAAGAGGCAAGCATTGTATCAGCTCACTGTAGAACTAAGTATCACTCTTTCTCTATGTTCTGTAACTATTGAGAGAATTTCACTTTCCTACCTACAAACAGTAGAAATGAGCTGTGCTGATGCTTATCCTGGCAACTCAGTTATTTCTTTAACCCCCGGAGGGCTCCTTATTGTGAAGAACTTTGAGGACAAGTAGTTGGTTAGAAGCACAGAAATCCTACTCTGATCCATGCAAGACAAGGTTATCTAATCAGCAAAATTTTCTTTTAGTAAATACTCCTACAGAGGACATTGGATTCAAGGGGTTTACATGTAAATAGTCCAAATCTAGGCTCTTAAGTGCCCTTCATGAAATTCTTCTCTTAAAACCTAAAGCTTTCAGCTTGTTAATAAAATTTGGAATGTTTTATTTCTGGCAGAGCTCAGATTGAAAGCTCCAAGATCAGGGTCTTCACTATAAGATCACTTTGTTATCTAAAAAGACACCTCTGAATGTAGCATGCATGTTGCAGACCTACAGACAGAGATATTTTTTGTTGCTGGGAATCCTTAAGAAAACTATACAGGGGAGGAGCAGGCTGGTTATCACAAGTCACTTTCTTATGTCACAGATGTATAGGTTGCAACTGTTAGAAATAAAGCTTTTGTTCCTTTGGGAAAGCTAAATCTTCAACAGTCAGATGTTTAGTTAAACTCATAGTTATGTTTTATACCTGCTGCCCAGCTTCCTCAGAAATTCTGAGGATAAGGAGCCACGAAGTTACATACAATGAGAACCAGGAGCACTCCAAAACCTTTTATTTTAGGTGTGAATCAAGAATAATGGATATATGGTGTTGGAATGTTATGGTAGATTTCTGAGTGGATTTGGAGGGTACTCCAGGTATCACCTATCCAACCTAAGAATGTGCCTAAAACATGCAGGCATTATAAAACTTTGTGTTTAGAGCCCAAACTTCCAGTAGAATGAATGAAAAATAATCCTTCAATATTAAAATTGGTTGGATTGGTTGGAACTGAGCAGAGCACATCTTTAGCAACTGAAACATGGATCATTAATGGCCCCAGATCTATAACAAGTAATTAATCTGTATATATCCTCTTCTCAATGACCAGTCTGATTTAATAAAATAATAAAATGTAGTATAATCAAAAGGGGATTTTATCTATCACCAGAAGACAGACAACAAACTGATTTTGAGGAAATCCGTGATTACTATGGCAAAGATTTGCCAAACAACTAAAGGCATATTCTTACAGTTAAAAACAGTGACCATGATGCTTAATTAAATTCACTTTGCAGTACTGAAATCTTTAGAAGCAATATATTCTTCACTATAGGTGCAAATTAAGTTTTATGAAATTCAGTCCTTTCAAAGACACAGCTGGATTTCATTTAATTTCTGCATGGTTTTGATGGAGTCATTGAGATTGAAACTGCTGTCACCTAACAACATGTGACCTTCTGGATCATGACAACTGTTTGCTGGTTAGCATAGGAACATTATATCACACCATTATATTATACTCACTACTAAGACTTCAAGAGAGAAACCATTTGAATTTCTCTTCGTAAGGGGTAGGTATTGAGTGATCTGTGAAATAGTTTTGAAGTTAATAGTTCAATACAAATGGTCTCTGGTAATTTTTCAGTTTCCCCACCCTATATATTTTATGAGATTTATGCAATTCAATACAAAGCTATTCTTACTTGCATATCCTTGAAAAATGCATTTTCTCCTTTTTTAAGATCTAAATGCAGTTCTTGTATCTCTCTATCACTCCAGTATTTCTGTAACTTAAACTCTCAAATGCCAGTCAATAATTTTTATTCTTTATGTCCTATTCAACTTGTATAATATTCAGCCTCTGATAGATTTGAGTTCCTCTTCCTAGTCAGTATTTCTGGTATCTAATTTTTCTAGACCTACCATAAAATTGAAGAAGGCCATCTCTGGCTTTGTAGGGAAGTGCATCGTACTGCTGAATAATCTGTTTGGTATATGTAGTTTGATGACATTTTTATTGATACATTAGAAATTTAGTCCAAGTTTCATTTTTCGAAGCAAGTCCTGTATGTATTTTCATTTCCCATGGAAGCATTTCAGGCATAGTTGATTTCCCGTCTTGCATGTCTTTGAAGATATAAAAAGGAAACAATGCACTTTATCTCCTACTTTAGAACTACAGCAGCTTACAGTTTGTTTCCTATTGAAATTGTTTCTTCTTCAGCTTTTGCTGAAGTCCCAGTTGTACATACGGCTCGTCCAGTTCATTTTTCCTGTGAGCATAAGGATGCACACTGCTGAAAGTTGTACGCTCCTGAACTGCGTTCCAAAACTCTGTTCTTCTAATAATATAATTTTTTTTCGGCCATGCCTTTCCTACCTGTGAGCTTGTCACTGCTACTGCTAATCTGAGATGTTTCCACAAATGCCATTGGAGACTTTTCTCCTGATATTAAATTCTGACCAACACAAAATGAATGTCTCCCTCATCTGTAGGCTGTCCATTTATCTCTATTAACAGATTGATTTTTTTCCAACTCCCATATATTAATGGCACATTTTCACTTTTTTTTGTCTTTTTTCCCCATTCAGCGTTGCCACATTATCAGCCACAATGGATATACTGCTAACTTAAACCTTCTGTTTGGCTCCTTCTTGCATCTTATTGGCTTAATAATCCTTACCAATTACTTTCAGTAGTTTAGACATTTCTTTTTCACTTGCATATGTACATGTACCAAAATTGCATGGGTTTTGGGGTTGGTTTTTTTTTTTTTTTTTTTTTGTTTGGTTTGGGTTTTTTTGCCTCCAGTGATGTTTCCGCTATTATACATTGATATCTCAAAGTGTTACACTGTTTTTAAAATTACATTTCTTTTCTGCTACCCTTTCTGATCTCTCCAGAGTTATTGAGTTTCCTAAGGCCTGCCTTGACTTCTTGCAGTTCAAACTGTAGCATTTTTGTTGAGTTTCTCTCTGCATTAATGTGTTTCAGTATACTATAGGACCCCCTCTTTCTCTATCCCAGAGTTGTGCCATTTATGAAGAAGACATTGTTTCCAATTTTCATATTTAGAGCTCGCTGTTCTGCTCTCTAGAATTGAAGACAAACCATTTGTAATGTGAATTCATGTTTACAATGCCCATTAAATACTCAAATGAAGGCAGTCAAACTATCATGAAAAATAACCACATATGTAAGAATGTAGGTGATATAAATTCGATTTGAAATTGTGTTTCATAACGTATAGCTATTCTTATCTGTCTTGAGATTACCCATGATAAAGTTTATTTCCTAACACTTGGAAATACTTTGGTGTGTTTTGCTTTCTTTTTTGTCAGCACCATTTCAGTTTCAGAATTTTCAAACTCTTCTATGAAAACTCAAGCTACATTCCCACCTTCAAGGTGACTGAGTGGATACTGTTAATAGGGAGAAGATAGGACAAAATAAAGACACAAAGAAAATCACCAAATGGAGTCCATAAATAGTACCAGTACTCTTGGAAAAAATCTGCACTTATAATTACAAGAACATTTCAACATTTTGTTCTCTCTTCAGAAACGTAACATTTATTTACGTGTATCAGTCTCTGTGCAAGTTCCACTTGTCCAATAAATATATTAATATTAGAATTAATTTCAAAAGGGGATTAGAGGGAAAAAAAGGCATAATTTCCTCAGTAATGAACTAATTTATCTGAAAATTTGACAAGTGCAAGTAGGTGGTACTCTTTTCTGTGTGGT
This sequence comes from Calypte anna, assembly GCF_003957555.1. Lineage (NCBI taxonomy): Eukaryota > Metazoa > Chordata > Aves > Apodiformes > Trochilidae > Calypte > Calypte anna. The sequence goes on along the minus strand of NC_044274.1, from coordinate 22,033,091 downwards.
TTTACAAAAGATACTGCTGCAATCAAGCTGGTACTTACTATTCTAATAGTCAAGCATGCCAACCATCAAAACTTGACATGGAATTAAATGAGAAGTGATACGGTTGAGCAGAGATTTAACAGATATATTAGTTACATTGTGTTAGCATGATTTTTGCTCAGGGTCTTGAAATCTTTATAGATATACACATTTGATAAGTGAGGCAATTTCTTGTGCAAAGTGTACCTTAAGGAAAGGCTTGGAAGAGAAAACAAAGGAAATATGACCAGTCTAGGGAGAATGCTCTGATTTGAAATATCTAAATAGAGGAGAATGTTATGACTTATGTACAGTGCCTAGTTCAACAGAAACTAGTTTCACTTTCCTGTTAGTTCTGTTAATGTTCTGGAAGCAGCAGGACATGGGAAAAAAGGAGAAGAAAGAAAAATAGAAAAGAGGAGAAGAAAGGAAAAAACAAAATAAATAAAACAAGATAAGAGAAAATAAACCAGGAGAAAAGGGAAGAGAAAGGGGAAGAGAAAGGGGAAGGGGAAGGGGAAGGGGAAGGGGAAGGGGAAGGAGAAGGGGAAGGGAAAGGGGAAGGGGAAGGGGAAGGGGAAGGGGAAGGGGAAGGGGAAGGGGAAGGGGAAGGGGAAGGGAAAGGGAAAGGGAAAGGGCAAGGGAAAGGGCAAGGGCAAGGGCAAGGGCAAGGGCAAGGGCAAGGGGAAGGAGAAGGAGAGGAGATGAGACGAGACGAGATGAGATGAGATGAGATGAGACGAGAGAAAAATTTTGCATCATTTGAAGCAGTAATCAGAAAAGGTTTAGGAGAACACTAAGTTGTGGCTGGAATGGTGGGCTGATATTTGGCAGTATTATTTGGGACAGATTAAAGAGGACATAGCAGGTATCAGGAAATCCAAAAGTACAGTGATTGTAGCTAAGTTAATCAAGCCAAAGAAATAAATAGCCTCAGGGAAACAGTAAGGATTCATATTTTGGATACAAAAGTTGAGGGTAACATCAAGTTTGCACCTCTTTAGAAAGAAAAGTAGATGGATTACATATACAGAAGATATTGTCATGTGTATGCTGCAGTCAGTTAGATCCAGTTCAGTTGAATTCACACTGAAAATTGCTCCCTGACTTGAGACTGGATTATAGTTGTCACCACTTCCTTGTTCTGTTCTCAGGTGATTTTTTGCTGCAAGGTGCTGTTGCCTATAGAAGATTCTCCATAATGCTCAGCTTTCCAGGGTACTACTGTACATGTTGTAGCTCTGGTAACTGACTGCAAAGGAAATTCTGATAAATGCACCTCAACCACCAGTTGATGCAGGTTACTTTTTCTCTCCACAGAGAGCCTGGAGCAATAGCACCAAGAGGTTTGAGCCTTCTTATTCATCTCAATATGTCTTAAATTATCATTCGTCACCTTTTAACTTAATCATCTTTAAAGCTGGCCTCACGTTTTTGACTGTTTCTTTTTTGATCGTTTTGCAGAAATCCTCTGAAGCTTTTATTCCCTAATTTCAAAGAGTTTCTTGTGCCCTCCAGGTAAGAAAGTCCAGAGCACAATGATATCTGTTCTCCTTCTTGACAATTTTAAAACTGAAGATAGGGTTTCTAATAAATTAATTGCTTTGCCTATCCATTTTATTGTCCCTGGGATTAATATGCTGTATGACCAATTTCCTTCATAGGTAGTTAATCACAGATTTCAATATTATAATTTTAAAATCAAGTTGTTGCTTGCAGGCAGGGAGGCATGGAGCAATAAAAGTTTTCCTCACTCTTGATCTTCTGCTTCTTGGGTTAGAGTGCTGGTGTTAACCATTTCTGTTTCATCAAGTGCTACCTGATTGCCCTGATTGAATGTCAGCTGAGATTTAGTATTCTACAAACATCCATCTCATCTTCCTTTAAGTTAAAATATTGCTCTTCATGAGGCATGAGTGTTGAAGAACATAAGCAGAGGGAGTATGGGTAATAGGGGATGGACACTGCCATTCCCTGTGAAATGTGCAACCTTGTCTCAGTGTTCACAAACCAGACAGACTGCAGTTTCTTATTTCACATGTCCATGTATTAGAAGATTTTCTTGTGATCTTCCTCAGCCAGAAGGGCTGAAAGGCACTTTTGGACTAACCAGCTCTGAGGTAACCTCAGTTTAGCCTGATGGATAAGCCCAGACAGCCTTGTGTCTTTCCTCTCATAAGGATTTCTTTCCCTTTCTAAGAGCTTATTTACACTGGGAAAATTACCAGCCAAACAATAGCAGGATCAGTATCAGTATAACTAGTCTATTTCCTGTGTAGACAAGCCCTTAGGCTAATCTCTCCTGACCCACAGCCTCAGTTGCAGCAACCTTGGAAGAAGTTTTGGAGTATAATTCCACTCCTAGATTATGAAGCCTGCCAAATTTTTCCAGTTTGCTCAAGGCTTCCTGCCATTTTAGCCCTGGAACCCATCTGATTCCAGATCTTTTGCCTATCAGCCAAGACTCTTCAGCCAAGCCACATACATCCTGCCACCAGGATGCTTCTTTTTTTGCCAAGATCAAAGTCCTTCTTTGTTCTTCTGCCCATGGATATCTAACCTTGTTCAAATGTGAACAAGCTGAGCAATAGACGGCTTGATGCCAGAATACACATTTGAAGTTGAACAGGTCTGTCTCTTTTCCTTATTGCTAACTTCCACATAGATGGATGTACAGGACCCTGCTCCTGTTTCATGGTTCACACTGGGAAGGCAATTAAACAAATGACAGATGCTGAGAGAATAAAAGAGGGAGACCTATGGGTTGGAAACTAAACTACAGAACTGTAATACAACAGTGACGATGAAAATAATGGAATATACACAAATAGACACAAAATCAGTATTGCACTCCCCCACCATAATGCTCCCTTCATGACTAAGGCTTCAGGGATGGTCCTGGGAAAGTCCCAGGCCAGGCTACTGGAGTCAGCAATAGGAGCTGGGTGCAGGAACACGTGAATCCAGATCAAAGGCAGATGAGTGGACAGGGTCCTCTCAGAATGTAGTCCATGGGCAAAGAGAGAGCTTGGCCCTTGTCATCTCTGAGATTTACACAAACTATGACGTGTATGGGATGGAATGCTTCATTTGGTCAGTTTTGGTCACCTGTATGGTCTGCATGGATCTATCTTGCAGGAGGATCACAGGTGTGACCCTTTTCCTCCCCTTCTGTTTCTGGATCATAAATATTCAGTGGAACAAAATGGTGGCCTTGGTTCTGCATGCCATTCTCCAGGACTGTCTATAAACATTGAGCATTATCAGTCCTAGAAGCAGACCATGACTGAGAAAACATGCTGTTAATTTTCAACAAGTGCAGCTACTTAGAAGAGACATAGCTGAGAAGAAAAAACAAAAAAAATTTAAAAAAAAAAATTAATTATTCTATTCTATTGTCCTGGCTCAAACCAGGACATCCTGATAGAGTTGAGTGATATAAAGGCACCAATACATTCCACTGTCTTGGATAGTTGTGCCTTATGAAGATACCTAAAGGCAAGTACACATCATAAGGTGAGTGAATTTTTTTTTACTGGCTTAGTACAGGTCTCAATTTTAACACTCACACATAGTATTGCTATATTTTTTTTTTATTAGATTTCCAGCCAGAATAGAAAGAGCAATTTTAATGGAGCTTTTATCACTGCATTATAAAAAAAAGGTTGAAAGACACACAAGTTCCACTGCATAGCAGTAAGTATTCTTTGTAGCCTACTGCTAAAATGCTCTGAAGAAGTTAGTGCAGTGACTTTTGAAGCTTGTCAGCCTGTCCCTTCACTGGAGAAAAAATTATTGCCACATCAAGATCACAGTTCAGGTTATTTTCTTCACAATTTTAACCTTATTTCTACCAAGTAATACGAAGCCATTACAAGGCTAAGGCCTTGCACTTGGACCCCAGTGTCTCTTAAAGCTCCACTACTGACTGGCACCAGGCTGGTCTCCCATTCAGATCTTTCCCATTTCATTTGCATCCAGCTTTTGAGCAGTATTCACTGGTCTTTTATAAGGATCTGCTTTCAAAAAGGGTTGGCTAGTTCCCTGCCTAAGAGGAACCTCACTCTTCATTTGAAGTCAAGGAGAGTCCTGTGCTTCTGACCACATTTTTCATCATGCTCTACCAGCAATTCTTTGGTAGCTTGTTTTTCTCCACTGAGTGCTCAAGGCTTCACCAAGGGCAGATCATGCCTGACAAATATTGTGGCCTTCTATGAAAAGGTCGCAATATCAAAAGACAAGGGAAGAGCAACCCACATCATTTCCCTGGACCTGAGCAAATCCTTTGACACAGTTCCACAAGACATCCTGGTCTCCAAGCTGGTAAAACATGGGTTTTATGGATGGACCACTCAGTGGATTAAGAACTGGCTTGATGGCTGCACTCAGAGTGGCTGTCAATGGGTCCATGTCCCAGTCCCTGAATACCAGTTACAAGTGGAGTCCCTCAAGGATCAGTGTTGGGACTGGTCCTATTTAACATCTTTGTCAGTGACATGGCCGGTGGCATTGAGTGCACCCTCAGCAAGTTTGCTGATGACACCAAGCTGTGTGGTGCAGCTGACAGGCTGGAGGGAAGGGATGCCATCTTGATGGACCTTGACAGGCTGGAGAGGTGGGACCATGCCAGCCTCATGAAGTTCAACAAGACCAAGTGCAAGGTCCTGCATCTGGGTTTAGGCAATCCCAAACATCAGCATAGTCTGTGCAGTGACTTGCTTGAGAGCTTTTCCTTAGGAAAAGGACTTGGGGATGCTGATGGATGAGAAGTTCAACATGAGCTGTCAGTGTACACTTGCAGCCCAGAAAGCTAACCAGGTCCTTGGCTGTATCAAGAGAAGTGCAGCCATCAGGTCAAGGGAAGTGATTTTCCCCCTCTACTCTGCTCTTGTGGGACCCCACCTGGAGTAGTGCATCCCATTCTGGAGCCCCTTTTACAGGAGAGACATGGACATGCTGGAGCGTGTCCAGAGAAGGGCCATGAGGATGATCGGAGAGATAGAGCACCTCTCCTGTGAAGACAGATTGAGAGTTGGGGTTATTCAGTCTGGAGAGGAGAAGGCTCCAAGGAGACCTTATTGTAGCCTTCCATTATATGAAGGGGGCTACAAGAAAGCTGCTGGCGGACTTTTGAGGATGTCAGGTAGTGATAGGACTAGGAGGAATGGATTCAAACTAGAGGAGGGTAGATTTAGACTAGAAGTTAGGAAGAAGTTCTTCATCATGAGGGTGATGAAGTGTTCCAGGGTGAAACACTGGAACAAGTTGCCCAGTGAGGTGTTGGAATCTCCATCCCTCAAAGTTTTTGAGGCCAGGCTGGACAGAGCAACCTGATCTAGTGGGAGGTGTCCTTGCCCTTGGCAGGGGCATTGGAATTAGATGATCTTAAAGGTCCCTTCCAATCCTGAAAATGCTATGATTCTAAGGTTAGAATCAGGACTGGGAAGGATATTGAAGACCAAAAAAGTCTATATAAAAGAAAAAAAAAAAAGATTTACAAATTTTAGACTTGAATATGGTTGATTATTTTCTTTGGCTTATTAAGAAATACTTCTGCAGGTGAGGACAGAAATCCAGTTAATGCCATTCTCTGCCACTGACAAAATGGCTCTCCTCTCTGTGGTTTTGGGAAAACATATGCATTCTCTCTTTTCCTCAGAAATGTAGGAGAACTAAATGCAATGTATCTTCCCAAGAACAATGCGTATATTGGGTCACTTCATCCTTGCAATGAAACTCAATTAAATCTACCCAGAAGTTTAAAAATGCATCACAAATGGCCACCAATCATTTTGATATTTCTTATTTTAGGTTTCCTTTCATAAACAGGTATGCTAGTTTTAATATAAGTTTAAATAAAGTTGTCAGGAAAGTACACTTTTCATTTCATGAGAACTTGAATATTCTGAAATGGTCTTTTGGTTTTATTCAGAAGAGGAAGACAAAAATTCTTGTGAATATTTCAAGAAATTTCATTTTAATAATTAGTTTTCTGATAAAAAATAAACAAAAAAAATAACAGCAATTTGGTAAGACTATGTTCCAAATAAAACTGTTAACTTAAAAATACTTTAACTAATTATTGTATGCATCTATGGATATGACTAGCAGTAAGTGATGAACTAATTCCAACTGAACCATTTTTAAAAATAATTCATTAGTAACATATAAATGGAATCCAGATAATTTTAAAACATGGATTGAAGATTTTCACACTACTTTTATCACAACATTTTAGAATTTATTAGCATCCTAGTTTATTAAACAGATTCTTCCCCTAATGTATGAATTTAAGGAAATTATAACCACCATAATTGAGATTTATAGAAAAAATAACTGGAATTTATTTTTCAGAGATCATAGCAAATTTGATGGAATTATATGTCTTACAGTTATATAAACAAATTCAGCATAAAATTGAACTAAACCTCTTAAGAATTGGGTTGGTATGGCTGATACTAAAGATTAATGCACTTTGAACTGAAGTTTTTCAGGCAAGTGTTGTCAAAATGAAGTCTTTTATCAGCATATTCAAAGTTGTAAGAGGAGTAAAACAGGAAGGTGAAAAAGCTTGAATGACCACAGTTAAGTAGAGTTGTAGTAAGGGTGAAACAATATGAAAGTTAAACTACACTTTTCAGTACTGCTGTTGCCTGGGGAAACACACAGTTTGCAGGAAAAGGGTGTCTGTACTCAATTTAAGGCATAGCCGTATTTGGCTGAGTAAGTGAATAATGAAGGAAAGGAACTATCTCTAATTATTCTACCTCTGGCAGCTGTTAGTACTTTTACTACCTGTAGCAAGGAGCAGCACAAGCCATCCTTCAGGTGCATTGGAGTTGTACTTCTTCTGTGCAAGTTAGCAAAGTGACAAGTGACAAGAGCAGGGTGGTTCCCCTTTCTCCTTCTCCACGACACTGTTACACACTGTTTCTTGTCTCACCCACCAGGGCAAGCCATCAAATGCTTCAGCACACAAAGCAGTGGGATGAGCAGAAAGGCCCACTTGACACAGCTTTGTATGCATTTGCAGATGGTTCTTTCCTAAAGATTAGTTCCTTCCTGACACATCTCTAAACCAACTGAGGGGGAAAAAAAAAGTCTTCCCTTCTAGGAGCATTTACACTTTGCTCTTTTATAGAGGAATACACCAATCCTTCAATTCAGAAAGTTCAGTTCAGATTTTAATCTAAAGAACAATATCCCATGTTGCACAGTGAGTAGTCTGATCCCATGTGAGTTTTTCTGCTTTTGTTTAGGTGTGTGTTTTTTCTCATTCACAATGAAGTCTACTTTGGCAGAGGGCTGGGAGATGTGATGGTGTTGACGCTTCCTGAAGTGAATGTAACCAGTCCATCAAAAGCTTAAAATTTGAGCTATGTTCAAGTAAAGGTGAATGATTGACAGGCTGCTCTTTTCTGACACCACATTAAAAGACTTCAGTTTTTAATCTCCATTATTCATTCAGCAGGACAGATATTTTTTGTTGACTTTACTGTTCTGTAAGCTAGTTGTTCAAAGTGTGAGGCTGGAATAAATTGACTGGAAGCCCCTTCTAGCTAATCATGCATGGCATTAATTATATGGACACATACCTAATTCTCACAGCATGAATGATCTCAAGCTTATCTTTGTGTTTTATTCAGAATCTAGAAAACTGTGTCAGGGAAAGATGTCTCTGTAGGTGTTCTAGCATCATATTTGTTACTCAAGAATCTGCTGTTGTTGTTGGAGAGAGGATCAACCTCACCTAACATGATAAATCTTGTGTACCTTAGGTAATTGCATAATTATTTTTTTTAACGGTTGTGATGAATGGGTCAAGCAACATGGTGCCTTGATCTTGCTGTTTAAATAAATAATATTAGTAAACAAAAATGGAACAGATTAGATTCCAGAGTCTTGGGACCACAACATCTCTATGTCACAATTTTTTGCATTTGGAACACAACTGACATACAAAAGTGATCTGTATGTTACGTTAAGCCAAAGTCAGCATCTGCTTTTCCATGGTAGTTACCCGATTTTTCTGATGCTTTGATATTTTGATGGTTTTAGAGAGGAGTGCTTAATTTCAGATTAAATTCTGTGTTCTTAAACTCTTAAAACTGAAGAAAATGTTCTTCTTTTCCTGTAGGTAAAGCTGAGATATAGATTAGAAAGAGGAGGTTTTATTTTTATTATGGTTTTATTATTATTATGGTTTTATTTGCCAGGCAGCTAACAAATAAGGGGATGGAGTACTGCATTTATGTTCCCTCATTTTTGGCCAGTATGTAACAGTGGAGTGACACTGAAGCTAGGTTAACACAGTTGTTAGTGGAGTACAAGAATCCAGGTGGGCACAGGCAGTCCTGCCAGCAATGTACAATGATTCATAGAACCAGAAACTTCTGAATAGAGGCTGTGTTTATATGTCTTTCCTACTGATTAGGCACAAAGCTCTAAATGTTAAGGACTGGAGGTCTACATTGCTCCTCTCACAGAAGCCCTGTGATGAGCTCAAATTTTTTGTATAGGCCCTTCTTCAGCTTTTGATAAATTTATAGTGCCAGATATTAACTCCTATGCCATCATTTTCCCACATAAATTTTTAATAAAAATTTGGAAATTCTACAAGGCAATTTTTTTTAATGAAATAACCACCTAAATCTAAACTTGCTAGCTAAATTCCAAGCTTTCGTCATTTTTAATGAGAAGCTAACATTTTTCAAAACAAGCTGAACATATTGTCTGTAATTCCTTTCTTCATGAGTGAAAGAAAGAAAATCATGAGCTATATTTACACTATATTTAATTTTTTAAATGTAAACATTCAGAAAAAAAGAGATTCCACCTTTTCATTACCATGAATACCAGAGAGCTGAGTAAGAATATCTCTGGGCTTCCCACTTGGTTTAACCTCCAACTATCAAATTCAATAGCAGACTATAGAAATTTGAAGCATTGATTTTTCATACCATGTATAAACAAAGGGACCTTATGTATTATAGAAATGTTCTGTGTATCCTAAATAGAATTAGTCCTGGAGAGCGGTGTGTTGGTGAAAGGCAGAATGGAAACACCAAGAAATGAATTGTGAGCTCTAAGTAGAGAAGTAGTTGGATAGAGTGGCAAGAGGATACGAGCTGAAGTCTGAACCAGAGGAAAAATATTTTAAAGCTCTCTTTTGCCCTCAAGATAGTTTATTTAATGAAGAAAAAAGCCCTCCATAAATGGCAGAAATAATGAATTTTGGTTTTCAGCTTCTCTTTCCTGTGTTTTTTTTTTTCCCATCTCCAATGAAGGGTGAAGTTATTAGCCACTCTCGGGGAGAAAGGAGGGAAACATCATACATCAATTATAAGAATGCCATCTTACTGGAAAGAAAAGGGCTGAAGATATTGTAAAGCCTGTGGAAGCAGAGCAGATCCAAAGCTAAGCACACCCAGAAATCAAATAAAATATCCTAGGTAAAGCTATAGCCTACTAGTAGGAATGGCAAAGATTTCATTGACTTTACAATGCTGAGCTTTCATCTCTGTTTTTAATTGTCTGCTTAAGATAAACAGCTCTTTCTCCTTTCTGTGAGAGTAATTTATGAAATGTCTTTTGGTTCTCGACTAGCCAAGATATCCCAGCTATGTGAGGGTGAGCTAAAATAATCTAAATTTTAAAAATGCCCCAGCTATAAATCTGAGCAAAGGTCCTAGCATTATCTTAGGGTGAAATACCAGAAGGCTGCAATGCTGGAGAAGAGGCTTACTACATCAACTACATTGACTTTTCTGTTAAAAAAATAGTACTTCTGATGATGCAGTGATAAAACTAATGTGGTTATGAAGTCAAGTTACTACAGACTTTCCAAGCTTTAGGATTAAGGTTTTAGGTTAAGCAGTCCTTCTGGACAGAAAGTGGGAAGGATTAAAAATCAGAAGGAAGATCAACTGTGTCTGTTCATAATGTGGGTGATTGGTAAACTGGAAAAAGTACTGTTAAAATATTTTGCAGGTGGAACATCAGGGTGCATGGACATGCATTCCCCCACTGTAAAGTATGTGTGTTCATATGTTAAATCACAGCTGTGTGATAAGGAGTTTTCACATGACATGGGGCTAATCTGTTTACAGCCGTGATGCAGATGATCTCATGGCTTGTTTGTTTTTGCTTTTGTTTTGTTTTTCTTTGGGGTAATAGTCTGGCATAATCCATAGATCTGAATCTGCAGAACAAAAATGAAAAATCTCCCTTTGCTTCTCAATCCTACAGGCTTCTTCAGAATCATGTCTGAGCTCTCAGCAAGAAAGGAATGTTCTTTCAGATGAGAAAGTAAAGGAAATCTGCCTCATTATTTATGCCTTCAAATTTTTCAGTGGACAATAGAAGAATATGTGTGGTGTGGGTGACTGGCCTTGTTTTTTTGGTCTGCTGCAGACAAAAACACAAAATCCACCTTTTTTCTCAAACTTGTTTTGGAGAAACTTGCCATTTTTACAGAAACTGATTTAATCTTTTACTAGAACTTTAGTGCACATAGTTTTTTAGGATAGAGGAATGGGGAATGATATGGGAAGTCTTTCCTATCATTTCAAATATTTACAAAGCTAGAGAAAGAAATAAATATTCTTTTGCATACTGTTTTTTTCCATAACAAGACAGTGAATAAGCTATGAGTTTTGTGGAAAAATGGAATTCTACAAAGGCTGTTATAATCAGCTCAACCGAGGTCATAGCAGGTTGATCCAACAGCCATCCTCATTGAGGTCCCAGTTCCCCACAGCATTTAAATGCATGCTTAATTTTAATCACATACATAAGTACTGCATGACCTTAATGTTAAGCATGCGCTAGTACCCTAGAGAACTACCCTAAGCAAAGATATGGGCTCTCCTAGTGCAGTGTCCGTAATGGCAATTAGGACAGATTTCCCTCTCTGAAGTTCCCAAATCTACACAAACAGCTCTTCTCCTGCATCCATGCCAGGAAGCGCAAGGTGTTGGAGGGGAAGAGGAACCCCTCCTTGTTTTTCTTGTAAAAGACAGCATGGTGAGGACTACAGTGATACACATAAAACAAATTTTTTATCTAATTGTGTGTTGAGGGTGAAGGAAGAGATAGTGTTGTTCACTGTTAACCACTATTTTGATGTGATTCTGGATAAGGAGACTGGCAGCACATGGACTACTTTAGCAATCCTGCTGTTTAGCCTGAACCAGAAAGCGTGCTCATGACTTCAGCAGATGTTTCTGCTTTTAGGAATCACTCGTTTCCTCTTTTTAGGAAGCACATGCCAGCACAGTCAATATCTGGAAACCTGCTGTTTCACAGTAGGTCCAGAGTCTAAACTGGTACTTTACTAGAAAGTGGTAGTAAAGCAGTATGAATTGCTTTTCATTCTTCATGGTCTTAATGGCTTTCGGATTCATATGAGACTAATCAATTAATCTTGCTTCCGACCTAGAGGAATGGGATGTTTCTTACCCTCTGAACAGGAAAGAAGCCCATAACAGAGATTACCAATCTATTTATTAAGACTTATGTCAGCAGTGTAGTCAACAGTGCCTCCAGCTGTGGTTGGGACTACAGACTTGCAATCTTGTAGAGGCCTAATGTTCACTAGTCATATGCTAATTAATTGCTAAATCACAAAAGGCGAATCATAATTATTGTTTCAGGCTAGCAATTTTCCCTGACTTGACTGTATGCTTGTGGTTTTGAAAAATTAAGGAATGAGGCTCCTTTAGGAACATACAACCTATCCGGTTCTGGTTCTGTTTGTTCTTGTTTTCCAGTGCTGAAAAATTCTCTTCACTTTGAACAATTCCTGGGCAGATTCTGCTACGCATCATCAATCTGGGAAATCAATCAGTAAGTAGGATAGTAACAATGAGAGTAAGAGCTCAAAGAGTTGAATTAATGATGGCTCTGGTCCTGCAAATATTTTCAGTAGACAATATATCATGTGGTGGCCAGCCACACCTGGCTGTATTTGTGCAGACCACAGTACATGTTTCCCACTGCAGGGCTTTTTTCTGCAGGCAATGGGGACATTTTTACAGCAAAGCCATGTTTTTCTGTAGTCTCTTCTTACTCATACAATGTAATAGTCAGCAACAAGTGGCTAAATGTTCCTGCTGTACCTGGAAATGGTGGGTGGAAGCACAGAAAATTTTACATGCTCTTCCAAAAAGCCCATCGGGATCAGAATCAAAGCTTCTACTAATCTCAGGTATACAAAGTCAGGCTTTCATTTAATAATTATTAATGGCATATTTGAAAATTATGCATGAAGTAAAGCTTCCCTAGCTCTTTTGTCACCTGGTCCTGCCCATTGAGAACTCCTAGTGAACTCAGTGAGATATCAGGAAGACTTCTGGATCAGCCAGGTATATTCTGACTTAGGACAGGTGACACATGGAAGAAGTCATGACTAGTAAGAAGGTACTACTTTGGTGCAGAACGCTTTTACTCAGCTTGCATTCTAAAACTGTCAGAAGCCATCAAGCCTGACATTTTTACATGTCTTCAAACATGGCTCCAAGTCTGAAAAGGTTCCCACAGATTGGAAAAGGGGAAACACATTTTTAAAAAAGGGAGCAAGGAAAACCCATTGAACTATAGACCAGTCAGTCTCCCCTCTGTGCCAGGTAATATCATGGTGCAGATCCTCCTGGCATGAAAGGAGCACATGAAAGGCACATGCAAAACAACAAGGTGATCAATTGCCAACATGGCTTCACTATGGGCAAACCATGTCTGATGAATTTGGTCACCTTTGATGACAGAGTTACAGCTCTGATATATATGGGAAGAGAAACTGATGCCATCATTCTGGATTTGTGCAAGGTGTTTGACACCATCTCACATAACATCCTTGTCTCTAAGATGGAGAGACATGGATTTGATAGATGGACCACTCACTGGATAAGGAGCTGGCTAGATCACACTCAAAGAGTTGATCAATGGCTTAATGTCCACCTGGAGACCAATGGAGTTCCTCAGGGTTCTGTTCTGGGTCCACTGCTGTTTAACATCTTTGTCAGCAACATGGACAATTGCACTGAGTGCACCCCCAGCAAGTTTGCCAGTGACACCAATCTGTGTGGTGCAGTGGATATACTTGAGGGAAGAGATGCCATTCAGAGGGACCTTAACAGGCTTGAGAAATGGGCCAGTGTCAGCTGCATGAGGTTAAACAAATACAAACGCAAGGTCCTGCATCTGGGTCAGACTATCCCCAGACACAATTGCAAGCTTGGTACAGAGTGGGTTGAGAGTAGCTCTGAAGAGAAGAACTTGGGGGTGTTGATGGACAAGAAGCTCAAATATGAGCCAGCAGTGCATTCATGCAGCCCAGAAGGCCAAACATTTCTAACTTACATCAAGAGGAACATGGCCGAAAGATCAAGAGAGGTGATTCTCCCCCTCTACACTGCACTTGTGAGAACCCTACCTTGAACAGTGAGACCATTTCTGGTTTCCCCACCATAAGAAGAGCATAGATCTGTTGAAATGAGTCGAGGAGGTCTGCAAAGATGACCGAGGGGCTGGAGGACTTTTGTTACAAGGAGAGACTGAAGGAGCTTGGTTTGTTCAGCCTGAAGAAGAGAAGACTCCAGAGGGACCTTATAGCTGCGTTCCAATACCTTAAGGGAACCTATAGAAAGACTGGAGAGAGACTTCTTAATAGTGTCCAGCAAGGACAAGGGGAAACAGTTTTAAACTGAAGGAGAATACCTTTACATTGGTTATCAGGAAGAAGGTCTTTAGGACGAGGTGCTGAGACTCTGGAACACATTGCCCAGAGAAGCTGTGGATACCCCTCCCTGGAACTGTTCAAGTCCGGGCTGGATGAGGCCTTGAGCAACCTTATCTAGATCAGAGGCATTCCTGCCCATCACAGCGAAGGTTGAAGTAGATGATTTCTAAGGTCCTTTCTAAGCCATTGTATGATTCTATTATTCATTACTTGTTACGTGTTGTAAGAAGGTTGACTTAGCAGCTTTGAAATGACAGTCTACAAATTGGAATAATTTTCTTACTAGAATTAAAGTAGTTTTGGTCACGCTGACTGTAACTATACAAGAGAAATGAATCTCTTGCATAAATTCCTATTCTGAGGTTATCTCACCAACAAACACACACTGATGTGCCCACTGTTATTGGGTAAAATTGTGCTTGAAAGGTTTTGATGTCAGGACTGTTGTTCACTGCTGCTCTATGTTTTCTGGTTTTAAACTGTGACTCAAGAGGCACAACCTCTGGTAAAGGACAGCTGCATGTGTCCTTGGAGGAAAAGAGAAACCCAAGACAAAAAGAGGGCTGCAGCTCCCAGGCAGTAGATGCCTCAGAAATGCTGAGGTAATTTTCCAGCAAGTGAGGAGCTGCTGCAGACGAAGAGGCATTTTAATTTGGTTCTCTCCACCCTGTTGTAACTCTAGCTAGCCAGTGAATTAGCACAGCAGACATTCAGTGGTACTGGCCTCAGACCAGTTCTCCAGGCCAGACTCATAGCACACCTGTTAAACAGATTCTTTTCACCCAGCTTTCAGCTAATGTTTCAGCTCTTATACTGAAGGATACAGGATAATCCACCTGGCTGGTACAATATTAAGTGCAAAGGGAATGAGTAGTTGTGTTCAGTTTGGCTAATGCTAAGTAGAGTCACGGCAAACACAACCTCTTTACAGGTCCTGCATTCTGTCTCTGGTGTTCCCTCCAACCAGGTGCATTCCCCAATATCTCTCTTTTCAAGCAACAAGCTGTGCTTTGCCATCCCACCTTAGGATGGTGAGGGATTTATGGCCTGGGGTGAGGGCTAATGTTGGCATTTCTTTTCCCTTCCAGATGCTCAACAGGGCACTGTAAAGTCTCTTCTCCTGAAGGACTACTAGCAGCATTAGAGGGTCATCTCCCTGGAAGGTCCAGAGGTGTGTGAACAGGGAAGCAGAGTGTGAGGGGAAAGGCTTCAAAGGGAAAGAGCAGCTTACCTGCCCTTCCTCACTGCTGAGCCGACTCACTTTGACATTTACATTTGGAGTCCAGAAATCGGAGTTGGGATAAGCTTATAATTAATTTCTTAAGGAAAGAGGAGAGGAAAGGAGCTACAGGGAAAACAGAAGCAGTAGCAGCAGATGCTTGATTGGACAGCATGGGTTTCATTTGCCTTTCGCGCAAGCTGTAACTTCTTAAAAGGCACTTTTTTCTGCTACATAATGCACATAGGGATTAAGAGGAGTTCACAGTGATACAATACTTCTCCTTCTCTCTTTTAGCTTGTTTCTTTCCTGTGTTTATAAACATGTATGGAGGATTTCCACCTTACTTTTTCATAGGGAAGCTCCATGTTTCTACCTATCAGATCTGGTCCAATGTTGTGATACAAGAGGATTAAACCATCTTCTCAAGACAGTGTCTGAATGGTGTTTATACACTGCTGGGAAGTCCACTGGGAAGTTCCAACAGAAAGTTCTCAAAGATAGAGCAATGAAAATTTTCATTCAAACTTTGGGCTTAGAATAGAGACTTTTGGAAAACTCAAGGAGAAATAAAAGGTGCATACAGGAGGATTCCACACACAAAGGCAGAAGGATTTATTCTGTCCCAGTACACAGCTATATGTCAGCATTTGTTGATAAGGTTTGGTTTTGTTTGGTTTTTTTATGTATTGCTGCTGAAGCCAAACTTGGTCTTGTTTTTTTACAAACCTAGAGATAAAACCAAAATACTGGCAATATAAGAAAACCAAAATACTGGCAATATAAGACATAGTGATAGATGAGGTTCACAGCTACTCCATTTCAGACATCCCCATCTAGTAGAACACTGAGAGCAGGGGAAGTTACTAAGGTTGTGTATCTCCCCAAGAAGCTGCAATGAAGACATTATCCATACTAATTACAAAGAAACTGTGGACTTCTCTCCTAATCTTGATCCAGCTGGGTTCTTGATGCTTTTCCAAGTGAATAGGGCTGGAATTGGCTCTTAAGACATTTGGACTGAATGCTTATTTCTTGCATTAGGACCTTTTCTCTCTTTGTGGTTGTTCACCACAGTTGTTCATTCACATAAAGAATGCATTGCTTCCTCAGGCTTAACTGTGTTGAAATGGAGGTCTTATTATTTTAGTTAGCAAAGTCATGTGTGGGATGTTTACTCTTAGCAACACTCAAGGACAGTGCTAATTTAATTTTGTAACAGTGTTTTTCAGATGGAGAAGTTTGTGACAGCCATAATTCATTCATGGTGCTATGCAGCTTTGCATAACATGTCATACTGGCCTGAAACAACTGGAAGTAGCTATTTTCTTAGAAAAGCGTGTAGGCCAAAACTGATAACACACAGTGGCGTACGGGAATTTGCTTGTGTTTGGAGAAGATAATGCACATGATCAATGGGAGCAGCATGGCTAAGAGTTCTTGTTTTCCTCATGGCTTGTTCCCTTTCACAGCTTTCCTGATCTGGGTGGGTTTGGCTTCTTAAGAAGATGTTTATAGTGAGTAGAAATTATTTACAGTATTTGCATATTGTTGTTCACAGTTCATACAATTGGCAAATTCTTATCAGACAAAAATGGCTGAAGAAATTTTGATGGTGCTGAAACATAGAAGAACAAACAAGATTCTCTGTGGTTTTGAAAACTGTTTTAACTGCTTGTATATATGATAAAAAACTAGCAAAATTTGGAAGAATTGACATTTCTGAAATTAATTCTGTTCACACTGTTTATTAGATGTAAAATAGAACTGTAAATAATTGTAGCTGCAAAGAAAAAGTATCTGCAAACCCAAATCTCTTCATGGTAAAGTGGAGTTAAGAGCTTTCTCAGTGATTCCTAAGAAAATACATAATGATATAATTCCTAAGGGATGAATGCTTAAAGTCACATCTGCTCTCATTACGTACAAATTTGGCTATGCTGAACACATGCCATCATCACTATCATTTCCATGGTAACACATTGCAATATTATACTTTTCAAGTCATGTGACAGAAAGTCAGGCTGAAAAGAAACCTGGTCTGGCAGAAATTAAGCACTTGTGTCTTTGGTGGTATTAATAAACAAAATAGCTACCAGCAAAGTCAAATGGCCTTTGTATTATTTTTCCATTCCTCAGGCTTGCCTGAACAACAACAAAAAAAGGCTGTTATCTATGGCTCTGTCTTTTGGTTTGGTCTGGTGCAGACTATAAGCTGCTTACTCTTCTCCCATGATGTCTCTGCATCTTGAGTGCTGAGTTCCCACAGAATTGTTGGAGGTGATCTAGTTTCATTTTCAAGTTTTGAGGAATCTGGTAGTTAGATTCATTATATTCATGAGTTAAACTCTCATGTTAACTTTTAAGGATATCTGGATTAAAAGAAAATTAAGCACAAAATAAGAAAGAAAAAATTAGGATTGTTCTTTCTTGTGCAGTCTTCAGATCAGTAAGTGGCCTTCCTTAGAGTTCAAGGGCTTTATCAGGATTTCCAACAACAAAAATGTCTCAGTTTTTCCCCATTAGGGACAACAAAAGTAACATGAATATCACCATGTGTTACATCCAAATTATTTCTCAGTAAGCTGTGGGTTCATTATGCCATAATTAACAGTTTTGGAAATCTTACTTACCAATATTATTGTATTAGTTTCACTGTGAAAATCCAAAAACCTAATTCAATATTCTGTCACAGTAAATACAGGGAGAATCACTTTCAGACACAATGGTGACTAAGTTCAAGAATTAAAGCAAATGTTTATTAATTAGCATATTTCATATCTTTGAAGTACAGGTTATATTAAAATTAACCGAAGAACTCAAAATCTACAAAAGTATAAGGGGTAAGATAGCAAACACATGTTTTGTGTCTAAAATTCTGTCCCTCACCATAATTTCCATGTCAATTTTTCAGTTCTACTAATGTTTCCCCGGGGGAGAAGGGTAAATGGAAAATTACAGGAAAAGCATCTATTTAGTAGAACCACTCTGTATGCCTTTTTAAGTGTCCAGGGAAAAAGACCCCAAAGTCACCCCAAAGACCCCAAAAGACCCCTAACAGTCACTGAGAAACACCATCCAACAAGATTGGATTTGCAATACACACATATTGAGGAAAAAGACCCCCTTTGATTTTAATGGTTGGACTGCTTTCATAGTGTCCCATTATGAAAGTTGATGCAAATCAAGATAAAAAGAGTCAATATCTTTATGGGGGAAAAAAGTCATTAGAATCACTTAATCTTAGAGAAAACTTCATTAACATAGAGACAGGAGAAAAAGATGTTGATTACTGTACAGTTTATTGAGTTTTTAAAATACTGTTATGTTCTATAGAACTTTAACAGCATGAATATGTAGATAAATATGTAAGATAAAAAGTAGACATAGAATGCTAGAATAATTTTTGTTGGAAGAGAATTCTGGAGGTCCTCTGGTGATTCCGCATCCTACTCAGACTAAGGCTAGTTTGATAAATTTGGTCCACATCTTGACCAGCTCTGAATTTTTAATGTCAAAGGCAGAGGTCCCACAATCAAATCTGGACCTCTGTTCCAGTGTTTGACTACCCACACTAGGATTATTTTTTTCCTCAACATGTAATCAAAGCTTGCTGCAGTTTGCACCCATTGCCTCTCTTCATTTTGCTTTTCAACCCTAAGAAGTCTAGCTCTGTCCTCCCTATACCTCCCCCTGAAGGGCTGAAGTCTGCAATAAGGTCCCTCCCTAGCTCTGTCTTCCTAAAATCTGGGAAATGTAAGACTGAGCGAAGTAGTGCATACTAGAGTTCTAGAAAGAAAAGTTTATGCAAAAGAAAGCTGATAAAGGACCGCTAGGGTTTGAAGGGACCTTAAAGATCATCTAGTTTCAACCCCCCTGCATTGGCAGGGACACATTTCACTAGACCAGGTTGCTCAAGGCCCCACCCAGCCTGGCATTGAACACTTCCAGAGAGGGGATATGATATCTAGTCAGCATTATTTGTGTTGGGAGAAGAGCCTAGAAACACCAGTTAGGAACAGTGTCTTTTCTGGGCACTGAAGAGGAACAATAGCTGCCTGCATGCAAATGTTTTGCAAAAATGGACAGGTTATACACAGATGGAAGGAGAAATAAGGTACAAGGGAGTGAAGTTGTGACCCTATTAACCGTTTGTAAATTCACTGAGAGAAGCAAGATAGTGACAGAGGATCTTACAAGTCATTAGACTTTTCCTCCTGGAATGAGGACTATAGTCCACTTGAGGTAATGTTCTCAAAAAATTTGTTTCAATAACTTCTGGATACAGCATGTGAAGGTATACATGCTGTATTGAGCCTGAATACACTGTGTGAGCCTCAATTTATTTTCATGCTAATCACAACTGATACAGAGAAAGCAATTAATTTAATAGACGTGGGAGAGTTGATTTTGATATCACAGATCAAGTTCACTTTCTGATCATTGAAGGCAGTGATCAATGAATCCGAATTGGACTCTTCAGGTCTGGGCACTTCATTACTTGCTTGCTTAGAGCTCATGGAATTGCTGGACTTTTTCTCTCTTAAAATTCCAGTGTTCAGCTACATCTTCCTTTAGCCCCTTTGATTGTCACAATGCTGAAGCTCTCAATGAGTCACCTCTCCATAAAAATGGGAGATGTGATCTAGCCAGTCTAGAGCCCTGGAGCAATGCTGGTCATCCTTACTTCCCAGCATGTGGCATTGTTCAGAATTAGAGATAACTGAGGGCAATGAGATACACTTCCTTTTCAGAAGTTACTTGCTACTCTTCCAGCACTTTATTTCATAGAAGGAAAATAAAGCTTTAGACCAATTCGAACACTGTTCTGTCTGGTTGCCTCACCATTCCTGTTTGTTTTTGGCCCTGAGCATCCATTAGGAGTTCAGAATGTTCCTTCCTCCATACACGTTCTCTTCTGAATCGTGCAGCAGCTGCTTTGCAGTCCAGCCAGTTTCCTTCTCCCTTGGCTGATCCTGCAAGTAAACAAAAACTACCTGCCAAGTAAGTACATCCTGCTCAGGGGTCCTCATCTTGGAGCTTCCTCTCCAGTTTTTGATCCCTCATGTTTTTTTAGAGGGCTGCATTGACACCTGACTCCTTTGTTCTGTCTCCAGGAAAATTCCACTCCCTGGAGCCTGCCTTCAGCATGGACGCCTGGTCTCAGCTGTCCCTTTGCATTACCAATGCTTTCACATAAATGGAAGATGTTTAAGTTAATGATCTCCCATTGTTAGCCATGTGTCATGCCCCCCACCCCTCCCACCCTCACCACCCTGTGCAATTTCAGGTTGAAATAGAGATAAAAACATGGCCAGGAGGGGTAAGTGCCTACTTTCAAAGCAGTCTGCCAAAGGAAGTCCTGCATTATCAGCAGAATTTTTGATAGTTGGAAATTTGAACTATTTCCAACTATGCAATTGTGTCAGTAGACTCTGGTTCACATTTGATTTCAGAGGTTTGCTGAATTGACCAAAGGCCACATAATTAAGTTAATCTCTGATTGTCTATATATGTAGTTTAAAAGAGGATTTAACAAATATCTAGATGAAGCTGGTAGAGTGTCTTGAAGAAAGAAAACTAGGTCTATTAGGTCTTTTGCCTTAAAAGCTGATTTTTTTTAGTATACTGGCATACCATAGCTGGAAAATATCTTGGGAACCCGTTCATATCTTCCACAGTTAAATAAATATTAGGGCTTTTAACACTATTTGAGACTGAGATAACCAAGCTGCATTTGGAGAACACCTTGGAATTTACTTACTAAATTTCATCAGGTTCATGTCTTTTCATTATCCTTGGTCCCTCCCCTCACCTTTTTTTTTTTTTTTTTTTTTTTTTCCTCATAAATTAATCTTTTGGATAAACTTTTAGGTCATAAATTTAAGAACAAATAATTCAAAATCTCCACCCTGAATTTTTCAAAATTATGTAGCACTGGCCAAATGATGCTCTCATTGAACTCAGCAGTAAACCTTGCAGCAACTTCAATAGAAGCAAAGCTGAGCCAACAAAAAGTCCTTACTAAAACCTCAGCCTTATTACTTTAAAAAGAAGGGGAAGTTTTAAAGAACTAGCTAAGGAAATTCAATTCCCAAACCCCATTGTAATTCAATAGGAATGGGGCACAAATTCCCTTAGGCGGCTTTGCAAATTCTCACTGACAATGGATGCCAAACAGTCTCCCATAATGAGCCAGTCATTCTGTAAAGTCAGACGGTCAAGGTGATTGCTGAGTGGTGATACCTGGCTATATCTGAAATAATGCAATACTATTGAAGTATTGTATTTTCATCACATTAGGCCTGTGAAAAAAATAATCTGGACGAGGTAAGAATGGGATGGATGTTTCATCTCCACCTTTAGAAACCTCTGAGCCCTAGAGAGACAAGTGGCAGGAGGAACACACAGGCAAGATCACAAAGGCTTGAAAATTGGTTTAAGACATAAAAAAAAAAAAAAGATCACATGGTGGGCTTTATGGTTGTCTCTTCATATCAAGTAAAGGAAATACTGTGCCTGGTTCCTCAGCTACCTATCCCTTGAACACACAGTCCAGGAGATGTCAAATCTTCCTTTTCACTTGCCATCAGGCTGGAAAAAGCACTCCTCCCACCACAGCAGATATTTGGAAAGCTGCAGAAAGGAAATGAGAGAGCATGCATATCTTTCTCATCACCACCAGCCCAGCTCTTGGTCTTCCAGTGTTTGCAGCACAAACAGGGACCAGTGACACATGCAATTCACAGACTAGTGTGCCAGCTTCCTCTAATGCTCTGTCTCTAAGTAAGTATATCCACCTAGAATAGAAGAGGGGTAGAAAGCTACTTAAGGGAAAACAAGTCCTCCTGACCTCACATACAAAGGTAAATTTTTCCAAAGAAAGAGGCCCACAGTGGTTTTCACACCGGCAACAGCCAAGAAGTCATTTATAGTGAAGTTTACTAATTATTCCTTCCTCTTCAAAAGACTTGCCCTCTCCCAAAAATAAAATTATAACCATCCTTCCCCCTCTCACTCCACTGTTCCACTTAGTCAATTACATAGGCTGAACCAAACATTTTACATGGTTTCTTTCATTTGGTTTGATTAATTCAACATTGGTTTGGATTCTGAGAGATATTTTTTTTAAATATACAAGATGGAAAGGAATATGTTGTTTGGTAAGGCAGCAGTTTTGAACAGTTAGATCAGTTTTTGCATTGGATGAGCTAACCTACTAGAATCTACAAGAGACCAGGGGAAAGAACTCAACAGTGCCTGAAGAGATCATTTGTTTCAAGTGGATTCATTAGGGATCCCTTCAGAGCTGTGTTCTGATGCTCAAATTATATCCCATAGTGTTGTTTTTATCAGACAAATTCTTAGATAATGCATGATTTGGGTGTGTTCATGGAGTTAATCAGTCTACAGGCCCTGTTCCATTCATGATTCCCAGTAACAGATATTTTCATTTTGTTGGTATTATTTACAGCAGAGTAGGTTATTATCACATATTAGAAACATAGCAAAGATTTGTGATCATGCAAAAAGTCTAATAGGCAGGTATTTAGGTTATACAGGCACCAGGAACAAAATATCCCACATGGACAAGCCTAGCATATGGTCTGTCTTTTTATCTATATATATTCTGTTGGTCTTCCAGGCACTATGGACACCTTACATTAATTTCTTTAGAGTTATTGTAGTCAGTGAACCACAAAGCCTCAGTGACATTTCTATGTAACAAATAATTATAAACATAGGCCATTTCATCAGTAATTTTGGATCTTCTGTTATAGCACCAACTACATATGCATACATATAGTTTTATATTATATACATATACTTTTAAAATATGTTATTCACCATAAATGCCAAACATCTGTGTCATTTCAGGACAAGCAAGAAAACTAGATTTCATAGAGTGAAATATACACTTGTTAATGTATTTTTTGGGGGGAAATGTAGTTCTTCACAAATGAATCCCTGCTGACACACAAAGACAGCTTCTTTTCCTTGTGTTTGTTTTTGTTACTGTATAGTTTCTTAAAACATTATTCCAGTAATGTTGCATTCTGGGCAAGTATCACTAAAATTTCCTGTCAGCAGTAACACCAGACATTTCCTACCAGCAGTGTCACCAATCTTACTTAAATGTTCATATTTTAAAAAATACAACTCACACTGGCTTTGCCTAATTCTGTTTTCTAGTATCATTTACTTTCTCTGAAGCTCTTCACATGTTGCTGCACTTCACAATCTTAAGTAGACATACCTAGAAATTCTCTGGACAGACTGAGTAATCCCCCTTTCATGAACACTTTCTTGTCCTTCTCCATCCTCCCCAGCCACTCAAACACCCAAACAAGCAAAAAACTTGTTCTCTGGTGGTTCACTGATGTGGCTCACTTCAGTAGAAATGGGAGGGAGGAACTGCAATGCATAAGGGCACAAGAGGTCCCAGTTCCTTGGGCATAAGCTTGCCTGGGAGTTTCCTCTGCTGTTACCAAGCAAAAGCAGAAAATATGTGATAAGAATTTTAACTGAAAGCACTGGTAAAACAGAAAGATTTTCTTAATTGTCATTTTAATAATCAAATCAACAATTTTATTATTTGTGCTTCTCATGAATGTTACAGCACATAAGGACAAGCACAGTCACATATTTTGTTACTTTCTTTTAGCGTGATTCAAGGAGTTTACCTGGTAATTTCTCCATTAAATCCCTAACCTGAACTGTAGTTTACCTTTTCAGAAAGAACAAATCAGCAAATTCCTGAAGTGGTGATACCACTGTGGTCTTTCCCCATATTTCTCCTCTAATTTTGTCAAACTTTGTGTCCTCTCACTCAGTATTTTTGCTGTCTCTGCCACCCAAAAGCAAGTACCAGAAGCTGGTGGATAGTGACAGTCTTGCAGGCTTGACTAGCTGCTTTGGCATATGGCTGAAAATGGCATGATGCTGCCTCTCTTCTGAGTATCTATGCCTCCATATACCTGTTCCTACTATATTTATTCTGCTTCTCTCTGCAAATTTCTTGTCATGGGAGGGGAAGGAATCCCAGTGATTATTCCTCTCTTTTTTCTGAAATAGACCACTTTGTTCAAGCTCCTGCTTTGCTAGTTTATCAAGTAAAGGCTTAAATGCACATTTTTTCTTTTGCCTGTTCATCAGCCTGAAAACCCCTTCTCTCTCTTTTTGCCCTATATACTGTGGGTGATTTGTAGAAAGCTAAACAGCTTCAACATAAAAAAATCAAGGCTGTAATTTGATGAACACTCACTTGTACCAAAAAGGACAGCTTGTTCATAGTTCGTCCTTTACCTCTCACTCCCGCCCACGCAGTTGTATCTGCCCAAGTTTGTTGCAGCTAAACAGAATGAGAAAAAAGTATTTTAGTTAAAAACACCTCCTCTCTTCTTTTTATCCTTAATTTTACAGGCAATTTTAATATCTCAACTGCAGAAGCAGCTCGGCGGGAGAGGAGAGCAGTTATGAGTTAAGTCATCATTACTATTGAAAGAAAAGTTCATTGAACTGAGTTGTCAGAGATCTCCACTTCAAATACCCCATGTCTCTGTGGATAGACTATTGTTCAGATGATTTACAGGGGAGAGTAAAGGCCTGAATTCTTCCATTTGGTCTCCCCAGTCTAAGAAACTCACTAAGGAAAAAAAAAAAGCACCCCCAAAGTAAAACCAACAAATCAATCCTTTCCTGGATTGGAAAGTGTTACAAAAACCCTGAAATTTCAGGTAATGTGTGTTGGATTGAGGGAGATGTTTTATTCAACCTGAAGAGTTTTCTGGTTTTGGTTTTGGGTTGGGTTTTTTGTTTGTTTGGTTGGTTTTTTGGGTTTTTTTAATATCTTTTTTTGCTCATGAGTTAAGGAAAGGCATCTA
Organism: Calypte anna; assembly: GCF_003957555.1. Lineage (NCBI taxonomy): Eukaryota > Metazoa > Chordata > Aves > Apodiformes > Trochilidae > Calypte > Calypte anna. Next base: position 22,008,232 of record NC_044274.1, on the reverse strand, counting down.
TGTTATTGAAAATATATGCTACTCTGCTCAGTATGCCTGCCTGCTCTGAACTTCTCCAGGTCCTGTCAAATGGAGTGCAGGCATGGGGTGAAAATTATTGGTTCAGTGTACATCACCTTGGTCAGATTTGACACTCACCTGTGTCAGAGAAGTGTAATGTTAGAAAACGGAAGCAGAATCATGTAGTCTGTGGCTTTGAATTAACCAAAATGCACCTGGAATGACCAGGGTGCAGTGCTAACATACAAATGTAGCTAAAAATTTTGGCTTCCAAAGGAACTCCGCAGTGATTAGAAAGGAATGTCATTATATCAGCTGTTCACTGGAATCAATGAACATTCCCTTCATTGTTTATCAAAGCAGGAGAATCCCTTTAGCAGGATTGATGCTTTGTAATTTTGTCTTGAATATAGCCAGATATGAAGGCAATTGTCTATTCTCTAGATGTAGAAAAAGGCATTTGATCATGTTGAATGACTTCATACTTCTTGTAAAGTTGTTCAGATCAGAGGTGGATTTGGTTCTGTTGTTGGATATTGGTTGTTTATTTCCCCTTTCCCCCACAACCAGAGAGATGAACCTCATCAAATAAAGCACCCCCTCTTTTTTCCTATAAAGAAACTAAACTACATACTCCAAATATCACAGGCCTTTCAAGGACTCTGCAAACACCTTCTCTAACGAAGGCTCTGTCACCATCCCTGAGTCAGAATCGAAGTGTAGTTTTTAACCAGACTTGGCTCCTGAGTGAATACAGAACACACCTGTCAGTGTGTCCTATTTCAGTGCCTCTGCTAGCATTCACACTGCTAGCACAGTTACACCCAGCTCATTTCCACTCTTCTTGACCAGCAGGTTAAGGGACAAAGGGTCTGCTGTCCTTTACAAGTGGGCTCCAAATGTCACAATCTGTCTTAAATAGATGAGTATGAAGGAACCAGATTCAGGCGCCAAGTATCTTTTTGGATACTTAGGACATATATTTCTAGGTGTCTTTCTAATGCAAAAGAGGAAATAAGAGGGAGGTATATTTTCATGACAGAATCATAGAATTGCAAAATTTATCTGGTTAGAAAAGACCTTGAAGATCATCATATCCAAACATTAACCTAACTCCACTGAATCCAGTGCTAAATCATATAATAAAATCATAGAATGGTTTCAGTTGGAAGGGAGCTCATCTAGTTCCAAATGCCCTGCCATAAGCACGGACACCTCATACTAGACCAGATTATTCAAAGCCCCATCCAAGACGGCCTTGAAAACTTTCAGGGATGAGGCATCCACAAACTCCATGGGCAACCTGTTCCAGTGTCTCACCACTCTTACACAAAGAATTGCTTCCTAATGTTTAGCCTAAATCTACTCTTTTCCAGTGTAAAACCGTTACCCCTTGTCCTATCACTACATGCCCTTTCAAAAAGATCCTCCCTATCTTTCCTGTAGACCCCTTTCATTTTGCTAAGAAACACATCTATGTATGTTTAAATACCTCCAGAGATGGTGATTCAAAAACCTCCCTGGGCATCCACTTCCAGTGTTAGATAACATTTTCAGTAAAGAAGTTTCTTCTAATATCCAAAATTAAACTTCCCCTGGCAGAGCTTGAGGCCATTTTGTCTTATTCTATCACTTGTTACTAGGGAGAAGAGACCAAAGCCTACAATGGTACAACCTCATTTCAGGTAGTCACAGAGAGCAGTAAGTCCTCCTCTTCAGCATCCTTGTCTCCAGAATGAAAAACACCAGCACACGCTCCTCTCAAGATTTCTTCTCAATACCCTTCACCAGCTTTCTTTCCACACTCCAAACACACTCCAGGAACCCCATGGCCTTCTTGTAGCTAGGGGGGAGGCAAAACCAAACACAGTATTCAAGGTGCAGCCTCAACAGTGCTGAGTACAGGGGCACAATCACTTCTCTACTCCTGCTGGCCACACTATTCCTTGTGCAGGCCAGGATGCTGTCTTGGCCACTTGGGCCGACTGCTGGCTCATATGCAGCTGGCTGTCACCAGCACCCCCAGGTCCTTTCCCATTGTGCAGCTTTCCAGCCACTCATCCCCAGACATGTGATGTTGCATGGGGTTGTTGAGACCAAAATGCAGGACCCAGTACTTTGTCTGTTTAACCTCATACAATGGGCCTTGGCCTGTCAATCCAGCCTGTCCAGATCCCTCTGCAGAACCTTCCTAACCTTAAGCAGATCAACACCTCTCCCTAATTTGGTGCCATCCATACACTTACTGGAGCTGCACTAAAACCCCTTATCCACATCACTGATGAAGATATTAGAGAGAACTGTCCCCAGTACTGAGCACTCAGGAGCACCGCTTGTGACCAGCTGCCAACTGGATTTAACTCCATTCACCCCAGTCATTCAAGTCTGAGCATTCAGCCAGTGACTTACCCAGATTATGCTGAAGACTAGGTGGACAACATCCACAGCCTTTTCCCCTGTCCACTGTGTGGGTCACCTCTTCATAGAAGGAGATCAGGTTATTCAAGGTTGTGGCCCCTTCTTGTTTACTGGAGTCACATTTCATAGAGTCATAGAATCATAGAATATCAGGTTGGAAGGTTGGATCCTTTTTTTTTTTTTTTTTTGTGGGGACCAAATCTGGTTGCAATGCTCCAGGTGCAGTCTGACAAACACCAAGTAGAGCGGCATCATGGCTTCTTTGTCTCTGCTGCTGACACCCTTGTTGATGAAGCCCAGCATCCTGGTGGCTTTCTTTGCTGATGGAGCACACTGTTCACCCATGTTGAGCCTGCTGTCCACCAAGACCCCCAGATCGCTTTCCACAAGGCTGCTCTCTGGTCAAGTGAATCCCAGTCTGAACTGCACTCCTGGGTGCATAGAGATTTCCATAGAGGTTTCCAGGCACAAGACCTTGCACTTCTCTATAGTGAACTTCATAAAGTTCCTGCTAGCTCAATTCTCTAGTCTGCCCCAGTCATTCTGGAGGGTGACTCTCCCTTCTGGGGTCTCAGCCTCTCACCTCATCTTGGTGTCATCAGTGAACTTCATCAGAGTGCTCTCGATCCCAACATCCAGGTCACTTATGGAGATGTTAAATAGTGTTGGACCCAATATTGATCCCTGGAGGACTCCACCTGTGACCCGTTGACAATTGGAGGATGAACTATTTACCCTCTGGGTACAGTCTGTCAGCCAGTTCCCCACCCACCACACAGACCACTTGTCCAGGCCATGACAAGTCAGTTTTTCCAGGAGGAGGCTGTGGGGTACTGAATAAAAAAATTTCCAATCTTTATTCTACTGGAACCTCTCTGGTTAGCCATGACTACTGCTAAAAGTGCAGAGAGGCTGGATGAGAACTTCTGCCAGCTCCCTCTGTATCCCTGGGTGGATCCTACCAAGACCCATATACTTCTGTATGTTTAAATGGTGGAGCGGGTCACTGAACACCTCCTGTTGGATTATGAGGCCTTCAAACTGCTGCCCACCCCTGTTTTCCAGCTCAGGGGACTTTGTTTCCAGCAAACAACTAGTCCTACTACTAAAGACCGAGGCATGGATGGCATTAAGTACTCAGACATTTCCTCATTCTTTTTCCAACTGCATCTAGTAGAGGATAGAGATTCTCCTTAGTCCTCTGTTTGTTGCAAATACATCTGTAGAAGTTGTCCTTGTTGCCTTTAACAGCTGAGGCCATCTTAATGTCATGTTGGACTTTGGCCCTTCTAATTTTCTCCTTGCATAGTTTCGCAACACCTTTGTAATCATATTGAAAGGGCTGCTCCTTTTTCCAAAGGCCATAACCTCTGCTTTTTACCCTGGATTGCAGCAGGACCTCTCTATTCAGCCAGGTCTCTATTCAGCTAGGGGTCTTCTTCCCCACTGGCTTGTCTTTTGTCAGAGGGAGGCAGCCTGTTTCTGTGCCTTTAAGACTTCCTTTTTGAAGAAAGTCAGCCTTCCTGGACTCCTTTGCCCTTCAGGACTTCCTCCTAAGGCACTTTGTCAACCAGTCTTTGAAACAGGCCAAAGTCTGCCCTCCAGAAGTCAAGTGGCAGTTCTGCTGACCCTCCTCATTACTTCTCCAAGAATAGAGAACTCCATCAGTTCCTGGTCACTATGCCCAAGGTGACCTCCAGGTGTCACATCCTCCACAGGTCCGTATTTATTGACTAACAGCAAGCCCAGTGGGGTGCCTTCTCTAGCTGACTTCCTCACCATACGTGTCAGGAAATTGTCCTCTACACACTCTAGGTCCCTCTGGGGCTGTTCCCTCTCTGCTGTATTGTGTTTCCAACAGCCATCATCTTGGAAGCTGAAGTTCCATTGATGAGAAAAAGGGCAAGCGATTGAGAGCATTCTCTTAGATACCTATGACATTTTTCATCTGTCTCTTCAAGCCATTTTGGTAGTCTGGAACAGACCCCAACCTCTTCCCCATGATTCTTGGCCATAAACTCTAAACCCTATTGTCATGATCATTAGTTTCAAAAGGCATTTGACATTGATGATCCATAGGTAAGAGAAGTGATGGGATATAAATAAGAACGTGTATAATTACCTATATTTAATGTCTAAGTTGATTAATTGTCTGATCTGTCTGTGCCACTAGAAGTTCTGAAACATGATCAGAAATTATTGCTGAATAAGTAGTTTGGAGAATTAAATTCAGATGAAAACAGAATTCACCAAAGAGCTGTTTTCCTGATATGAACTGCTCATTGACAGCTATTTTTAGACAGAGACATCCCAAACCAAATCAGTTTGACTCTCAGCAGATGCTTCCCACATCAAACAGATACAACACGTTAGAGGCAATGAAACCTCCCACTAGGACCCCTTCAAGCTGGCTCAAGGCCAGTTGTGAACCATTCCTCCTCTTCCACTTGGTTCTTTAGTTTAGACTTGACAATCTAGCATGCCGATTTAAATTCAAATATAGGATAATTATTAGTAAGCTGAGAAATGCTGAGAATGAGAATTCTCAGTGAATCTGAAGCTGAGGGATGATTGCCAAGAAAATTTGGCTCTTGCTCTCCTGTTGTGTGATGCCCTTACTTTCCATTCTCCCAGCCCAAGAAAACACTTTTTTCCTTCTCTCTGCTCTCTCCCTCATCTCCCCAGGTGTAAGCCACGGAGGAGATGAAGCCCCCTTTCAACAGCTGCCCAAGCCTGCCTCTCCTCACTTGTCAGTCAATTCTTCCTGCCTTTTAATGGTGCTGGCAACATCTTACTCTCTACTGCTCCTTTCCCACCGCTGCTGCCAGCCTTGAGAGCAGGCTGGGCTCTGGGTGGGAACAAGACAAGCAGATCTGATCCCAAGACTTACAGATCCAGAATGCATGGTAGCAGAGCTATGGATGGACAAGCAAGGCAGCACCCATCCAAAGGCCACCACATAGAACCACTTCCTGAGAAGCAGTGGCCACCCACTCTGAAACATTCACAAAATAGGAAAAGGAAAAATTATATAAGCAAGAGTGTATCAGAGAGGATAGCTCCAAACCAACAGTAGCTTTGCCCTCCGGAGTAGGAAATTTCAGGTTTACATAAATATTTGCAGTTTCAGTCACAAAAAAATAAATTCAATTAAGTAATTTTGGCTGGAGAAGGGGATGAGAAAGGAATTTGTTTTGGTTTGTTTGGGGTGTTTTGTTATACTATGTTCCAGCAGTTTCATTATATTTTGGTGGGGTTTTTCATTTTGGTTTGGGGTTGCTTTTGTTTGTTTGTTTTTTAGGGTTTTTGTTTGGTTGGTTTTTTACACAGGATGGCTGAAATAATTGTTTTGACAACCCAGGAAAAAGAAGCTAGTGGATCTTTTGTTTTAAGAAAGTGAATGTCACTTAAAACATTGACCTAAATTGAAAGGGAAGAGGGGGAGGAGAAAAACACACCAGTGATTTCTAAGATCCAGAAAGTTAAGCAAAACCTTTCTCCTCAAGGCAAGCAAGCATTCTAGATTGAAGATGTTGGGTTTTTTTCCTAAAGCAAATTCTAAAGAAAAAGCTTTTGAATTTGAACCAAATCTTATCCCCTCCAGTTTTTCAGTCATTATTTGATGAGTTTTAATAGATAGTGTTGTTCCCCAGAGATTTTGGACATCCTGCTGTGAGCTAAAGAATCCCCATATTCTGATGTCTGTACAACCAAGGATTCAGGGAATGGCAGCTACTCTCATTTACAGAAGCCAGCCACCACATAAACGCTAGCCTGGGGGGACAGCTCTGCATCTAATGGCCTCTTCCATAAAACATATCTAAGTTATGGCTGTGTCTTTTCCTATGAAGGGATTATTCTGTTCATCCCCATGCCTATGGCAAAACTCCCTTCAGTCTCAATGGAAGCATGGTTACTCTGCCAACATTTCAGTAACCAACAGGGCCAGCTTGAAGTCAGCTTTCTGGCACTGGAGGGAGAGTTTCATAATGTGCACCACTGTAAACTATACCAAGGAGGATCCACCTTCCTGCCTTGCTTTTTGTCTGTTTCCTCAAGCAACACAGCCGCTGACAGGCACACAGACATAACTGCCAAGCATTGGGAGATGCTGTTTCACTGGCAATCAGTGGGTAGACCAGTGTGTATTTGTTTCTGCTTGCTTCCCATGAAATAATATTGAACTGAGTGTGCCATCAAAGGGCTGGAAACATCAACTGTGAAACCAAAAAACCTAGTGCAGGAATTGCCATTATTTTAATGCCTTTTCTTTCCCTGTGCAATGGGACACCAGGGCAGTTGTGCAGCAGTAGGGATCAGTTCTCCCTCATCCTGTAAGAGAGACTGGCTCCTTGTGAGAGGTTCAGATGGCATTGCTGAAAGCTGCTGTTTCACTACTCCAAGTTGGTGAGGCTTCCCTTCTGCTGTTCTCCTGCAGCTGATCTCTGATCCTGCTGAATCTCCTTCTGCTTCCTGCTAGAGAAAAACCCCCTCAGACACCTCCTACAATTAAAAACAAACAGACCTCAAAATCCAGATAGCTGAGGAAATAATACCTGAGTGGGATGGAAGGCTTCAGGCCTAACCTATCCCTACACTAAGAACATACAATATGCCAGCTTCAAGATCCAGCAGTCCATTTCTGCACAATGACCTTGCTCCAGCAAGGCATTTCAGCTCCTGAGTACTTGCTTTCTCTTATGCTTTGAGTCATTTACAGTGCCTTAAGAATGCTGCTGGATCAAGGCCTACTTTTCCTTAGCCATCCCTGTTCTCAGGCCTCTTATTTATTTAATTAGATATTAGATGCCATTTCTTTTCTAAGTTTTTTGTTTGGTTGTTTTTTGCTGTCTTGAGTCATACCACTGCCATTAGTTCCTCAGGTCTTAATCCCAATGATTTCCAGAGTAGCTGTAGGGAAGGGGGAACTGTGCACAGTCATTTCACAATGTGCTGTATCTGCTGATGTGCAAGGACAAAGTTCAACAACCCCATACAGCATTTTCTCTAGCAGTAATTTCACACCTGTTCTAAAAATTTCGTGAGATCAGGCCTTGCAGCCTTTGCTGATGAACAAGAGTGTGTCCCTGATGATGATGGTGAAGACAGCTGGGAAGAAATGGCTTTGAACAAGCATCAAGACTGGTTTGAATGTTAGGGCGGGCTTTGAGCAACAACAGGCTTATCCTTGTGACCCCACTCTTCCTGCAGTGACCATGTATAAGTGACATGAGTGAGCCACAGAAAGCAATTTGTCGAACTGGTGAAAGTGTGTGCCCAGTGACTTTTTCACATTAAGGAGCACTCCTCCACAGCCTGGCGTTGTTCCACCCCCGAAAGACAGGATATATTGCCTTATGTCCAGCTGTGCTCAGGGAACAGACTCACACCAGGGTTATTTTGTCACTGAGCAGACTCTAAGAGACACCCTTTGCTTCAGTGCATTTAGAGGTGGCACCAAAGGCATAGAGCGCTGAAACAACTTGCAAAAGGTCATATGACACCCTATGCTAGCTTCCAGTGAAAAAGTGGGGAGTGAGCACATATATGTGCTCCCTGATATGTTTATTTGCCTGATGCTTCCCCTCCCACTCACCCCCACCCTACCATTTCTTATTCTGGTTACTCACCAACTACTCTTCTTTCCCTCCTCTTCTCTGTATTTCACAACCTTTACAAAGCACAGGTCACGCATAGCAAGGTTATGATTCAGCAAGAATCCCATGATGTCTAAGTGAGGCACAAGGAAGCAAGGTGATTTCATCCAACACGGCATGTGAAGGTCCAATGCTGCTGATAATCAGCTTCAGAAAGTTCTAATGGCACCCCATGAAGGGCTGAGTGATAATCTGAGGGACCTAAAGCATGTAAAGGAAGAAAGACAGAAAAACTAAGGGAAGGTAAGTCTATGCCCTCTTTTTGTCTCAAGCAAATATTTATTTTTTTACTCCACTAGCTCAGCTTTATAGTGGAACTTTAAAACATATTTGTTGAACAAAATTTTCACCAGGGAAGGTGCTACTCCAGCACCACATGCACTGCCACAGCAGCAGTTCATAAAGTGTAGTCCTTAAGGAAGTCCAACTGGGGTGCTGTCACCAGACAATGCTCTTCATAGTGCTTTCTGGTTGGTAAGGTTTAATGGCATAGCTGAACAGTCAAAAATGTTCATAATGAATTTTTTTGCACTCCCAGACAATGGCATCAGACTCAACTCAGCAAGAACTGAAGAAGAAAAAAAAAGTGGGTAAGGGTTTTATACTATAGTAATAAGTGTATTCTCCATGAACCTTCCTTGACTTACCTGCCCAAGATCTCATCCACAGTAAAGCATTCCTGGTGTCATAGCACACTGTTCCCACAAAGACCAGCACTTTCTTTTCTCCTGTTTACCTAGAAATTGACCAGTCTGGAGAAGAGAAGCCAACTCAATTTCTGATACATGAGACACCGGAAGATACAGAATAAGCCAGCTCTTGCCACAGACTGGAAAGTGATTTTATTCTACAAATTCTACCATTTCCCATTAGCTGTGTATGAGGGTATTTGTAATAATGGCCACAATTCTGTTTCCTAAGCATTACATTTTCCTTTAAATAAGTCCAGCTATGTAAAAGGAACAGAATCTGGGTCCTTGAAGCACTTGAAATATGTATTTAACTACCAATAACTGCAGCTTTTTGCAAATGAAGGAACGGAAATAAGCCAAAAGCATCCAGAAAAAAATATAAAATTAAAAAACAGTAACAAACCCCCCCCCCCATTTTTTTATGTCTGTGTCTGCTTTTTTTTCCCAAGTCTTGGGACTTGGGAATAAAGATTCTTTATTTTACAGCTCTAGAAGTTATCACAGAGACTGTATCACCATACAGCTTTGTAATTTTGACTGCACCATATCTGCACTAACTAACTAACTTAACTAATAGTTTGCAAGCAGCATCAAACTATTGTGTCTTTCCTAATTATTTAGTTCTAAATTTGGAAATTCTACTGAAAGTAGCTCTATTGCAATTTGAATTTTTCTCAGGCTCGAACCCAAGGCTAATAAGGCTTCAAAAGTGAAAGCATACACAACACAGTTCTACACACACTAAAACTCTGAATTGATACTTTTTTTCATAACATGCTTTTTGCATTTATAGTAGCAGACAGCAGTGAATGTTATAAAAGTATTAATCATTCACAATGCAGGACGTTCTGGCATCCAAGCAGGCTTTGAAATTTCTGAAAATAATGTTTCGGAAAATGTTTCTAGAAATCCTTTCAAAACCCCTCAAGACATCCATTTTATTTTCTTTCTAAACCCTGATGGAATAATTTCTGGAAAATATGCTGATTTTTAATTTGATTCTTATTTTCTTGAAAGCACCAAGGTTTGTATATCAGACATTAGAAACTCCATTAGAAAAACTAATTTTGGGAGTTCTTTTTAAGGAAATATATTAAGAAACTCTGTACTTGCTGGGTATTCTTTTTAAAATTACACCACTCCAACTATTCAAATAAAACATAAAGAAATACAATTTTGCAATTTTATTTATTTATTATTATTATTAATATTATTTTTTCCTGTCCAGGCTTTGCTTTCACCTGTTGTAGGCATTTGATAATTAAGTTTTAGCACTTTTCTACTGTGCATGTGCATAAAAGTTTCCAGGATCACGTTCCTGGTGTTCAGCGCATCATTCAGTGGGGTCTCACTGTCTTTAAGGCCTTTATCATCTGCTAAAATTAGGATTAAATAAATGTAATACCATATGCTATCAAGCATATGATCAGGTGACCCGCCTGGTGGATGAGGGGAAGGCTGTGGATGTGGTCTACCTGGACTTCAGCAAGGCCTTTGAGACCGTCTCCCACAGCATCCTCCTGAGAAAGCTGGCTGCCCACAGCTTGGACAAGTGTACTCTGCACTGGGTTAAGAATTGGCTGGAGGGCCGGGCCCAGAGAGTGGTACTGAATGGGGGTGCTTCCAGTTGGCGGACGGTCACCAGCGGTGTCCCCCAGGGTTCAGTGCTGGGCCCAGTCCTGTTCAATATCTTCATTGATGACTTGGATGAGGGGATTGAGTCCATCATCAGCAAGTTTGCTGATGACACCAAGCTGGGGAGAAGTGTTGATCAGCTGGAAGGCAGGAGGATTCTGCAGAGGGACCTGGACAGACTGGAAAGATGGGCTGCCTCCAATGGGATGAGCTTCAACAAGGCCAAGTGCCGGGTTCTGCACTTTGGCCACAACAACCCCATGCAGCGCTACAGACTGGGGACAGATTGGTTGGAGAGCAGCCAGACAGAAAGGGACCTGGGAGTCTGGATTGACAGGAAGCTGAACATGAGCCAGCAGTGTGCCCAGGTGGCCAAGAAGGCCAATGGCATCCTGGCATGTATCAGAAACAGCGTCACCAGCAGGTCCAAGGAGGTGATTCTGCCCCTGTACTCAGCCCTGGTAAGGCCACACCTCGAGTACTGTGTTCAGTTCTGGGCCCCTCAGTTCAAGAAGGATATTGAGGTCCTGGAGCAGGTCCACAGGAGGGCAACCAAGCTGGTGAAGGGACTCAAACACAGATCCTATGAGGAGAGGCTGAGGCAGCTGGGGCTGTTCAGCCTGAAGAAGAGGAGGCACAGGGGAGACCTCATTGCTCTCTACAACTACCTGAAAGGAGGATGGAGCCAGGTGGGGGTTGGTCTCTTTTCCCAGGCAACTCTCAGTAAGACAAGAGGGCATGGTCTTAAATTGTGCCGGGGGAAGTTCAGATTGGATATTAGAAAGAATTTTTTCACGGAAAGGGTGATCAGACATTGGAATGGGCTGCCTGGGGAGGTGGTGGACTCTTCGTCCCTGGAGACATTTAAAAAGCGACTCGATATGGCACTCAGTGCCATAGTCTAGTGACTGTGGCGGTAGTTGATCAAGGGTTGGACTCGATGATCTCTGAGGTCCCTTCCAACCCAGCCTATTCTATGATTCTATAAGCTGGCCATTATCCATGCTGAAGGTCTCCATATTTGTGAGCTGTACTTACTGTTCTATATCCACAGCCAGTTCTATATGAAGATGGTATGCAGAGAGAGCAATATCCAGCTGACTAGTGGACTAACACTTGTGTTGTGATTGTTGCCCTGACCCACAGACTCTGCAGTCCCTGTTAGCACTGAAGGCACACAGCTGTGATTCAGATTCTATGGATATGCAATAGTGTTACCTGCTCAGAGACAGACAGCCTGGCAGAGCCCTGGTTAGAGACACCAACAGATGTTGGTGGCACTTCTTGTCTTGTCCTGCAGGGTTAGAGTAGCACTGCCCCCCAAATACTCATCTTCTGTCTACGCTATGAGAGGAAGTGTTCCCTGAACAGACAGAGTTCGTGAGTATTTTGCCCCATCTGTGTTTTTCAGTGAGCTCTAACTGTGGTTCATTCAAAGCACCAAATCTCTTTTGCAGTTTCAACATTTGACAAACAGCTTGTTTAGCAGAAACCAGAAAATTGGTTCTATCTGTTAAGTTTGATTGTTACCAGTCATGACACCATGCTGATATTAAATATCAGCAGCACACCATCCTAAACTGCATGTGTAGTTTACAACAAGTTGGGTCTTTTATACAGCACAATGATGACTCATTAATCAATGCCTTACCCATTATGCTTTTGTTTAGGAATTGATCTACTCTTTGAGTTAGTTTCCAATATATGCATTCACCTATGGTCTTCATACAGTTTGAGCCAATCCAAATGCCTGATTAGAACATATGATCAAATGAAAATAGTAATGTCCTTTTCACATCTTCTCTCATACTGAAAATAAAGCTAGCAGAAAGAATGTGAAGAGATCACTGAAGATTATCTCCTATAGTATCCTGTACTAGTAATGTATTACATTTTTTTTGTTATTTTATGTGTTCATCTTGCATGTTCAAATGAACTTTTAGAAGTATGAAAGTGTAGTTAATACAATATTTACTATCCTTGCATTCTGTTCTAGCCTTAGGTCTTCTAAGAAAATAAGATGTGACATTTTATGATACATGTATCAATTTTAACTCAGGAAGGAAAAAATTTTTCTGAACAAATAGGTAAATAAAAACAAAATCATCTCATAAATATGGGTCTCTAGGTTTGATGGAAAGTCATATCCTTCTGCTGAAGTAATGTTTTTTTCAGAGGTTTCACGGGAAACTACTTGATGTTCTGAGGGAACACTGTTCTGAGGGAAATATTTAGAAAAAAATCAGAATTAATAAACTGCAACTCTATATGCTGTCTTTACAATGATCAAATCCTCTGATGATAGAGATTTCATCACTCAGAAACACTGAGGATTTCTGGGCTGAAGACTTTTATATGCATTGCTGTGCATTCCTCCATATGAAGGAAAAAAACTGACAAAAGTATTCCATTTTATCTCTGTTCCAGGAAAATGGGCCAATTCTCAGCTTCAATACTTTGGAGAATTTCCTGTCTGATAGTTCAGAAACTGCCAAAAGCAGGGTGCAGAAGCCAGAAAGTACACTACTGTCATTGGCCCAAACAAACAAACAAAGATCGCCAACAGAAAATAACCTTCTATGAAATAAAAATAGTTCTAAATGATCAATAAAACTAAAAATGGACCAGATTTTAAATGAGAGCTTGTGTTTTACATATCGTGTGGCTAGACATAGTTTTTGGAAACACTCCAACTCAGCCCACTTTTCCCCACCATCTGTCAGCAGTAAGTTTGCTGACTGCAAGAGCTTAGAGGCAATGTGTAAAAGGCGAGTGTTAGACAATCAAGTTTAAACATGACAAGAGCAGAGAAATTCAAAGGCTTGATGATGTAATGTGCTAACACTTGGCTGTTTTGAAAAAAAGAGGAGGAGTAAGATACCATTTTACAGAAAACAGAGTTGTTCACCTTTAGGCTGAATTCTCTGACTCTTGTCAGTTTGTACCAAGACTCTGAGATTATTTAAAGATGAAGTTGGAAGAGTTTATTTTAGACATAGGCCAAAAAGATTTGGGGTAGTGTTTTAGATGTAGGCTGTAGCCCTGGATCTAGATACACTGACAGGCCGTCACATTTTAGAGAAAGGAAAACTTCTGAGATCGTGAAAAAGCTGGGGACTGCCACAAGATGAGCTGGATGAGTTTTATGCCCATTGTGCATATCACAAGAAGAGCTGTAGTAGATGTTTCCTGGATCCTTATATTGGTCCCATTTGTAGACAAGCACCTCTACCAAACGCCCTTTCCTCCCACCTTGGCTATGGGTCTACAGAAAAGACCAGACCAAAATCATCTCCTCAGCTCTAGGTTCCCTTAACTTAAATGGGTATACCAATTCAAGAGAATTAAGTTGAATAAGGAGGGGGCAGCCTAGCCCATGGGGGCTGTTCTTAGATACTTCATTTAGAGCCAATATTCTGAACAATGCTCAGAAGATTGAGGTTTGTTCCAAAAAGAACTTGGGAAAAGGGATCCGCTCTGCTACAAAAATGGAATTTTGGTGTAAAGCCATGCTCCTTTGCAGAGCGGGAAAGTATTTGTATCTCACAGTCAAACCTTGACTGAAGCTTTGTGTATTTCTCCAAAACTTCTTCTTGAAAGGAATGCTGTCACAATGAAACTTAAATTTGATGTGTACATTATTCAAGAATGTATCTCAGATATAGAAGATTAGGAAGTTGGAAAAATGCATGCTGTGAACAGAAGGATACCTACTGAGCTTATGATGGTAATTACAGCACTGGGTCTCATTTGTGTTGTTGTAAAAGCTTCTTTAAGAAACGTGCTTCTCATCAGGTTGTGAAGGTATTTCTTAATCTCTCTTTGAACAGAGCTATGTTGGAAAGAACTCAGTCCTGTCTAGTTAAACTGGCTGCTAAAATTATAGTTTGGGAACTGACTATTATAAACTCTTAAACAACATGTGTTTCCTCCTGTTGGTCATTGCTTGTCTGCTGGAAAAGTCTGTGCTTGGTCCATCAGATAGCTCATCATTTTCCTCCTTCCTCAGGCACACTGCTCTGGTTTGATCCCAAAGTTGTCACTGCATTTGTTGCTTAGCCCTGGATCCACCACATCTGCCAGCCTCACCTCTCAGATTCAGTGGAAGGTGAAGCCCTGGTTTCAAAGGCTGATTTTTGTCTTTTCCACAGAAGAGATGCAGTACATGGGGCTCCTGGTGTCCCACTGTGCCACTGGATTCTGTTCCACTGAGGGATAGTATTTGAAAGAAAGCAAAGAGAGTGGCTTTGCATGGTTCTGTTTTTTGAAAGAAGAAACTATCTGTAGGATTTAGTTAAATTGTCTACAGGTTTGCACCATTTGGCATGACAGCAGATTCCATCCCCAGAAGCCACAGATTACCAGAAGCCTTCTGAGTGCAGTATGAGTAGGGGAATGGATCAGCACCTGTGGACTGATTATAGATTTTGATGTGGTGCCATGTCTAGGATTCACACCAGTAAAAATCCTTATAAAAAGTGTGGACAAAATTTACTGCCTACTTGCTATAATCAGTTTTAAAATCAAAACATTTTCTTTGGTTTTGGCTGGGTTTTTTTTTGTTTGTTTGTTTAAAAAAATTGTAAGTGGGCAATTTTATCATTAGATCAAAGCTGTAAAGCTTCAAGAAACCACCTGAAACTTATAAACTCTTCATTTTGTTTTACATTTAGATAATTTAAAAATACCAAACTATATATTTATTTTTAATTGGGATTTTTAAAATGAGTCCCAGTCACATACCTTGTAAACTAAGTTTCATTGAGCAGTAAAGTTTATAAAATTCATTTAAAGCAACTTTTGAAAAAGGATTTTTATTAAATGAAGTAGTGACAAACTGGTGAATATTTTAATCAGGTAGAAATTGCTGCCTTAGGAGAAAATAGGAAAAAATATATCTGTATTTAAAAGAAAAAGTGAAAGTTCTTTGTTTCCATTAATATACGTTTCTGTTTTGTCATAACCTACAAATGTCACTATGACAAATGATGACTAGATAGAAAAATGGATTCAATGCTGAGTTCTCACAGTTTAAGAAATCCCAAAACAGCTGTGGCTGGTTGCCTGTGGGCATATTCATAAAGTAGGTAGGGTGGCTCGCCTGAGCAATCCCTGTTGTGGGAACCACTACATTCTGTGTTTTGAGGGACACTTCATGACTCTTGTCTCTTCTGTCATCTAGCAGCCACTTAGCACAATCTTAAACAAGAAGTCCATCCCCAACCTGAACATTGACAGCAGCATCCTTTGAATCATCTTATGGGCTTAGAAATGTCATTGCTGGGGCAATAACACAGTTTTCCCTGTGCATGAAGGGTCCAAGGCTACCTCCCCCAGGCTGCATTTATGGCCAGGTCCTGTCAGTTGTCACTGCATCTGTTGCTTAGCTCTGGATCCACCACATCGGCCAGCCTCACCTCTGGTATTCAGTGGGAGGTGAAGCCCTGGTTTCAAAGGCTGGTTTTCATCATTTCCGCTAAAATGGCTGGGTTTTGTCTTCCAGAGTTGTTGGTCCACAGAAGAGACCCCAGCTACAGGTCTTGTTGCAAGATCACAGAATCACATAATTGTCACAGTTGGAAAAGACATCTAAGATAATTGTGCCTGTCAGCACATTGGGAGCTGTCAGCACCCTCCCCCTCCCCAATAAAATACATGTATTAATATCTGTATCACCCATTAGACCATGCCCAAAGGACCTCCTGTACATGAGTTTTAAGTATCTTCAGGGATGGTGACTCCACCACCTCATTGGGCAGTCTATTTCAGTGCCTGAGTGCTCTCTTGGTAAAGAAAGTCTCTGCCCTTGGTGCAACTTCAGGCCATTTCCTCTAGTCCTGTCATTGTTACCTTGAGAGAAGAGGTCAGCACCCACCTTCCTACTACCTCTTCTTGAGTAGAGAGCAATAAGGTCTCCTCTCACCCTCGTCTTCTTCAAAATTAACAATCCCAGTGCCTCAGCCTCTCCCCATAGGCCTTGTTCTCCAGACCCTTCACCATCTTGGTTACCATTCTCTGAATTAGCTTCAGCAAATCTATGTCTTTCGTAGTAGTCCCAGAACTGAACACAGCACTCGAGGTGCAGTGTCACCAATGCTGAGTACAGGGCAAAATTATTTCCCTAGACTTGCAGGTCACACTATTCCTGATATAAGCCAGGATGCTGGTGGCTTCCTTGGCCACCTGGCCACATTGCTAGCTTGTATTTAACCAGGTATCAATCAGCATCCCCAGGTCTTTTTCTGTTTGGCAGCTTTCCAGCCACTCCTCTCCAAATCTGTAACATTGCAAGTGGTTGCTGTAACCAAAGTGCAGGAACCAGCATTTGGCCTCATTAAATGTCTTGCTGACCTTGACCCGCTGGTCCAGCCTATCCTGGTCCCTCTGCAGAGCATTTCTATCCTCAAGCAGATCAACACTCCCACCCAACTTGGTGTCTTCTGCAAACTTACTAAGGAAGCCCTCAATCCCCTCATCTCGATCATTAATGAAGATTTTGAACAGGACTGGTGCCAAAACTGAGCCCTGTGGAACACCACTGGTGATCAGTCACCAATTGGAACAGGATTTAACTCCATTGACTACAACTCTCTGGGCCTTGCCATGTAGCCAGTTTCTAGCACAACAAAGACTATACGTGTCTGTTCCACAAGCTGCCAGCTTCTCAGGGAAAGAGATGTAGAGATGGTGTCAAAGGCTTTACTAAAGTACAGGTAGACAATGTCCACAGCTTTCCTCTAATCCACTAGGCGGGACACATGGTCAAAGAATGAGAACAGGCTGGTCAAGCAGGACCTGCCTTTCCTGAACCCATGCTGGCTGGGCCTGATCCCCTGGCTGTCCTGCATTTGCCATAAAACAACACTCAAGATGAATCTCTCCAAGATTTTTACAGGCACTAAAGTCAGGATGACAGACCTATAGCTTCCTGGATCCTCCTTCCACCCCTTCTTGTAGGTCCACAAAGGCTTTCAGTTTCTTCCCGGCGATGCTCTTCTGGCTAGAGTTAGTCATCAAGTCCTAACATGCTTTGATAAAGTCAAAGCTAAATCACCCCATAAGTACAGTCATCTGGTTGAACAAACTTGAACAGCTTCACCAAGGTGTTGCATATATCTGTGTATGTTGTGTATGTATGCATATGCTTTAGAATTTTAGAAAGGCTCCATAACTGTTGTCTCCTTTCCTATGTGGCTTTCTTCCCCTACCAAATTTCCCTTACGTTGACATATTCTATACAAAATTGCAGAGTTCTCTGAGATTCAGATCATGGCTAAGGATCACTTCTTTGTAAAGTGGATGAAAGATACATGTAAGATTCATACTCAGATTTCTAAACTGCGTATTGGTTAAGTGTTAGAAGGAAAATCTAAGTGCTCACTTTAAGCTGAGCCAGAACATTCATTGTTTTACTATTTATTTCAAGCATTTTCAACACTTTGAACATTGATTCATTTTCAGAAAGCAGAATCACAGTTTGCATGCATGATCATAAAACCCAGTAAATTTGGGGAACTGCCAAGAAGACAACAGAGCAATACCAGCTTGTATCTCTAAAAAATCTGAGTTGCCACCCTTATGTGATTTGTAAAACATAATGTTTCATTATCATCATTATGTAGCCAGCTAAAGCTTGCTTAAAACTGCATAACTAATTAATTTATCTAGACTAATAGTTTTTAGATATTCATTAATGTCTACTGTGAAAAAATCATCATTGCATCACTGATCACAAAAAACATGAAGTGAATTCAAAGTCTCATTTTGTTCTAAAACAGTGGAAAAAGGAAGAGTGAAGTACTGAGGTCAGTTAGGATTAAAAAATTAAGATGGAATTGCTCAAAAATGTAAAAAAAATTCTGTTATTATGCAAAAAAAATGTGAAGAATAAAAGTAGTTTGGTTCTAGAGCCTTAAAAACCTCCTGTATGTTGAGTGGTAAACCATTGTTAGGATGATAAGGAACAAGCAGAAATTTAACTAATAGGCAGCACAAGAAAAAAATGCTCTAGTGGGCATGGTGATATAGATAAATCTATTTTACTTACTAGTGGGGGGAATGTTGATGGTTAGGCATGGTGATATTAGAGATATTTTCCAACCATGACAATTCTGAGATTCTGTGAGAAGTACAAAGCTGTCTGATAGATTTCACATGTTTAATTTAGAAAAGGTACTCACCTGACACCATGTGACTGTCTTCAGCTGGTTGTTTGAGCACTAACCCACTGGGACTAGCAGCATCAAGTCTGACTACTCAAAGTTGCAGCAATAAAAATTTGTCCATGCTACAGACCCTGTGGTGTTGTAATTTCAATCCACATCAACAAGAGTTTTCCCGTTAGTGTCACTACAATGCATTTCCAAAGGATGTGGGCTAAACCAACAAAAACTGTTCATTGTCAGCATAGCTATATCCATTTGTGAGGTTTCCTGGTAAGAAATGGTAAGAAAGACAGAGAGTTTATCTGCTGAAAACTGTAGAGGAGATGAGGTGTATGTGGAAGAACAGTAAAAAAGAATTAGTCAGGTCAGGTAATAACTTCAGAATAAGCTAAATAAGAACTGTTATTTTATACAGCTTGTATCAGGTAGCTCATATTCCTGGTCATTGTTACAATGTCTCTACACATCAAGATGAATTATAGTGATCTCCATATTCCTTAGCCTTTTCTCAAGTAATATGGCTGAGTAAAATATTAACCTTAATCAAGTCAAAAGGTGTATTTCCTCCTCTACATACAGTGAATTTTCTGGAGAGCAAATTATAATAACTGAATCCGACTCTCTGGATCTGGCTGAGGAAAAACCACATAAATAGCTCCCAAAATAAGTGTTGAATTGTGTCTTTTCCCCTTTTATATTATTCAGTTTTAACTTAGTGCTATAAATGTGAAGGCCATGCTCAGGCTGCAACTGGATTACTTTGCACTGCCTCAATCCCAACAATGCTGTCATCTGGTGAAGTGCTACTGATCTATGCAGCTGCAAAGCATGGCCATGGCTGCAATGATCAGTAGCTTCAGTCTTTGCAGAAGAGTCAGAGAGACAAATGGAAAAAACAGCTCCTCCAGTATGGCAAAACATATGCAATCTAAAGGTGCAAGGAAAATGTTTAGAAAATTAAGCATTTGTTTGTCAGCTTCAGGAGGAAGTCAATGCTCCATGGCTAATGCTACATGAAAAATCAGGGATGAAAGCTCTGAGCAGCTTTCCCAGCTGGGTCATTAGATGAAGGTCTTGGAGCTGGATTGTTCTTCACTGATACAGGTCTGAAATAAGTGGGAATGGATTGTGACTGGGATCTTCTAGTGCTGCTGCAATATAAAAAACAGCAAAGGGATACACAGGCAAACCACAGCATATCAAGAGATTTAGGAAAATTACCAGAATCACAGAATTTTTCTTGTTGGAAAGACCTTTAGGATCATTGAGTCCAACTACTAACCTAATCCACCAAGTACAGCAGCTGCAACAGTTTCAGACAGATGCTCTCTCTTATTCCCCACTACAATCCAATGGAAAATGAAGAGAGCCATTTTGTCTTATTCTATCACTTGTTACTAGGGAGAAGAGACCAAAGCCTACAATGGTACAACCTCATTTCAGGTAGTCACAGAGAGCAGTAAGTCCTCCTCTTCAGCATCCTTGTCTCCAGAATGAAAAACACCAGCACACGCTCCTCTCAAGATTTCTTCTCAATACCCTTCACCAGCTTTCTTTCCACACTCCAAACACACTCCAGGAACCCCATGGCCTTCTTGTAGCTAGGGGGGAGGCAAAACCAAACACAGTATTCAAGGTGCAGCCTCAACAGTGCTGAGTACAGGGGCACAATCACTTCTCTACTCCTGCTGGCCACACTATTCCTTGTGCAGGCCAGGATGCTGTCTTGGCCACTTGGGCCGACTGCTGGCTCATATGCAGCTGGCTGTCACCAGCACCCCCAGGTCCTTTCCCATTGTGCAGCTTTCCAGCCACTCATCCCCAGACATGTGATGTTGCATGGGGTTGTTGAGACCAAAATGCAGGACCCAGTACTTTGTCTGTTTAACCTCATACAATGGGCCTTGGCCTGTCAATCCAGCCTGTCCAGATCCCTCTGCAGAACCTTCCTAACCTTAAGCAGATCAACACCTCTCCCTAATTTGGTGCCATCCATACACTTACTGGAGCTGCACTAAAACCCCTTATCCACATCACTGATGAAGATATTAGAGAGAACTGTCCCCAGTACTGAGCACTCAGGAGCACCGCTTGTGACCAGCTGCCAACTGGATTTAGCTCCATTCACCCCAGTCATTCAAGTCTGAGCATTCAGCCAGTGACTTACCCAGATTATTCTGAAGACTAGGTGGACAACATCCACAGCCTTTTCCCCTGTCCACTGTGTGGGTCACCTCTTCATAAAAGGAGATCAGGTTATTCAAGGTTGTGGCCCCTTCTTGTTTACTGGAGTCACATTTCATAGAGTCATAGAATCATAGAATATCAGGTTGGAAGGTTGGATCCTTTTTTTTTTTTTTTTTTTGTGGGGACCAAATCTGGTTGCAATGCTCCAGGTGCAGTCTGACAAACACCAAGTAGAGCGGCATCATGGCTTCTTTGTCTCTGCTGCTGACACCCTTGTTGATGAAGCCCAGCATCCTGGTGGCTTTCTTGCTGATGGAGCACACTGTTCACCCATGTTGAGCCTGCTGTCCACCAAGACCCCCAGATCGCTTTCCACAAGGCTGCTCTCTGGTCAAGTGAATCCCAGTCTGAACTGCACTCCTGGGTGCATAGAGATTTCCATAGAGGTTTCCAGGCACAAGACCTTGCACTTCTCTATAGTGAACTTCATAAAGTTCCTGCTAGCTCAATTCTCTAGTCTGCCCCAGTCATTCTGGAGGGTGACTCTCCCTTCTGGGGTCTCAGCCTCTCACCTCATCTTGGTGTCATCAGTGAACTTCATCAGAGTGCTCTCGATCCCAACATCCAGGTCACTTATGGAGATGTTAAATAGTGTTGGACCCAATATTGATCCCTGGAGGACTCCACCTGTGACCCGTTGACAATTGGAGGATGAACTATTTACCCTCTGGGTACAGTCTGTCAGCCAGTTCCCCACCCACCACACAGACCACTTGTCCAGGCCATGACAAGTCAGTTTTTCCAGGAGGAGGCTGTGGGGTACTGAATAAAAAAATTTCCAATCTTTATTCTACTGGAACCTCTCTGGTTAGCCATGACTACTGCTAAAAGTGCAGAGAGGCTGGATGAGAACTTCTGCCAGCTCCCTCTGTATCCCTGGGTGGATCCTACCAAGACCCATATACTTCTGTATGTTTAAATGGTGGAGCGGGTCACTGAACACCTCCTGTTGGATTATGAGGCCTTCAAACTGCTGCCCACCCCTGTTTTCCAGCTCAGGGGACTTTGTTTCCAGCAAACAACTAGTCCTACTACTAAAGACCGAGGCATGGATGGCATTAAGTACTCAGACATTTCCTCATTCTTTTTCCAACTGCATCTAGTAGAGGATAGAGATTCTCCTTAGTCCTCTGTTTGTTGCAAATACATCTGTAGAAGTTGTCCTTGTTGCCTTTAACAGCTGAGGCCATCTTAATGTCATGTTGGACTTTGGCCCTTCTAATTTTCTCCTTGCATAGTCTCACAACACCTTTGTAATCATATTGAAAGGGCTGCTCCTTTTTCCAAAGGCCATAACCTCTGCTTTTTACCCTGGATTGCAGCAGGACCTCTCTATTCAGCCAGGTCTCTATTCAGCTAGGGGTCTTCTTCCCCACTGGCTTGTCTTTTGTCAGAGGGAGGCAGCCTGTTTCTGTGCCTTTAAGACTTCCTTTTTGAAGAAAGTCAGCCTTCCTGGACTCCTTTGCCCTTCAGGACTTCCTCCTAAGGCACTTTGTCAACCAGTCTTTGAAACAGGCCAAAGTCTGCCCTCCAGAAGTCAAGTGGCAGTTCTGCTGACCCTCCTCATTACTTCTCCAAGAATAGAGAACTCCATCAGTTCCTGGTCACTATGCCCAAGGTGACCTCCAGGTGTCACATCCTCCACAAGTCCGTATTTATTGACTAACAGCAAGCCCAGTGGGGTGCCTTCTCTAGCTGACTTCCTCACCATACGTGTCAGGAAATTGTCCTCTACACACTCTAGGTCCCTCTGGGGCTGTTCCCTCTCTGCTGTATTGTGTTTCCAACAGCCATCATCTTGGAAGCTGAAGTCCCCTTTAAGGACATTTTAATTATGTATTTTAGAAGCCCATACATTGGAATTGCCAGGGACCCCTAGTCTGCTGGTTGTGTAAGCATGTACGAATTCCACAGTTACATGCTGGTATTTACTTCTCCAGTCATTACTGTAGAGATGACAAATGCTTTGGAAAAGTTGTGTGTAATTTAGAGTTAATCTTAAAATACTTACAGAAGTGAGTTTCTGACCAACGTGTTCTTCCATGTCTGGCAGTTCAGTTTTTTCCTAGTTGCCTTGCTGTGCATTGAAAACTCCAATGTAGCTGCATGAATAAGTTCTTGATGTCATGATGTAGTTGGGGAAGCCCTGAAGACTCCTCAGAATGATTTGCTGTAGCAGCCGGAATATAGATTTTGTTTTAAGGTGGTTGTAACAGTCTGAATGAGATGACAGTCCCATGCCGTCTCATTGGATTGCTTATACTGATACTGTAAATAAACCTTGGGTTGTGATGTTTGGCCTGCTCTGACTGGTGTGTTCTGAAGGTTATCAAACTGAGGTAACTGGGAACAGAACATGCAGAAAAAAATGATATTATGTATATTTCAATACATAACATGAAGTATATGTGATATGGGTTACATTATATGCATTACGAAATATGAATAATTCTCTATAGTATATGAATAACATACATACTCATTGTAACAGTAATGATCTTAAAAGAAGCTGACAGCTTATTTCTTTCTTCTGGTTGGAATTTGTCCATAAACACAACTCTGGTTACTGGAAGTAACTATGCAGTGGAAGACCTTCAGACAAGGCTAGATAGAAAAGCCATTGGTGGAAATGTGGCATTCACCACACACCCAACATACAATGGCTGTGAATCCCTGGCCCTGTCTCCTGTCTGCACCTTCCCTTCTTGGGTGTCAATTCTTGGTCTGTGGATGTAAGTTGGTCCCCTCTTGGGCATCTTAACAACAAAAAGATTTCCATTATGTTAAATTACAACGTGGGAAGAATTTTGATGGCACAGGGACAAGTATGTGGCTATGGCCCTCAGTGGGAGCTGGATGGCTATGCACCCTCGTTGTCTAAATATAGACATCACTTTGGTCATATTTACAAAGAATACTGCAAGTAACAACAGTCTTTCATTGCCCATGCTTGGTGAAGACAGTGAGCAGTTAAGGAAGCATGCACACAAGACCATGCCCATAGTAATAAGCCATGCTGGCATCTCAATACCAGGCAAAAATGCCCGCATGATGAGTTCAGTGAGGTGGGCTCATACTCTGATAATTTAGAATATAGGTAGCATGACCTGAGGTCTGCCCATGGTCATCTTCTGTGGTTTGAGACAGCCTGAATGAACCATTCAGGGGTCTGAAAGTGCAGAAGGGAATGGATTACAGCCACCTGATGAGCCTTGCTGAGATATCCTGGCCAATTTACTGCTGTTTGCCTCTTTGTTCATGTTTCTCTCTACACGAAGGAGAAGAGAATCAAATCTTTTCCTTCCAGAGATTTTGAAACTTGAGGAAATATCATTAGAGGAGGGGAAAGAAGATTTTGGATGAGAAAAGGGGGGGAGGGAATCTGAAAGCAACTGGCTTAATGTGAATGCAGAGAAATCAGGTGAGAATCAGGGGACAGGGTTAAAGAAAGCTGGCTACACAACTCTTCTTGAAGTACAGGAGAAAGCAGCTTAGCAGTACTTGCTGCTCCAGTTATATGTCAGTGAGGTAACTTCCACCAAAAGAATGCCTCCTGAGGGGGTAGAAAACAAGAAGAGTGTCAGGACCAGCTGGCAGCTTGAGAAAAATAACCGTACAATTAAACAGCACCACTGGGAGCACTGGATGGCTGCCCCTGCCTCCTCATCGTCACTATTCAAGGCCTGTCAAAAGAATAATAAAAGGTGCTATAAAGAGAGGACAAATCTTAAGCTGTTAGAGAAGCAATGGGACTGGCCAGAAGGAATAACAGTCAGAGATGGATTCCTAAAACTGTGTGAGCATTTAGAGGCTTACAGGCATGCCTGGCTTTGGAGACATGCTTTCTGTCTCCAGAGGTGACAAGGCAATGGGAGACCCTGCTCATGACCTTACACCTTGCAAGGGTCAGGCCCTTCTGATGATCAAAAATGCATGAGGATCAGGCTGTCCCTTTGTTTTCTTACAGTTTTCATCCATCAGAGTGTTAGTGAAAAGCTGGAGGACAGGACTGTGACGGTCAGGCCCCTGGTCTGGAAACCTTCATGTGGCAGCCTCAGTCTGGTGACAATCTTCATCTCCCTCTGCACCTCCTTAATAGTGCCAGCACTGAGACAGTGTCCCAGCATGTTGGCATATGCACAGTGAGAGGCTCCTCAGAAGTGTCACTCACCGCAGCCCTTTATTTCAAATGATCTGATCTGTAAAAGTTACCTGCTCAGTTTTGAGGGGAGCCAGAGATGAAATTTCACCCCGGCACAGACAATTTTCACTATCTCCAAAACAGGAATCCTTGAGAAGGACAGATTCCTCCAAGGAATAAAGGCTAGGAAGGAAATTGTTTTTGAAGGCCAGAAGATCCTATTCTTTCCAGATTTAGGCACAGTGATAAACATCAAAAGGAAACAATGGATACCCACTTCTGCAGGTGTTTCCTTCATACTTAACTGCACCCCTCCAGCCTTCTGGGAATACTCTTCTTGCCTATTGTTTGGTAAATTCCAAAAATCATATTTTTATCCATTATACGAAGGATTGTGTGCAGGGTACAAATTCCTCTCTGTGTGGCTGCAATATTATGCCAATTGGAACACTGGGGAAACCATACCCCATCTAGGTTCCCAAGACCAAAGCCCCAGAATTCACACTGTGTAGGTCAAGACACTGTCATGTTCCTCTGCTCAGCAAATGGAAAACACACATTTTGTTTTGGTAGTGTTAGAAAACATTTGTTCACACTTATCTTCACCACACCAGTACCAAGACCTTCTCTACCTTTCTGCAGCTGACCTGAAGTACTATGTCAGTGATAAAATTACAAGCATGAAAAGGCTGCCCAAGGAGAGGTGGCATTCTTAAGCACAGCTCAGATACCTTCCTAAACAATAAGGTGGCAGAACAAAAATATTGGTTAAACACTTTAGGAAGATGAGCCCATCCATCTGATGAGTCCTACTGCTGGAACTTTCTGGTACTTCTCCACCTCTATATGGCAGAGGTGAATGAAATAGAAGGGTCATTTCTGGAAACAAAAGTCAGGTAAGCAAATGTTTGAAGGATATAAAACCTAGAGTATTGGTGCCTACATGTTACTAGGTTAAGCAACATCTTGGGATGCACCGCTCTAGTTTTCTGTCTTTTTATGTCTGACAAATAATAAATACTCTAAAATAGCTTTTTTATGGATATTACTTTAAACCCTCTACAGTGGAAGAAAGACATAAGAATTCTAAGTTTCAGGTAGACAAATAGAGTCACCAAGAGATAACAGATATTTCCTAGGCTAATGTAAATGTGGAAAGACATAGAATCATAGAATCATAGCATTGGCTGGGTTGGAAGGGACCTCAGACATCATCAAGTCTAACCCTTGGTCCATTACTGCTGCAGTTACTAGACCATGGCACTGAGTGCCACATCCAGTCTCTTTTTAAATATCTCCAGGGATGGAGAAAAGACATCAGTACAACTGAAAAATATCATCCTTAGATCCCTCAGGGAAGTGTTTTCTTGCCACAATCCAGCTATCTCTGCATGTGCTTACACTAGTAAGCACAACCAGAATGCCAAGTCCTGTAACCCTAATGAAAGGTGTAATTTCCTGATGTAACTGAGTTTGTCTGTTAAAGCACCACAGAATCCAAATCAAGACTTGAGATTCCCAGTTTTGACCTTCTGTTATCTGTAGGGTGTAACTTGGGTAAAACACTCTATATTAAAATGACAGGACTATACATCAACTGATAGGAATTAAATTATAACAACACAAATTCCAATAAAAAATACCTTAAATTCAGGTGACTGAGCCTAGTAGATTTCTTGAATTTTCAGCAGCAGCAAACTTAGCTCAAGCATTATTTGCCCTCTAAGAGAGTTAGATAGCAAATTTAAGTTTAAGCTAATGTGCATGTTTGCAGATATTAATAAAATCCATCAAAACACAATCAATGCTGCTCATTTACTGTCCCAATATACACTCTTTCATTAAAAAATATTTTTTTTAGTGTGTGGGAAAAGAAGGCATTCAGCTACCTGCCAGTTGTCACACAGAAAATCTGTGGAAGAAAAGTTTTCTAAGATAGGGTCTCTGATATCCCAGAATTGATTCTGTGGTGGAAAGCACAAGGACTTACATAGGTATTTCTCGAGGAGAAAGCAAAATGCAAACTCAGTATTTCTACTATCTGCCACCTGCTTTGGGAGCCACTGTTGAGAGAAAACCAAACAAATAAATCCCCAAGTGCCCCC
Organism: Calypte anna; assembly: GCF_003957555.1. Lineage (NCBI taxonomy): Eukaryota > Metazoa > Chordata > Aves > Apodiformes > Trochilidae > Calypte > Calypte anna. Next base: position 21,981,172 of record NC_044274.1, on the reverse strand, counting down.
CGAAGCCCACCTCAACTGATGACAAAAAAGCCTGCCACGAAGAAAACCAACTTGCTATGTAAAAGGTGTTTTTTTCCACAATGGGCTTCCATCTCAGAGAATCTCTCAGTTCACAGATCTCATTTTCATCGGATCTTTGTTTACAATGTAATTCCCTCCAAACTTGTGTTTTAGTTTTTTACCTTCAGTCTTTTTGTGCAGCAGTTAAATTGTGCATTCCTGATGTGATAAAATATAAAGAACAATATGTATTAGTCAGCAGAAGGGAACTTTTTATTTATTATTTACAGGTTTTTTTATAGTGCTCATCACCATTGCCTCTGAGCACTTCCCTGACTTTAATGACTTTACCTTCAAAATACTTTATGGAGGCTGGTCACCAGTAATGTCCTCATTGCTGAGACATTAAGCAAAGGCCACAGAGCCAAACCTCAGCTGGAAACAGGAATAGATCCCAAGATCTTTGTAACTCCTCTTCTTTGTCTCATGCTGAAGACAGATAATCCTTAACCTTGCCCCCACCCCTACTTCTCCAAGCATTTTACGTCAATCCCACAAAAAAATGACAAAGTCCTTATTTTTAACAAGCATGTTCCGACAAGCACAATAAGATCATCCACAGTGTTGGGAGTGAAACAAGTGGATGAGCTTTTCTACATTGACGATATCATTTGGCATGAGCTCTCTGTTGCTTCATGGAGTTGAAACAAGATGTGTGAGGAAGGTTGAGTTGTTTACAGAATCCAAATAATTAATAACCATACTGGAAAATGTTTCTAGATATATAAGCAACAACTCCCAAAACATGACATGAACTTTGAATCATGAACTACACGTGCTCTCTGATAAATAAAATTCTCGGTGGCCTGGGGCATGTCAGCCTGTGGGCTTTGCTGAAACATATGTTGGTTCTATTGAGGGAGCTGTGTGATGAGCAATTTCTCAAATGTCCCAGTTTGGAAATGTAGCTGCAGACACTGTTTTAGAGGAAGTGGTGTGTGATTGAAAGCTGAAGCTGCACCATGAAGTTCAAATTAGATTTGGACATTGTGTTCACTGTCAATTTGGAGACCTCTTCACATGCTTGCCAGCAATTTAAAGGGAATGTGGGCAGGAGACACAGACAACATCTAATACTCCAGCTTCTATGCAGTTTTAATCAGACAAGCCCCTTGAAACACAAAGAGAGGAACCTTGAATTTCAACAGGGAACACATAAAAGGGCAAGCCTGGAAGGAGTGAGAGGACAGCTTATCCCTGCATGATCTCAGCTCTTCACATAATCCTCAGCCTGATGATCTCAGTTGAGTGGAAAGCAAAACTAGTAGCCTGCAGGTCATTTGGAGGAGAGAAATAAAAGAATCAATGTGGGACTATCTACTTTCTCATAGCTTCACTCATTTCATTCACCATCTGCTTTTCTGAAAGGTAGTGAACCAATAGAACACACCCTTGATGACCCTTTCTTTCCTTCTCAAATACTTTCAGTCTTTTTTAAATCTGCAGAAGTGTGAGAAAATCCAGTTACACCTAGGGTCTGACCTAGCACCCCTTTCCCGCAGAGGCTTTTTATAGAGTCTGAGGACCTGGGTTTGCAGAAGGCTGAATTCAGAAAGGCATTTAATCACATTACCTGAAGTCCTGCTTATTTCACTGCAAACTTGTTCCATTCTGCTTGTTAGAGATGAGTGTGCTATGAGCAATTTTCCCTTCATTGCATATGTTTAAGTTCAGCACAGCAAAGAAAGTTCAAACTGAGTTGGGGCCCATTTGATCACAATGGGATTAAGCATTTGTTTACAGGCAGGCATGTGTGTAAGCACCTTCCTGGATTACAGTTTTACATCTACTCAGGTTGAAATGGCAGGGCATTACAGTTCTTTAAACTGAAGACTGTATGCCTTAGAGTCTCTTCCTTCTGGCTCACTGGGGACATCCCAGATGACTGGAAGTTGGCGAATGTCACGCCAATCCACAAAAAGGGCCAGAAGGAGAACCTGGAAAACTACAGGCCCGTCAGCCTGACCTCAGTGCCTGGCAGGGTTATGGAACAGATCATCCTCAGTGTAATCACACAGCCCCTGCAGGATGGGCAAGGGATCAGACCCAGCCAGCACGGGTTTAGGAAGGGCAGGTCCTGTCTGACCAACCTGATCTCCTTTTATGATCAGGTGACCCGCCTGGTGGATGAGAGGAAGGCTGTGGATGTGGTCTACCTGGACTTCAGCAAGGCCTTTGAGACCGTCTCCCACAGCATCCTCCTGAAAAAACTATCAGCCCGTGGCTTGGACAGGAGCACCCTGTGCTGGGTTAAGAACTGGCTGGAGGGCCAGGCCCAGAGAGTGGTGGTGAACGGGGCTGCATCCAGTTGGCAGCCGGTCACTAGTGGTGTCCCCCAGGGTTCAGTGCTGGGCCCAGTCCTGTTCAATATCTTCATTGAAGACTTGGATGAGGGGATTGAGTCCATCATCAGCAAGTTTGCTGATGACACCAAGCTGGGGAGAAGTGTTGATCAGCTGGAAGGCAGGAGGATTCTGCAGAGGGACCTGGACAGACTGGAAAGATGGGCTGCCTCCAATGGGATGAGCTTCAACAAGGCCAAGTGCCGGGTTCTGCACTTTGGCCACAACAACCCCATGCAGCGCTACAGGCTGGGGACAGAGTGGCTGGAGAGCAGCCAGACAGAGAGGGACCTTGGAGTCTGGATTGATAGGAAGCTGGACATGAGCCAACAGTATGCCCAGGTGGCCAAGAAGGCCAATGGCATCCTGGCCTGTATTAGGAACAGCGTGGCCAGCAGGTCCAAGGAGGTGATTCTGCCCCTGTACTCAGCCCTGGTAAGGCCACACCTCGAGTACTGTGTCCAGTTCTGGGCCCCTCAGTTAAGGAAGGATATTGAGGTCCTGGAGCAGGTCCAAAGGAGGGCAACCAGGCTGGTGAAGGGACTCAAGCACAGATCCTATGAGGAGAGGCTGGGGGAACTGAGGCTGTTCAGCCTGGAGAAGGCTCAGAGGAGACCTCATCGCTCTCTACAACTCCCTGAAAGGAGGTTGGAGCCAGGCGGGGGTTGGTCTCTTTTCCCAGGCAACTCCCAGCAAGACAAGAGGGCATGGTCTTAAGTTGTGCTGGGGGAGGTTTAGGTTAGATATTAGAAAGAATTTCTTTACGGAAAGAGTGATCAGGCATTGGAATGGGCTGCCCACTGAAGTAGTGGATTCTCCATCCCTGGAGACATTTAAAAAGAGACTGGATGTGGCACTCAGTGCCATAGTCTAGTAACTGCAGGAGTAGTGGATCAAGGGTTGGACTTGGTGTGGTCCCTTCCAACCCAGCCAATTCTATGATTCTATGATTCTGCTTTCATGGTTGTGCTGAAGGACATTTTGAGTCCCTACAGTAAATCTGACTTCATACAAGTCATGATTTTAGCTGCTATGGAGCTAAAATTCACTTTCTTCTCTCAGGGGACTATGGAAAAAAGGCAGACTGGGATGACTGTTTCTCTGTGCAGCAAATGGTATATATTATTTTTTTAAAACCTGCAAAACACAAATCACTATGACCCAAAATACGACCCAAATTTTTTTGATATAAAACAGGACAGTTTCTTTTACCTTTTTATGTGTAAGCAACTACTATTTGATAAGTGAGTTTTAACCAAAAGTGGATATCAGCTGTGCTTTCATGACTGCACTAGCCTTATACCAATTACATGGAAATTATGCAATTATATGTAAATCATGGAATATAATAGCATGGGCCATCTATCATCATACAAACATGTTCCACAGCCCACTCTTCTGGTAGAACACAATAATGCTAAAGCAAATCAGAAAAAAAGACAAAGGAAAGAAAATAACCCAAAGATTGTAATAATAATTAAAAAAAATAAACATTAAAAATGGAATAAGAAGTATTTACTTGTAGCCTGATGCAATGCAGATGGGGTTCAGTGAGATCCCTTCTGCTGATTTCAAGGGGAAAAGGATTAGATCCTTTTTTTTATGCATGAAAACCAGACATCCAAGGCTGTTTAGTTTTGGTGTTCTCAGCAATTTAATCTAATTTACCGGAATAAAATCTGTACCTTTTTTTTTGAGTCTTTTACTAACAGGCAGCAATGAAGTTTTGACCTTCCTCAAACCCTCAAACTCAAGTTAGCAGTCGCAAACACAAACAGCAGAAAAATGCATCACAAAGAAAAAGCCAAGCAAATTAATTACATGAACATAACCTTCTGTATGGGGACTGTGCATATCCAAAACACAGTGCCCACTGAGGAATATGGGTGAAGCCTAAATCCTTTGCCCACATTAACTGCTTAATCGTGGATAGGCTCTTGTGAGGTGCAACCTTAATGCAATCTGTCTCATCCAGGAATGTTTATGCATCTAGGACAATGGTCCCTTTGCTATCTCACGGCTCTCTGACCCTATCCCTCACACGAGGCCTTCAGGGCATACGTGGGGGTCAATGAACAGCAATACTATCTTCTGCAGCAGTATGACATCCCAACCAAGATGACTACTGCCTGAGAGCCTGAACAGACACACAGAAGAAAACAGGCACACTGCTTACTGGTTGAGGAAAATGAAAGGACAAGTGTGAAGCAGGTGGGGACTAGAAGTACATAGATTTAGGGTTCTGACTCATGGTTGGAGATGGATTTAGCTGAGTTAGATAAGGCAGCCACTGTATCAGCTGTTTGCCCTTGTCCTTTGCCAAAGATTATATTGGGCCCTCTGAAGGAGATGGGGACCCACTCATGTCTGGTATGGATTTAAGGTACCTTGCAGAGGCAGCAGCAGCTCTGGGACACATACAGCTTCTGCTCATCTACTTTGTCCTTCCCATCTTTCAGGGTCCTAAAAAATGGCACTATGGGAGGATGGAAACACAGAGCCACATGTGTAAACTTTTGTAAAAGTGTTATCAGAATCATCACATATATTTAATAAAAGATGATATTCAAGAAACATGTTATTCCTGTTTAGAGGTTGGTAGAACAACTTCTCTGAGGATTTTTGAAAGTTCTGACTTTGTAGGATCACAGGTTTTGGTACCCATCTTACAATACTAAGACTGGTTTTATAAAACAGGTCAGACAGAAACATAGAACCATGGAATCATATAATTGCTTAGGTTGGAAAAACCTTTAAGATCATCAAGTCCCAAGCATTAGACTAGCACTGTCAAGGACACCACTAAACCATGTCCCTAAGCATAACATCTACAAGACTTCGAAATATCAAGGATGGTGACTTGTAGTGGAACAGAGCGACCAGGTGCCTCTGATCATCAGGAAGTGGGTGTGAGCCGCTATCAACTCCACCTGTGCCCAGTCAGGGCAGGGCCCCTATGGAGCATGTGCAAGACCATGGGGTCAATAAATAGTGAGGCTCACACCCACTGAGGCAGCTCATTCTGGAGCTAGTTGAGAGAGTGGCTGGTTGCTTCCATAGCAGCAGACCATCTTGCTAGTTCCTCGCTGTGGGCAATAGACTCAAACCACATCCTCCGAGTCTATACTACCATATTGACACCTCGATCTCGGACTAGAGACTCCATTCCGGTTACATCTGGTGGAGAATGCGGGCATAGACCCCGGTCTAGCCCAAGCCTCCGTCGAATCAAGAAGGAACAGGACCTGACCCAGGACAAACGACAACCGGCATTCGGGTAGGAAAATCCATTATCCTCCAATTATCACTAAAAATGGGACTCTCCTCCAGCACCCCCTCTGCACAGGGACCCTCCTATTCCCCATCTGCCATCATCGCCCGAGCACTTTGGAGGGAGGTCGGAGACTTACTAAATGAACTCCACGAACAGGAGGTTCAAAAGAGCATAGCGGGGGTAGAGGCCACCTGGAAACTGATGGCTAACGCCCTAGAAGGGGTAAAGAAGGAGGCCAGGGCTGCCGTCACCGCAATAGCGGCAATGCCACCAAACGGCAGCTTTATTAAAACACCGCCTCCTGAGGTAGATACCAGCGTGGTTCCCTCGGCACCCCCACTGCCGCCCGAGGATGAAGGAGCCCAGAAGGCATTCCCTATCTTAAGCGACAACAGCTTCGCCGTCAAGGGCATGAGGGGGAAGGTACATCATACTATAGCTGAGTTCCTCTCCGACCTTGGTTTAAAGGAAGAAAAGGCTTCAGATAATGTAAAGACATCAACAAGTGGCTCTAGTAGTGATGTAAAACCGTCCCTACTGTTACCTCCCAGCCCAGAAAATAAATGTGACAAAACAGCAGTCACTCCATCGACCATACCCGTTGGGCCAGAATCAACGATAAAAGCACTATTAGAACAATCCACCCAAGCAATGAAATCCCTGGAGAAGAGAATACTGAACCTAGAATAACGGTCATCATTTCACACTTACCGGGACCCACCCTCCCTCCCCGATGATGATGATGAAAGCATACCAGCACCATTGTTGTCAAAGCAAACCAACCAGGGCGTCGGCAAATCCCGACCCGGAAGATGGTCCGGCATCATCCGTGATGCCATCATCGAAGGAGATTGGGAGCCTAACACCATAGCCTACCCTATCCTGTATGACAACAACAGGCCACCCATCTACGAGCAGCATAGCTGGAAGATGCTCCAACAGGCGAAGAAGACCCTGAGGGAGGGGGGATTAAGATCAGAAAGCGGCCAAGCCATCTTAGACTGGCTATTCACCGCGGACACTAACTGTCCTCATGATTGCCGGAATCTAGCCAGGTACCTACTTACTCCATCCCAACAGATTGTATGGGTAAAGGAGTGGGAACGCCTGGCCCATATAGAGGCGAACCGCCCGCGTGCAGCCGGTGACCCGCTAGCAGGGGTAACCGGTGAAATGCTCACGGGTGCAGGACAGTACGCGGACATACAGGTCCAGCTCCAATTCCCGGCCGTACTACATCATATTACGGCGCGTTTGGCCCGCCAGGCGTTTAACGTAGTCCCAGAGCCTACCCCGCTCCCTTCATTCACCGCCGTGAAACAAGGATTAAACGAGCCATACCAACACTTCGTTGACAGACTCTGGCAGTCTGTCACAGCTCAATCTGAATTAGGGGCCGAACGGAGGGACTCGATGTTCAAACTTTTGGCATTTGAAAACGCCAACCCAAAAATGAAATCGCTATTTTCCACACTACCAAAAACAGCAGGGGTCTCGGACATGCTGGAGGTTGCTGCCAGAGCCACCCAGACACAGCAGCACCAAGGGATGGCCAATGCTTTTGCTGCCGCCTTAGAGCCCACCCAAAAGCTTCTTGCGGCAGTAGCACAGAAACTCGGTGGAAGAAACCATTTTAAGAAGAGAAGTCGACCGAGAAATTCCATCCCCGTCTGTTATCGTTGTGGGACTTCGGGCCACTCAGCAAGGCAGTGTTCAGCCACCGTCTGGTGTGACCACTGCCAGATGGATAATCACAACACCCGAGCATGCTGGTACAAAAAAAACGGACGGCGCAGCGCGCAAGGCCCCCGCGCCATGACACAAGTGGCAGGGCCAGCGCTTTACAACAACTCCCCGCCCCAGTCACAAGAGGGAGCTTGGGCTTCGATGTCCCCTGCGCAATAGATATAACGTTAACGACCAATCAGGTTTATCGACTACCGACGGGAATACACGGACCCATACATCGGGAAAATGGCACGGTAGGGGCTCTGTTAATGGGACGTTCATCCACAGGGATCGCAGGACTTATTGTGCTTCCAGGGGTAATAGATGCAGATTCTACAGGGGAAATAATGATCATATGTTTCATGTTGACGCCTCCCCTGATAATCGAAGCGGGAACCCGGATAGCGCAGCTAGTCCTGCTCCCAAAAATGACTATAGGAAAGAATGTCCCAACGGCACGGGGCGATCGAGGCTTTGGATCATCTGGAGGCACTCTAGTAAATTTAGTGCACCAGATGAAGACCAGGCCCATCATCATCATAAAGATGATAGCTGGAAAGGAGATGAAGACACTTTCCGTGATGATGGACACAGGGGCTGACGTTACGATCATCAACCTCAACGTGTGGCCTCGTCACTGGAAACTTGTTACCGCCCGTGATGCTGTCCAGGGAGTAGGTGGTGGTTCCACTCCCCTTCAGGCCCTAGAACCCGTGCAATTACAGTTTCCCGAAGGACAAAAGGTAACCGTACGTCCCTATGTATTATCCTTGCCTGGACAACTCGGAGGTTTGATCGGGAGAGAAGTGATGAGTCAACTCGGAGCTGTCCTTTCCATTCCCGAGCCCACCCGATCCCTCCAGAATTTTCAGTAGGGGCCACTGCAAGAGTGCCGCCAACACCCAGACTAAAATGGAAATCAGACACCCCCGTCTGGGTGGAGCAGTGGCCTTTACAGAGAGAGCGGCTACAAATTGCTAAAAACTTAGTAAAAGAGCAACTGGATGCGGGGCACATCCAACCATCAGTAAGCCCATGGAATACACCAATATTTGTGGTCCCCAAAAAATCGGGAAAATGGCGATTAATACAAGATCTACGGAAGGTCAATAACCAGATGTGGCCAATGGGCGCCCTCCAACCTGGGCTGCCCTTACTTACGATGCTACCAAGAGACTGGCACCTTCTGGTCATTGACCTTAAAGACTGTTTCTTTAATATTCCCCTTCATCCAGAAGATACAGCGCGTTTCGCGTTCACCATCCCTTCAATCAACAAAAGTGAACCTGCGAAAAGGTACGAATGGGTTGTCCTGCCACAGGGGATGAAAAATTCCCCGACGATATGCCAGATGTACGTGGCCTGGGCATTATCACCAATCCGCAATGAGATGCCAGATACATTAATATATCACTATATGGACGACATACTGTTTTGCCAAAAAGCCCCATTCCCCGAAGACTTCAGTCAAACAGTGACCAACCGACTAAAGACCAAAGGATTAATAGTGGCTCCAGAAAAAGTGCAAACGAAATCACCTTGGAGCTACTTGGGGTGGAAAGTCACCCACGCGATGGTAAGACCTCAAAAACTGGAAGTAATAAGTTCAATCAAAACTTTGAACGATGCTCAAAAATTAGTGGGTGAACTCCAATGGGTCCGACCCATAATAGGTCTTACCAATACAGATATCCACCCCTTCTTGTCACTGTTACGGGGCACGCATCCAGGTACGTTAGTACACTGGACAGATAACCACACTAAGGCTTTAAAGCAGGTCGTCCATAAACTGGCAACCAGCTACGCGGATCGGCGGGATGCCGCACAACCCATTGGGATCTGGGTATGCAACCATCCATCATACCCATTTGCGCTACTACTCCAGGACTTCTGCTGGAATAAGGAAAATGGGGAATATTCTCACGCCACCGAAAAACGTCAACATAAGCAAAGGTCCCCAACTTCGGACTCTATAGCCATCTTGGAGTGGCTATTCACACCACACACTCCACAGAAGGGTGTTTGGCAGCAGACCGAAATAATAGCACTTCTGATACGGAAAGGATGGCAGCGTTGTTTAGAAGTAGACGGTCAGGAGCCAGGATGGATTAGCATCCCCATAAAAACAGCTGATTTCGACTGGCTATTACAACGCTCCGAGCCTCTACAACTGGCACTATTCGGTTATTCTGGGGAAGTCCGCCACGGAGGCCCAAGACATAAACGTCTGCAAGCGATCAGCCAGTTCCAGTGGATCGAACGTCCATCGGTTTCAGAACGCCCAGTGTCTGGCATTACGGTATTCACCGATGCCGGAAAAAGATCAAAAACGGCCGCCTGCGTATGGCAAGACAAAGGTCGGTGGAAACATCATCTGATTCCAGGCACTACGGAAGACAATCTACAAACGCTGGAACTACTGGCCATCATTTGGGCTCTCACACAGTGGCAACGGGCTCCCCTCAACATAGTCTCCGACTCACAATATGCAGTCGGAGTGGCAAACCGTATTGAAGATGCTATTATTAAACCAGTACGGAACAAGCGTCTGCTAGAACTCTTTTACATGTTACAACGAGCACTAAAAGTCCGAACAGAGCCCTGCTGTATCCTTCATATTCGAAGTCATAAAACATCCCTGGGACTGGGTGAGGGAAATGCAAAGGCTGACTCCCTGGTCAGCCTAGGGATTCAGAGCCCGGTGAGCCAGTTTGCAAAGGCTCGGGACAGCCACTCCCTATTTCATCAAAATGCCAGGGCATTAAAGCGCATGTTCTCTATACCATGGGAGGATGCTAAAGGAATTGTTAGAGCCTGCCCCCAGTGCGCGCAATTTGGCCCGGCCCTGGGTATGGGAGTAAACCCGCGTGGATTGCAAGCTGGCGAGACGTGGCAAATGGACGTCACCCATGTCCCAGAATTTGGACGATTAAAGTATGTCCATGTAACAGTGGACACTTTCTCTGGAATGATTTGGGCAACAGCTCAAACGGGGGAGAAAGCTCTACATGTGGTCCGTCATTTAACAAACTGTTTTGCTGTCATGGGGGTCCCCCAAGTAGTAAAAACCGACAACGCACCCGCCTATACAGGTGGGAAAGTCCAACAATTCTTTGCTACTTGGGGGTAAAGCACATCACGGGAATCCCCCATTCGCCTTCAGGCCAAGCGATCGTAGAAAGAGCTCATCGCACCCTGAAGACATACCTAGAGAAACAGAAGGACAGCAAGGAGACGGACCCACAGATGCGGCTGGGCAAGGTACTTTTCACACTAAATTTTCTTAGCCCAAGCCGCGACTCAGAGCAACCCCCCGTGCTGTTGCACTATTCTTCACAGAAGATCAATCGCATGCCGGACGTACAGATCTATTATAAAGATCCTTCAACAGGCCAGTGGCTAGGGCCAAAACCGCTGCTGTTCACCGGGAGGGGTTATAGTTGCGTATCCACAGACCACGGACCCCTCTGGGTGCCCAGTAAGTGGACGCGCCCTGCCACAAATAGACCTCCAAGGAACGACCAACATACCTAATTTATGACTTTTGATTATGCCCCCCCCCTTTTAAAAAAAAAAAAAAAACAACAACAACAACAACAAAAAAAAATTTCCCCTTAAAATTGTCATTGTAAATAAAAAAAAAAAAAAAAAAAAAAAAAAAAAAAAAAAAAAAAAAAAGAGGGGGGGAAATGTAGTGGAACAGAGCGACCAGGTGCCTCTGATCATCAGGAAGTGGGTGTGAGCCGCTATCAACTCCACCTGTGCCCAGTCAGGGCAGGGCCCCTATGGAGCATGTGCAAGACCATGGGGCCAATAAATAGGGAGGCTCACACCCACTGAGGCAGCTCATTCTGGAGCTAGTTGAGAGAGTGGCTGGTTGCTTCCATAGCAGCAGACCATCTTGCTAGTTCCTCGCTGTGGGCAATAGACTCAAACCACATCCTCCGAGTCTATACTACCATATTGACACCTCGATCTCGGACTAGAGACTCCATTCCGGTTACAGTGACTCAGCCATTTCCCTGGCCAGCCTGTTCCAGTGCCTGACTATGATCCAAGTGAAGAAATTTTTTCTACTATCCAATCTAAACTTCCCCCAGCACAGTTTGGGGCCATTTTCTCTTTATTACATCACTTGTTACTTGGAAGAAGAAACCAAAACCCACCTCACTACAATCTCATTTCAGGCAGTTGTATTGAGTGATAAGATCTCTTAACCTCCTTTTTACTGGAATGTAAAAACCTAGCTCCCTCAGATGTTCCTCTCAAGAGTTCTTCTCAATACCCTTCACCAGCTTTCTTTCCACACTCTAAACACACTCCAGGAACCCCATGGCCTTCTTGTAGCTAGGGGGGAGGCAAAACCAAACACAGTATTCAAGGTGCAGCCTCAACAGTGCTGAGTACAGGGGCACAATCACTTCTCTACTCCTGCTGGCCACACTATTCCTTGTGCAGGCCAGGATGCTGTCTTGGCCACTTGGGCCGACTGCTGGCTCATATGCAGCTGGCTGTCACCAGCACCCCCAGGTCCTTTCCCATTGTGCAGCTTTCCAGCCACTCATCCCCAGACATGTGATGTTGCATGGGGTTGTTGAGACCAAAATGCAGGACCCAGTACTTTGTCTGTTTAACCTCATACAATGGGCCTTGGCCTGTCAATCCAGCCTGTCCAGATGCCTCTGCAGAACCTTCCTAACCTTAAGCAGATCAACACCTTTCCCTAATTTGGTGCCATCCATACACTTACTGGAGCTGCACTAAAACCCCTTATCCACATCACGGATGAAGATATTAGAGAGAACTGTCCCCAGTACTGAGCACTCAGGAGCACCGCTTGTGACCAGCTGCCAACTGGATTTAACTCCATTCACCCCAGTCATTCGAGTCTGAGCATTCAGCCAGTGATTTACCCAGTGAAAAGTTCACTGGTCTAGGCCATGAGCATCCAGTTTCTCCAGGTGAATGCTGTGTGAGAAACAGTGTCAAAGGATTATGCTAAAGTCTAGGTAGACAACATCCACAGCCTTTTCACTTGTCCACTATGTGGGTCACCTATTCAAAGGTGGAGATCAGCTTAGTCAAGCAGGGCCTGACTTTCATGAATCCATGCTGACTGGGCCTGATTGACCAGCTGTCCTGCACTTGCTGCATAAAGGCACTCAGGATGATGTGCTCCATAACCATCTTTGGCACTGAAGTCCCATGAAAATTTGTATCTGTAAGGTGAGTGTTCACTGCATGAGGAAGTGGTTGCCTTGAACCTATATTGTACCACTTCTGCATATTAGTCGTATTAATTTCAGAAGAGTGACATCAAAATGTGTTTTTCTCAGTGAGTAGGTGCCACAAATTGTCTGTCAGTCTGTACCTGAAGGGACAAAAGAGGTGGAGGAGGCATGCAATGAATCAGAGATCCCCTGTGTTATGCCTTGTCTCTCCGTATTTTCAGCAGCACCTCACCTTAGCAGGGCTCTCCTCTGAAGATACAGGGGAGGCATCCAGCTGGTGTGAAGAGGCCACCTGATACCCAGCTGTCGTCTGGAGAAGAAACTGGACTGCAAAAGCAGATCAGTGCCATGACTTTGTGCTCCTGCTCTGGCTCAGGCTTTATGCTCAGGCTGACTACTGCGCTCCAGCTTGCCCTGTGGACTCCCCAATGGCACCTTGGGTATGTTTTGAGTACGTACAGCCTGCCAACAGATAGCTTTAAAGCAAATATGGGTACATCAACATGAGTCTGGAGATAGAGGTGACAGCAGGGTAAACATACCTTGCAGATATTGAAACAGTTCATTATCTGAGGCATTGGCAAGACTTTTTAGGGCCTTCACAGCATTTTCTCTAACTAATCAAGCTGAAGGCTATTTAAGCACATCTGCCACACTGGACCAGTAGGTCAGGCTCCTCACACAAAGCAAACAAGAGCGGCTGTCCGTTAGAGAAGATATGGTCCAGCAACTCAATAAATAAATGCAGGAGGAGGGTCTGTTACTAGTCTCACAGCTAGCTCGTGGAGTAGTGGAAGCAAATTAATTTGCCTCTTTAAGCTCATTTTTCTCCTTCCACTCTTCTGTGAACTCCTTTGGGCAAGACAATATCTCTGGGCTCAGCTGCTCAAGAAGAGACCTCCCAATTCCCTGGAAATGCTGAAGCAGAAATGGGAGGTCTCGGTACTCACCTGTATCAGTCACCTTGATACTGCTCTCCTACTGTAAATGTTCCTCTTCCTACTCTCTTGGCTTTCTTGTCAGCATCAGAGCAAAGTGGTGGTGGTGGGGACCTGAGATGTACCAGCTTCTGGCTCGGAGGTAGCATCTGCTATTAAGGAAAAAAAATATTTTCTATTAAGGAAAAAAAGTTGGTGACTGTGACTTCTAGAGGCTTAGGTTTAACGTTTTGAGATTTCAGATTTAGAGATTGCCCCTGCTTGGGCAAACACCCTGCACCAGCTATTAAACTCTTATGACAATGTTTGCAAAAGACACAATAAGCAAGGATTTCATCCTAGGAAAGCTGCCTGGATAGACTGCAACCATGTCACCATGAACACATGGAAAAGTGGGGTGAACACGAGGAAAATCAGGTGCCTTTCTGTCTGTTTATAGCCTACAACAGGTCTTTCAATTATGTGGGAGAAATAATGGTGGGAAAAAAAGAAAAAAAAAAAGGAAAAAAAAAAAAAAAGGGAAAAGGTGAAGTACAGAAGGAAAATCAACCAGAAGCTGCAGTCTAGGTGTGATCGAAGAGTTCAAGCATCAAAGTCCTACAGCTTAGTGGTCCTGGCAGGATAAGTTAATAAAACAGCAGTTTTATATCAAATGTCCCTGGACTAAGTGCCAGCAGACATTAATTTGGTGCTCCTAGCTTACCTCATACTAGCAATAATTAATTTTATGAAACATTCTTCCCTTTCTCCTTTGTCAGATGATACTGGCAATTGCTCCTCAGGAGAACAGGACCATGTCTGTTCTCAGTGTTACCTTATCAGCAAGAAGATGGTAGAAGCAACCATTGTCCAGGCAGTCACAGCAGCCTTTCCAAAGAACACAAGTAAAAGCTGGCAAGGGAAAACAGCTTCCAGCAGAGGTGAGACCTTCTGGCTGCAAGGCTACTGTGCTTTCCACCACAGGAAGATTTGGCCCAACCCAGTGTGGAGTGACAAACCAAAACACTTGTCCCTTGGAGAGCTGGAGCTCAAGTCAGCATTTGCCTGTCTGAAGCAGGAGAATTTGTCAGACACCAGCTGCTGTGAGCTCTGTCCTCTTGGGCACACTTGTTATTGTGTTACAGCCTGACCGAAGAATGTGGGACATAGCATGGGAAAAAGATTGCAACTGTGTTTGCAGAAATAATCTGCGGGCTTTTTAATGTCAGATCTGTCAAGCACCCTGTGTGCATACAGCAATAGCCAGTGTCAGGAAGGAAAAGGGAGAGAGAAGGGAGGGGCAAAAACCAGGAGAAAATGGAGGAGAAGGAGGAAAAAGCAGGCTGTCAATGCTGGGGAAGCACTTTTGTGACCACACAATGAGATTTAAGACTGGATGGAAGTGTTCCCCCCACTCCCTCACCATATCAGTCCTGTCTCTGAAAGAGTTACTCAGGAGGATTTCAAGGGTAGGTTTCTAGAGCTACACCATTTCTAATTATGTACAAGATGGAACGAAAAGGTGTAGGCCTGTCTTTCCATCTCAAAAAAAATGTGGTGTCCTGCGAATAAGAAATGAACAGACTGACCTTTTCAGAGCTGCTGAAAGAGAAAACCAGATGTATTCCTCAAGAGTCACTAGGACTGAAGGGTGATAAAGGCTTGCATTGTGCACTTGAATAAAAGGAAAGCTAACCAGAAAACAGCAGCTGATAATAGTCAGGCCAGCCTGTGCTATTGTCCAAGGCACAAATGTTCAGCATTGGCCTAGACCACACTGCTGGTATATACTTGGGGGAGAAAAAATGGGGGAAAAAACTGGCAGTTTTTTTATTACTGTTATCTACAGGAGATTCCATGAAGTTGTGAGCATTTATAAGATCACAGAGAAAGAAAATTATCATGATACTTTCCCCACAACACACAAACACAAACATACACATGGTCCATTTCTAACATTATATTCCTGTAAGGTCTAAATCTAACCATCTGCCAAATGAATAGACAAAACCCAGCTTGTCTTCCAGGGTTCAGATGTAAGGGGGTGGATAAAGAGAAAACAGAATGCTGGTGAAGAGAGTAGAGTTTTCTATACTGCAAAACAGGGGCTCAGGACAACCAGCAAGAAATAACAATGGCTGTAATTTATCCAGGGACCAGGGGCTGACTGAGGAATGCTTGGAAGGCAGGGCCATCCCCCATGCCCCCATGATGTCTCAGACACCACTATAAAACCCGAAGAAAGGTAAGGGCTGGGGATGTAAAACTGGGAAGAAAAGAGCAATTTGGAAAGCAACCCCCCAAAAACCAGAAAGCAACCTTAGCCCTTAGGACTTCCCACTCTTGGGGAGAAAAACAGCTTCTCTCTGGGAAGGAGCCACTTGTCTAAGGACAGTTGCTATGACGTCTCTGCACTCTTCAGCTTCACAGACCTGTCAAAGAGCCTCTCTGACACATTTGAATGTCACGTCACTGTTTGAGAACCAGAACTGGGTCTGAGTGAGCAGATGTTGCCTATTGGAGATCATTATTTTTAGAGCAGGCATGATAAACTTCTGCAAGGCACCTTTCACAGCCAACCACACTTGTGCATAAGTATAAATCAACCTCAATGCTCACTGGGACACCTTGACTTTTCTTTTTTAAATATGTTTTCCAAACAGCTCTTTGGGTCTGTTATCTGTGAGTGTGGTGGGAGAGGGGTTCCCTGCTTCTTGCTGCCCTTCCAGAAACAAGAGACATGCAAAGAAGCTATGGGCCTTTTTGTTTTTGCACAGCACTGCCTTTGTCCTTAACAAAATTAGTTCAAGGAGATTTATTGCTGGCAACAGGCACTGAGGGCTGGCCTGGTGCTTGTCTGCAGAAGATGAGACAGGGTGTTCCCACAGCAAAGTGCCTCACTTTGTCTGTCAGAAGATGAAGTGGATTTTGCTTCCTGACTACTGGCTGGATGACCTTGGGTGTGTCCCTCCACCTCTCCCTGCCTGCTCTGGTTGTCTCAGGACCATGCACTCCCAAGGAAGTCCTCCAGTGCTGGAGCTGGCTGCCTCAATGCATACAGCTCCTAGCACAGCAAAAAACATCACTCAACAGGGGATGGAGCAGCTGTTTGCATAAGAAATTAATTATACCATCGCTACCAGATATGAGTCCTCCACTGATCAGCGAAGCAAAGAAACGTGGGCTCAAAGGAGAAGCACCAGACAGAGGACAGAGCTATCTGCCAGCTGTGCAGTCAGACAGGAGTGAGTCTTATTTCCCTTCACTCTGTTTTTCCAATGTATTCCAGCCCAAGCCTGGGAAAATGACCCCAGGGAGCAGGGTATTTTGAGGCTCCTGGGCCATGGCTTTTCTGCTGTGATTACCCTGGAGGCATCTAATTAGTAGCAATAGGGCTGCCTTTCTTTCTGATCTCTGCAAGGAACCATACTCAGAAGCTACCAACTCATCTCCTGCTGTACCCATAAGACCTGTACAAGCTCCCTAGCCAGTTGGCTTAATTTTTCGTATGTCAACAAAAGCAGGAGATTTAGGGGGTGATGTAGATGGACAGGAGGAGAGAAAAAGTGATTCAGAGGGAAATAATGTATTCCTGACATACATTCAGAGAATTAAGCAGCACATGTATACACACACACACACACACACACACACACACTCATGAGGCTGAGGAAGCAGGCTGAATAACTTTCAAAAGGCTTGCTGCATCTTGCTTCATGAGTGGGTATTGCTTGGCTATTTCTAAGAGACAGACATTCAAATCTGCTGCACAGTCATTTAGAATTTCAAAGGATTCTTCTTCAGGGGGTGGAATACAAAAGACACCACAGTTATTCACATAATACAAGCAAGGTTGGGGAAACAGCAGCATGCCATTAGGTAAGACTGCGTAGAAAACCTTTCTGGAGAAGGCTAAGATGTATTCATTCAAAGTACAGAAGTGACTCCAGCAATTTCTTCCTTATGCATTTATCTGTGTATATATATGTAAATGTATGTGCAGATATATAGATCTGTCATGTTTTCTACACCACTTAGAGAAGACCTTGAGAGGATCTGAAATGTGTACTGTGGTGCAGAAAAGAAAAGGAGAGGAACAAAAAAAAAATATTCAAAATATATCACACATTGTCCACACATCTACACAAACACACAGTTCTTTCACCGTGAGCTTTGAGTGTCAATCAGCAGACAAATAACAGTAAAATGAAAACTAGGAGCTGCTTCTGTTGAGTTTTTATGATAATGTTCTCCAACATTTTTCTGGTTTTTGTTTTTAATGTGCTAAACTAACTGTGTGGCTGGAGAGGCAAAGAATGCAATGCTCACACATGTAAAGCATTGTGTCCTCTGACATACTATTACACAGAAGACTAGCAGTTCCCCCCTCTCCCTCCCCTTCCTGGTGTTGATGAATTACATGAGATGAATATCACAGCCCTGGGTTTTTTAAACCATGAGTTTAGGCAGCAACAACGACTGCAAAGCAGACACTGCTGTCTGAACCTCTATTGTTTCTATTTCGGGAGCCCATAGAGTGATTAGTTTGGGTAACAGTAACATCACATTACCTTCTACAGGCTGGAAATGTCTTTTAAAACTGAGGCAATGCTGAAGCCATGTGATACATACTGTAGACAGAGCCAAGTGGAATACATCAAAGAGTGCCTTGATGCAGATGTTTCATGCAGAAGAAAATTAGGTCAGAGACCACTTCAATTTCAGCTTCTGCCAGGCTTGTTTGAGAGCTTCCAGTGAATTCCTAATGAATAGCTTCTAGGGCACTTTTCTCTCATTCAGTCACAAACTGCCACAGCCAGATGAGCTTTCCATGTGGAATCTTTTCTCATTATTTAAAATACTATTACTTTGTGTTCACAGATTCCAGAATCTTCCTTACAACAATAGCAAAAACTCCCCTTCCTTCATCACCCCCCAATACAAGGGAAAATTAAAAGGTAAGAAGAATAACCAATTGATACACAATGTATGCTATGGGGGGAGGGGGAGGAGGGAGAGCAAGAGAGAAAAAAAAAGGCAGCCTTTTACCAATTTTACATGGTAGATAAATACTTGCTAAGGGTCCTTCTCAAAAGCAGAGCTTTTTCAATCTCAGATGCTCAGACTTGTGGAGGCAAAGAAGTCTGCAGAAACCCAAATGTTTTGCTGATATTTTGTGGGCTTTTGGAGGGTTTGGTTTGTTGGGGTTTTTTTATAATACAAGGAAGCTTTTCATGCTTTGGGAAAGAAACATCTTTCCCCTAGTGATAAAGATGTCACATCCTGCTCTTCTTGTTCTTTACCAACCACAATAATATTTTTTTTCTTTAATGGCAAAGAGATGCTTTAAAGATGTTTTTACAGCCCGTGCACACATCAGATGGCACTGCCTGCTATAGCCGTTGGCCCATTGCACTTCTGACAGAAGAGTAGAGTCTGCTTCAGACCTGCACACAAAGAGACTACACAAAATTTTCTGAATTTCTTTTGAGCCACAGTGCCCATCCATTTCTCTCCTGATCTCATTCCCCCTTTGTGAGTAGCTTTGGGAACCTCTTTTGAACCCCACAACTGACAAGCAAGTAGCAAATGTGTTCATGACACAGTTTACATCAGACTCTTCTTTAAAGATGAATATAAACTGAGCAGAGGATTTTGCAATTCCATACATGGCAGACATCAGAGACTGCAAGGTTATGGCACTTAGGAATATAAATAATAGCCTAGCACCTTTCTCATCAGGAAGAAGTCTCAAGCACCTGTAATGTGGGTGCTTTTAGCATGGTCCACCTTCATCTGACGTATAAAAGCTGTATGCCAGAGCCCCAGACTCAAATCCAGGCCCCAGACCAGCCAGAGTTGACTTTTTGGGTCTCAGGAACATCACTTAATCCACGTTATCCTTGGTTCTATTTTCCTTCATTTTGTTGGCAGAGAGTCAAATCTTAAGGTGTGTTGAAATCTGGAGTGATTTGGGTTGTCTAAGGAGCCAATCAGGTGCTGGGACATATATTTATAAGGTAAAGATTAATTTGATTGTTGAGATGAGAAAAACCTTCTCAGTGGTTTACTGCTCAGACATACAGGGATGAAGGTCTTAACACAGCGGCAAGGGCTTCTCTGACACAGAATCAGGATCATCTATGAATAATTTTACCTTTCAATCCTGAGTGTGCTGTAAGCCACCCACATGCTGCACGGGATCAAACTGAGACCAGTGACTCAGACTGTCATAGGAGAGCATCCAGAAACTGACATCAGCCTCAACATGTCCAGCTGTTGTTGTTCGCTGAGTCGCAGACTCATGACAGAACAGTGTGAACTCCCTTGCGTTCCCAGGGGCTTAGGTGGAACGAATGCATAATATGAATTTGCAGCAGAACAGCCTCTGTCTGCATCTCCATTTTCCTGTGCAGAACTTAGAGTCCGTCCTGCAGAAGTTCACAGGTGTCCACTTCTGGCCACTTCAAGCAGAACAACTGAGATCCTTACCCAGCATTTCAGAGGTTGTTAGATGTTTAGGGTACTTCCAAATTCACAGCACCACATTAAAGCACGGGTACCTGAATTCTAGACATTTTCCAGACCATTTATAGATAGAATTTTCTATTTTCTACTATCTCAAATTATGTGCACTTAGAAATGAAGGACCACCACACCAAAGGTTATATTTGACATTCTAAACACAAGTTGCTTGAGATAGCCAAACAGGGTCAGAATAGAGCCCTGAACTGAATGGAAGATCCTTGCTCATGTGAACATCTGCCATTCTGGACAGAACAATTTTTTGATGTTGGACAGCAAAAAAAGTTTGATGATGGACAGCAATCACATCAATATCCACTCTAGATACATCTTAGGTGAACCACTTATCTAGATCACAGAACCACAGAATCACAGAATGTTTTAGGTTGGAAGAGACCTCCAAGATCATCCAGTCCAACCTTTGACCAACACCGTAAGCTAATGACTAAACCATGTCCTTCGGGACCAGGTCCAAATGCCTTTTAAATACCTCCAGGGATGGTGACTCCACCACTGATGCTAGTTAATCCTGGTTGTCCAAAGGAACAAATTGTCCACAAAACCCCCTGCCTGCCTGCTCTCTTGCTGTTTGCTGACAGTAGCAGATTTATACTTCTCTTCAGAGGTTCTCATTTCTTCTGGCCCTTGCACCAAGGGATTTTTTGGGGACTGTATTACAATTAAACCCATCCAAGGGATTCTGAGACAGAGGAAATAGGAGAACAGTCATCTTTCTCTCACTCTGTGATTTTGATTCCTAATCTCTCAGATAATTTTATGATTTCTGAATGTTTGTAATATCTATGCCCTTGTTAACAAGGTCATTCTCACACACCCTCAGTTCTTAGGGTCCACTACAAACACACAGTGGCTCATCTAAAAGCATCTAAATGTTCTTCTCTTCTAACTCAATTCTCAGCCCTTTTAGATCAATAATTTGTCCCATTTAATGAACTCAAGGTCTAACAGATCTCATAGGCTTTTGCAGCCTCCAACTTAACTTAAAAACCCTGTTATCTGAGCACCACCATTCTTACAGGAATTAAGAGGAAATTTTGTAAAATACATATGAATTCAATTAATCATGTATATAACTGAGACACTTTTATTCACTCATCAGTGGCTGCTAGTGCACATAAGACACTGGGATGGAAAATTTCTTGAAAAATTAATATACAACAAAATAACCTACTTAGAGGAATTTAGTTTTTCCTAAGTAAACAATAAAAGCTGTCTTCTTTCTACCACCTGCTTCACACAGTGGACAACAGCAGGTGATCCTGATGGCTTTAAATGCCATGAAGCTCTTTGTCTTCTGCCCACTAACTGTAGAGATGAAAGCCTTCTTTCACAGCAGAGCAGACGCAACTTGGCAGAACTATGACTACTTCTCATCAGTGTCCTGCCTGCAGTTCCAGCTATGATTGCTCTCCTTACCCATTCACCCCCTGGTATCTCAAGGGATGCTGTCAGCTGCTGCAAAGTGAGTCTCAGTTGTGGACATATCCGGATGGTGGCCATCGCATTTCTATTTTACACAGGCAACTGGACAGCGTTATATAAGAACAAAAATGCCTGCTGTTTCCTAAGCAGTTACATTTCTCTTCCTGGAGGAACTCAGTTACTTGGCTGTAAACAACCTCTGTTTTTCCGGGTTCTTCTGCACATAAGCCAAGATCTAGGAAACACCTCTTATCTTTCCTACAGAAACAATGTCCAGACCATCTCTCACTGCAGGCCTGAATGATATAGGAGTGAGGGCAAAGTTTTTATTCCATGTAGGGTTAACCACTTGGAAAGAAAACTTGAACACTAATGTTACTGACAAATCTGTGGCCCACAAATGTCACCTGAATATCAGAGGGCTCTATTGCTCTGGGCTCTGATATTTTTGAAACAGACTATGGTTAATGTTTATTTTGATCACTTAATTTCCAAATAATTCCCTCTTTTCTATGAAGGCTCATCCGTGTGGTCTGATTCTCAATACTGGAGTTTGATTGATAAGAAAACCCCCTATCATACAAATTATTTCTAGGCAATGTTAAAAGAGTCTGCAGAAACAAAGGGAGAATGTCAAAGACAGGAGACACATTACCCATCCCACCACCCATAGAGATGGAAAAATTTATGCTGAATGTACTAATTCATCTGCACAACACATTGAATCAAGAGAGTTTTTTAAATAGCCTCTTGTCTGAAAGTTGATGCCTCTCATTAATCTAAAGTATATCGCAGTGAGAGCCCTAGTAACACCAAATAGAATAACTCTTCATACTGAAGAGACTGCAGCGGAGCTTTCATGACAAAAGCCTTTACATTTATTTAAGACTGCAACAAGCTTCTGCTGTAAGACTGAAGAGCTGGTGGATGTGTTAACTCACCAGATTTACAAAGGTATAGGCATGTGGTGTGGGACTGGAATATGCTGCCTCAAGGCGATGTCACAAGAGCTGTGCAGCCAAATGTTTTCAGAGTCAATGTCACCCATGGATGAAATGTGGCCAGTGGTCAGGGAGGAAAATGATGCCTCAGTGACCTGATTCCATATCTGACTGCAGCTGTCTTGTGGAGTGAGGCAGGGCTTTGCTGTCCTGTTTTCCAGTAGTAAGCTGTAAAGGAGGTAATAGTGGTTCCTCTCCAAAAGTATACAGGAATGGAAAATACAGAAGCTATATGCAAGAGATCCTAGGCAAAAGCCGCTCAAAAAGGAAAGCAACCACCTAATTCTCAGCAATAACTAGCATACTTTTCTTTTATCTTTCCTTTTAGTAACCATGCTTAGATGCTTTGTTTCCCCAAAAAGACTGCTTTCCAATCTTCAACTAGCCCTGTTTTTTTTCTGGATTTTTAAATTCAGGATTGTATATTTTAAGTTAGGAAAAAGGCGGCGTTTCTACTTCAGAAACTTAGATTTAGTCACATGCTAAAGCAGAAGATTACTCTTGTTACAATGCCTCATTATAAAAAATGTTGAATCAAAATAGCTGGACTTCTTCTCAGCTTGTTTTTTTCTTGTTCTGGGAATGGCAGGAGTCCCCTTTGCTGGAGACAAAAATCTGCTAGTAATTTTAAAGTAATTTAAGAAATAAGTGAATGTAAAAATGTCCCCTATCTAAGGATGTTTGCATGTAGCTGTTATCAAGGCCTGTTCAGCAAAACATATGGAGATTTAAAGCGTCACAGGGATTGACAGGACTGGCTGAGGTGCTTGGGAAAGAAGGAATAGTAGCAGCAGCAGGCACTCAAGAGGTGAAACAGACCTAGAGAAGCCTCTTTGCCAGCCAAGAAAACTGCAGAGATGTCCCAGTGCCTGTGCATGAGCCTGCTGACCATCACATGTGTTGTTTTGCAGCAGTATGCTTCTTGACCTCACAGCATGTTTTTGCCTGCCTCCCACCAGCTGCCAGGAGCTGGCACTTGCTCCAGGTGCTGGGACCTCTTCTGGTGCCCTCTTTCCAACCCACAGGGTGTCCTGGGGTTTCACACCCAAAAGACCTCCCACTCTCTTTGGTTTTGTAAAGGCCCCTTAGCCCCAATCACATTGGCATGGGAGCCTTTCCAGCTTGTGATAAGATACAAAAGAGCTTGCTTGCAGCAGAGCTAGGGTGGGCACTTACCAGATCTCAGGACTGAATTGTTTTTAAGTCTCTAGTGAGGGATGCTGTAGGAACTCCTGGTGTTTGATGAATGTTAACCCAAGAGAGTATTAATACAATTTCAATGAAAAGCTCACCTGGGCTTTTACTTCACTCTTGCTCTAATCCTTTTGTCACCTTTAGTGTGCCTGGGCTTTGAATATGGGCACAGGCAATTCTGTAGTGCTTTTTTGCCCATTGTCTGAGAGGCACTACTTTCATGATTTTCTACCTGTGATCCTTGAGATGCTGGGTTGTGCTGGGACCTGGACAAAGCTTGCATGGACACAGTCCAAGGGCCCTTCAGCATTTTGGCAGTCACGGTTGGATCTGAGTTGATCTTTTGAGGCCCTGAAGAAACTCTGAATAAAAATAATACTGTATAAAGGCTGGAAGTGAGTGATCAAGAAAAATCACACTAAGTCTCCTCATTTGTAAGTAGCTGCCCAGTTCAGTTAATGACATTTTTGAAAAAAAGAACTGCTGGGTTGCTTGCTATAGTCACAACTGAGAAGTATAGTGGTAAATTGACAACAGGGAAGAAGGCTGACATCCTCCAGATGGTGTAAGGGGTTGAAATATGGGCACACAATCACAGATCATATGTTATAACACTGGATGAGTAGAATTTTTGAAGAGCCAGAGGTTAACTAGGCCTTCACCCTTGCCAAGCAGCAACTGCTGCAGTGCTTTCTTAGTTAATGATTACAGATAAACCTACACCTTTAGGTGAAACCAGGAAAAGCAACAAGCAGCAGTAAAACCATTTTTCCAGAGGTTAATGAGCTTTTTTAAAGAGCAACAATCTTCCTACTCCTTCCACAGCAAGTGTCTTGGTACCCCGACAGATCCCCTTCCATGCACTTAGCTATTAACTGCCCTCTTTTATTCCCAGAGCCCCTTCATACAGTGAAGTTTAAAAAGTCATAGGATATATGTAAGTCACGAAGGATGCCAACAATTTCATCATATTGTCACCGCCAAGTACCCAAGGTATAGCTATAATGCAGACACATCTTTTAAAAATCCCAGCTAAGTCAGCTGCTCCAAAGACAGGACACATTCCCTCCATGTACTAACTTGTTGCTAAGTGCTGTAAGTCAACAGCTGGCTTCCTGCTTTCCTCTTAAGCTATCTACCACCAAAACATCTCACAATGGAGGAACATAAATTGTTGTCTAGTAAACAAAAGCAGAATTTTTTTCCTTATCCTTTTCTGTTGTTTACCTCCTTTGTATCAGCTCCTCACTGAGCTGTTATCAAACACATGATGCATGATACTTTATAAGGGAAAGGATCCTAAATGGAAAGGTGCAACTAAATCACTTTTGAGAAAACCTGTCAAACAAAAAGCCGACACATACCAGAAGTTCCATCTTGTTTTGGTGTAGGCAAACCCTGCTGTGTAAGTGCCCGGTGTTGATCCTTCAAGAACATGTGGAAAATGTATCACAACAATTCATTGGCATACTCTCGACAACAACAGAGAGACTGGGCCAATACTGCATATGGTACAAGTGCAAATGAGACCTTGCCCTGTCAGTAGGTCACTGAGATACAGGACATCATTGTTGTGGAAATTCAGGAATGATCTCACAGGAACTGAGTAGTTGACTTAATCAAGAGAAGCAAGAGATGCAGCTTTAGCAAGGCTACTTTTTTACCTAGGCATGTGGTATTAATAGACACTGATCCCTAGCCCTAAGTGCTAGCAGGTTCTTTGGAGATAGTTATATCAGAGTCCTTATTATTCCAAGAAAAAAATTTTTTTTTTAAATTTCCTTGGAGAAAATGCCAGACAGGACCATTAGTCCATGCCAGACAGGACCACAGAACTAGTTAAGAACTATCTAGGTAGATGATTCTAGTTGAGTCAGAAGCAGATTATAACAATACTTGGAAATTATCTGCCAGTGGTGATAATGCAGGTCTTGTAAAATGAACAACAGGATTTATGAGCCGGAATAGAGACAACTGTCCAGACAAAAACTAAGTAACAGGTAATGTTACCTTCATAAAAGGTAACATTCACTCTCTGGTGATATTTTATGTCATATGATTCAACTCCAGTCTCTATTTGTGAGCCTTAATTTATTGTACGAAAAGCAAGTTGATAGAGCTAACTAGGAAGGAGAAGGAGACATCAACAAGTTGAGTGCTTCCTGTTTGTATAAACACTTCTGCAGCTGACTACCTGCAATCTTCTGTTCACAGTTTATTATAAGTACAACTAGGTGTACCAGAACTCGGAAAAGTCCGATTGTATTGCAAACATCCATTAAAGACAGTCAATGCAGCTACAAACACACACTGTTTAAGCTACAACTCTGTCTCCCATATGTACCAGAGACCACACACAGCTTAGATTTTTGCAAAGCCCACAGATAAAGTCAGTAGCTGAATAGTATGTTGCAAGTAGGCAGCTTGGTACAAACATGAAATTCCCAGAGTATCCTTTTGAACCCAGGTGGCCAAGAAAGCCAATGGCATCCTGGCCTGTATCAGGAACAGCGTTGCCAGCAGGTCCAAGGAAGTGATTCTGCCCCTGTACTCAGCCCTGGTGAGGCCACACCTCGAGTACTGTGTCCAGTTCTGGGCCCCCCAGTTCAGGAAGGATATCACGGTCCTGGAGCAAGTCCAAAGGAGGGCAACCAGGCTGGTGAAGGGACTCGAGCACAGACCCTATGAGGAGAGGCTGAGAAAGCTGGGGCTGTTCAGCCTGGAGAAGAGGAGGCTCAGGGGAGACCTCATCGCTGTCTACAACTACCTGAAAGGAGGTTGTAACCGGGTGGACGTTGGTCTCTTTTGCCAGACGACTTTCAACAAGACAAGAGGGCATGGTCTTAAGTTGTGCCAGGGGAAATTTAGGTTAAATATTAGAAAGAATTTCTTTACAGAGAGAGTGATCCGGCATTGGAATGGGCTGCCCAGGGAAGCAGTGGATTCTCCGTCCCTGGAGCTATTTAAAAAGAGACTGGATGTGGCACTCAGTGCCATGGTCTAGCAACCGCAACGGTGGTTCAAGGGCTGGACTCAATGATCTCTGAGGTCCCTTCCAACCCAGCCAATTCTATGATTCTATGATTCTATGAACCTGTGCAAACCTCTCAGAAATCAGAACAATTTAGAAAATGTTTTTATTTTGATTTGTTCTTTGAAATATGAAGCTTCTTTAGCCCAGAATTTCAGGCCAAATCACTGAGGAAATCTGGCTTTCAACTAGGCTAAGAAGGGACTGGGCAATCTTGGTAGAGAAAGATAAGAAAGAACTTCATCTTCCTCTCTACCTATGTGGACAGATTCTACTGTGTTGGAGAAAAAATACCTGTTCATTTTGTTGCTTTGGTACAGGCTGGTAATCTATGTTTCAAAGTACCTCATGAAGGTAGGTCAACAAATAAGCCCTGGCGCTGGAACAAGTCCAGCAAAATGTGATAGCTTCAAGGCATTGTCATGAATTCTGACTGAGCCATGGAAAAATATTTTCCCTGTTTTTTTCTTGACATTGCACTTGGAGGCTGTAAGAGGGAGGGGCATCAAAGGCCTCCTTGATGGCTGGAACATCCCTGGCGCAAACAACCACATGGCTGAAGGCAGTTTTCCAATCATACAACCCAAAAGAGACTGATACGATCACAGCCATGTTTGTCTGCAGAGGTAGAGTGAGTGCATATGTATTTACAGTTAAGTAAGTTCAGAAAAGTCCTCAGCATGAGCTGATAGCAAAGCTTACTTAATGACTCTGGATCCAGAAGGACATGCATTAAACCTATGGCAACCTAGCTCATGGCTTACTTACACAAAAAATCACTTATTCAGGATAAGTATGTAAATTCTTTCTTGGCATACCTGCAGTCTTGGAGTCACAAGGGAATTGAAGACCTCTCCTTCTCAAAGACATCAGGCTCTGCTGATTTGCAGACTACCATATTGTGCTGTCATCTTCTCTGCCAGAAGAGATGAAATACAAGATGAAATACAAGGCTGAGGGAGCTGGGGCTGTTCAGCCTGGAGAAGAGGTGGCTCAGGGGAGACCTCATCACTCTCTATAACTACCTGAAAAGAGCTTGTAGCCAGGTGGGGGTTGGTCTCTTTTGCCAGACAACTTTCAACAAGACAAGAGGGTACGGTCTTAAGTTGTGCCAGGGGAAGTTTAGGTTAAATATTAGAAAGAATTTCTTTACAGAGAGAGTGATCAAGCATTGGAATGGGCTACCCAGGGAAGTAGTGGATTCTCCGTCCCTGGAGCTATTTAAAAAGAGACTGGATGTGGCACTCAGTGCCATGGTCTAGCAACCGCAACGGTGGTTCAAGGGTTGGACTCGATGATCTCTGAGGTCCCTTCAAACCCAGCCAATTCTATGATTCTAAGTCCAGCAAGTGCTTTACCAAAGGACTGCTTGGTAAGATCCTACAGGGAATGTTCCAGTATCTCATCTATTCATTCTATAGAGCAGATTAGGTGGAGAGGTTGCTGCACAGGGCAGCTTGCCTTTGCTCAGCTCTGGCCTCTTACACCTTTCTTGTCTTTGAAAGCAATGACTGTAGGAAACAACAAAACTCAACCCAGCCAGAGTGATCAAAGCAGTAACAGGTTGAAGAAACACAATAAAAAGATACTGCAAAGATATAAATTTACAGGATGTATTGAAGGAAATAAGTTTCAGTCACTGCTGGCTTCCATTAATGTTTTCAAAAAGATATTTTAGCATTTTTTTGTAATATTTTGTGGGGTTTTGATTTTTTTTTTGTTTTTTTTCTTTATTTGTTTTGTGAAGCCTTCATTTACTGCTTTCTTATATTTTACCATCCAAAAAGTGGTGTTACCATGAAGGATTATTATATTGTTCACTCTTGCCTCTTTCTCCTCAGCTTCTTAAAGACACACACAGAATTATGCAGTCCTCTCTCAGAGGTGAGGATACTCTGTAGATGATCAAATATGAGTCTGTCTGGATACTACAGCTCTGAAAAAGACGGCATTATTTTAAACCTAACAAAGCAGCTGAAGATAAAATTGCTCAAATGTAATCTGACACGGCTCAGTATTGACAGGTTAACTTAGACAGCAAGTTACTTGTGCTGAGCACTTAAAACATCCATTGGGAAAAATTCAAATTCCATGGTTTAACTCTTGGAATCACAGTCTTCTAGAGAATTGTTTCAGCTGAAAAATGTTATTTTTTTTCAATCTTAGCAGGTATCCTCATCACTGAAGGCAATATGATAATAGACACATACACTCAGCAGGGACATGATCAGAAACTAGGAGAGGTCAGAAAATGAGCATAAGCAGAAAGCATTTAGTTTTATCAAGAGAGAAAATGTGATTCAAGACAAAAAAATGAAGAAAAGAAGAAGAGAAGAAGGACTTATGGCATCTTCTTTCATTTCAATGAATAAAGATAGTCAGTCTTACTATATATGAACTACTCAACACAACATTTGTTTGAAATAGAGAACATAGTGATTGTTAGAACCTTTATGGCAGATCCTGAAAGAGGCTGGGTGAGAACTGCCTGAAGTTTATATTCTTACCTAATCCTAAACCTTCCTGAGTAGCACAGAGGTACTTAGCATGAAATTTACAACAGAAAATCCTCAGAGAGGTCAACAATAAAAGACTCTGTCATGTCCTTACAGACAGATTATAAATCCAGCCAGCAACCATCTTGCAATCAGATGTACTGATGACTACCATACTGGGTGTTCCATTTAAGACAATATGTCTTTTCCATTCATAAAGCATGGCTTCACTGTGCTAATATACCTGAGAAAAAAATCCTTGCTCTAATGTATTTTCAAGCTCAGCAGAGGAAAAAAAAACATCCAAGTGTATAATCCAAAATATGTACATATGCCAGAGAAATTCCTTGCTGACTTAATCAAGGAGATTTCATCTTGGTCTCCTTCGGTGAAGCATTCATATGTAAAATGATTGCTAACTATCCCAAAACTATCTAAATGTTTGGAATAACTGTTGAAACAACATGAAGAAGTCACCTGTATACCTTTTTATAGTCTAGCTGGAATATACCACAATCAAGTCAACACAGACACTGTGATACAGCAGCTTCTATAAGCACTGAAAGATGGCAGTGAACTGCAGACAGGTCCACATTCTTTGTTTGATTTTTAATAGCAAAGAACATTGAAGCTTCTTTCCAGAGGGCACTGTGAAGAAAAAATTACTAAAGCACAAGATACTATAACAATGAGTCATATACATATATATACACACACACACACACACATATATATACACACATATATACATATATATATATATGTATATAGTGGTTTGTCAAGTATCATGGCATTAAGTGCACTGGAAAGAACCTTTAAACTATCTAGTTCTATGGACTTCAGATTTATCTGCACAGGATCAGATTGTCTTCTGGTACTTAAACAAGTAGGGTTAATGTCTCTTATCAAGGTAGGAGATTGAACTGGATGATCTCCTAAGATCCCTTCTGTCCTAAACTAGCCTTTGATCCTGTGATCATCACAAAGAATCTGAATACCCTCTACTAGAGAAAGCAACTGTTCACCAAGCAGTAAGACTGAGAGACAGATGATCTTTGTGAAATTCTTGTGAGACATTGACAAACTTCCTAGGCTGGGAAGGACATGGGTATATTTAAACATTTCTTGATCCAGTAGAGCCACTAATGTCAAAGACACAGGGCTACTCCCTCACCTGTAAGATGATCCTCACCTCAGGTCAGCTAGACCTTTTGCTCTAAGAATCAGAGTCTCTACCTCACCTTTTAAAAACCAGGCAGCTGAAGAGATTTGAAAGTTACATTAGACAAATGCTCTTCCAGGCCACACAGAGCCATGTGGTTAAGGA
The DNA here is from genome assembly GCF_003957555.1 of Calypte anna. Classification (NCBI taxonomy): domain Eukaryota; kingdom Metazoa; phylum Chordata; class Aves; order Apodiformes; family Trochilidae; genus Calypte; species Calypte anna. The sequence goes on along the minus strand of NC_044274.1, from coordinate 21,950,604 downwards.
CCTGCTATGTTCCTGAGAGAGGTTCTTTTGGGAGGTAGTAGTTCAGCCAAGGTCTGACCAGGTTTTTTGCTCCTTTGGTTTTGTTTGGTGTCTGTGTGCAAGTGGTAATCTCCAGGCCATTTCTTGCCTGTCCTCTGTAAATGTGCAAGATCAGCAGCATTGTAATCAAAGAAAAAAACATGTGAGTGGAAAAAGGATTGGCCAAATGCTGACGTCTGCAGCCTAAATCTGCATTAATTGTGTCCACCTATGACTACATAAAATTAAGTCACTGACCTATGCTTTAATTACAGTGAAATAATTTGTTTTCATTCTGATAACTTCATTGCATGCAGTTCACTTGTTTGTGTGTGTCCCTAATGCAGTATTACAGAGTTTCTAAGTCCCAATGGCAATGTTACGTATATGCAACCACTCAGGATGCCTAAGTACATCAGGGATCGCAAGGTTCCTGATCTGAGCAGATTGTACTTATTATGTCGTCCATCTACAGTGAGAATAAGATGTGGTAAAAAGAGGAAAAGAATGATCCTGCGCGCACTATTCAGTTCTTGGTGTGCAGGTGATGTAGACTTAATTTATTTCTTTGGAGTCATTCTTCTTTTCAGCTTGGGAGTTGTTGGGTTTTTGGTTGTTGGATTTTTTTTCACTAAATCAGTTCATTGTGCCAAGTTCAGCCCAGAACTGAGACCAGAATGGGGGAAGTGAAGCAAAAACTGAAGCTGTGTTTTAAGAGCTAAGTAAGGTCAACACCAGCAGCAGCACTTTCTGAAGGAAAGACTCTTTATGGTACATGATATGCTTCTGTAATGAAGTACAGCAGCCTGTCCTGTCCATTCCCAGACTTGGAAGACAAAATAGAATAGTTTTAAGATATGGAGAGCTGAGATACAGCAAAGGTCCTCTATCTGCTTGGGACCTTAGCTTCCCTAAAATCCCACCAGTAAAACCTCCTGAAAAAATAAACCTCCCTGATGCAGATCCCTCTAGAAAAAGCCAGTGCTAAACTATGCCAGTTTAAGTCATCACTGCATCCTCAGAACTGCATCAGTAGAGCAGCACTAGGGTGAACACAGTGGTACAAGTCACTCTCATCAAGAGAAGTCTGCAAGTGGACAAGCTGATGTATATCATAAGAGGAAACCCAGACAACTAGGTACCAGTGGAGCCCATGAAAATTTCATCTTTGCTCTAAGGGAGGAGATGGAAGTCAGTGATGAAAACTTCAGAATGTCTTCTCTACTACAGATATATTAAACCTCTCCCTTATTTGGAAACAACTCCTAGCCACACATAGGGTTCGAAGAATTCACAGAAGGAATTCAGTTTACCTAGTAGCTGTTCTCAACAGTAATAATATTTATATTATCATAGTACCTACAGACTAGGTATTAGACCCATGAAACGTGAAAGAAAAGACATTCTTTGCACAAAAGCACTTACTGTTTTCATAGAAGAATGCATGACCTTTTAAATGACCCGTTCTACATGGATCTCAGTGAGCAAGCCAAATAAAGCCAGTGATTTAACACAAATGTAATTCCATTGAAAATCAGCAGAATTACATCAGCATGAGATCAGAAAGGGGACATGGGCCCAGATCTACAGACACTAACAGAATGTAGGAAGAGGTGTAATAATCAATTTGTAACTGACTTCAGTAGAGGAAATGTGTATTCTGAACTTATGTTCAAACTGTTCCATCTTTAATTAAAATAATTGAATTGATTAATGTAAGAGCAACTATGGAGACCCATAGTTTGAACACAAAGAAATAAATTGCCATTTCTGGGGGGGATTAGTGCTGATTTTGTTGGGTTTTTTTAGTAAAGATAAGAGTGGAAAAATAAAGGCCTAGATCCATGCAACCCTATAGCTTTTCTCTGCTCAAACAAAGGAAGAGACGATATATTAAACATACAGTTCAGATATAATGAAACATCATTTCTGTTCTTTGTGAAGGTTTTAAAAGGGATTTGGAATATCATACCACTTTAGAACTCATGTTTTACCTTTTAAAGTAACTTCTGAATTACCTTTGATGGATTTTGCTGCATTAGATTCCAAAGGAGAATCTCCAAGGATCAGTCCATCAAACTACCATCTCAGTCTTTGGATTTCTTTGTTTTTGGATGTTTTTTTCAGGGAATCAGTGACTTTCTAAATATAAAGGGAAGCCTATATTCGATAAGGGCCCAAGTTTTAGAGAGCAGTGATGGATGAATTAATGGTTTTGACTCTGCTACAGTACTCAGTTTTTTACACTACCACAGACTCTGATGCAGGCTTACTGTGAAACAGCCAGCAAATATCTACATAAAACTTTCACAAATACCAAATTTTAAAGTTGGGGAGACACTATCTAGTTTTTCTTGGCATTTGGTCTACATCACTCAATTAAAACTATGTTTTGAAAAAGATGGAAAATTCTCATCATGATAGGAGTTGGTCTGTTTGACAATGACTTAGTCTCACTGTTGAAAACAAAAAACTTCATTCTTTGCTAACAGGGAAAATTTCTGGTGACAGCAATGATAACCCTAGGAAAAGTATGGAGAACACTAAGCAAACCCCACAGAAATTCAAGACAATCATCTACAAACTCAGGGATGGATAATATCCCATGAATGACAAACCCACAGGAAAAGAGACACCAAACCATAATATCACACAAGAACAACTTAAACCTAATATTGACAACTGAGAAAAAAATGCAGGAAAGACTAATCTGTTTTCATCAAAGTTGCATTTTTCTAAAGAACATATTAAAAATGTGCAGAAGTTGGAAAGAACATTAAAGAATAGCATAAACACATAGGAACAAAACCCATAAAATGCAAAGTAGCTGTGCAAATTGGACAGGAGTATAACTGAAATTACAAAGTTTTTCATTGAAGGAAAAATCCCAACCAAATAACACCCCCTCCCCCACCCCCAAAATCCCAGCAAAGGGAAATCTGCTGCTGCTGCTGCTGCTCAATGGGCAGAAATAGAAAATGACAGATGATGCCAAAAAGGTGGAAGCAATTGATGCTTTTTTGCATTACTCTTTAGTAAAGAGGTCAACTGCAACCAGGTGGTAAATCCAATGAATGCTTGCAACAACAATGTAATGTCAGGCCTAAAACAGAAAAGACCAGGAGACAAAAGTATGATAAGTTAGTGCTGTCAAATTACCTCCACCTGATGAACTTTATCCTTCAATACCTGTATGAACAGGCTGAAGCAATTTCAGACCTTTTACTGGTTTTCTCTGAGAAGCCAGAATAAAGGGTTATGTCCTAGAAAACTGGGAAAGAGCAAATACCACATGTAGCTCTAAAAGTCAGAGGAGGGAGCTGGAGCTGTAGACCAGTCAGTATAACCTCCATTCTTGTTAAATGTTTCGCTAATATTTTAAACACTTGTAAACTTCTCTGTAAGCACTGAGAGGAAAATGGATGAGTAGCAGCCAGCACGGGTTTATGGGTTACGTGTCAAAGTAATCTTATTTCTTTGTCTGACGGAAGAGCAAACCTTGTGTGGTGGAGATAAGATTTCCCATTTACCTCAAATATTGCAAGACTACTTACTTTATTTCAGAAGGCATTTTCATAAACAAACTAAGAATAAATAAAATTGAAATAATGTGGGTGCAAGGTGCTTGGAAATCATACTTAGACAATAATTATCAGTGGTTCACTGTCAAAGATGTTTCAAAAGGAGTTCTACAGTGTTCTGTCTCCAGAGGAGTCCTAGTCACCATTTTCAATAACTTAGGTGATAAATGGAAATATAGTTATTTCTGCTGAAAACACTGAGGTTGGAAGGACTGCAAGTGTGCTAATGAGAAGAAAAGTTATTTTGGTAACTTATGGAACTGGTCTGAAATTGGTAGGATACAATTCAAAATGACCAACCTGAAGATAACCAACCACACAGAAATGTGACGTAGAAACAGCTTGCTCTGCAGCAATTGTGTAGAGAAGCATCTGGGCATGACTGTCAGTCACAAGCTGAAGTCAGTCAATAATACCATGTTCCTGGGGAAGGCTATGATACTCAGATGTATGAATAGAAGTGTTATCTAGCAGGCCCATGACTTAATTCTCTGCAACCCCTCAGCCAGAACACAGTGTTTGGCTTTGAACAGTACACTGTAGAGGGACATTAAACATTTGAAGAAAGCTCAGCAAAAATCTTAAAAACATAACTAAGAAGGAAAGACCAAATGTGGTAGGATTGTTCTGAAAAGAGACAACTGTGACGTCATGAAGGTAATGCTATTGTACAGTTTAGTTGTTGCAGCAAGAAAAGGTACAAATGCTTCTCCACACCCAAAGACTTAAAATGCAGCAAGGAAGATTTAGATCAGGCAGACGTCAAGGGGAACTTTATAGTGGTAAGGATAGTTAAGGACTGGCGAGAATTGTCTATGGAGGTTGTTGAATCTCCATCTTCTAGATTTTGAAATAACAGGTTGATGCAAATAAATGTAGATATAACAATAAAAAATTCCTTTTACATAGTGTCCTTTTGTCTTTCATATTGCTGTGACTCAGATGCAGAATGTGATTGATATTGCTTACCAGCTTCATGGGGTCTTTCCAAGGACCATTAGTAAGCATTTATAAGACACTAAGTGCTGCATGCATATGTACTACGTAAAGTAAAATCTTCATATCCAATGGGGAGAGGGGGGGAATAAAATCAATCCTGAGTTCATTCTAATCTCATTGTCATGCATAATTGATTTGAAATGTTACATGTTGTATTTGGAAAGTGAGGCAGGGGACACAACATGCCCAAAGTTACATAGCAAATCAGATGCAGATCTGGGAGCATATCCCACATATTTTATGGTCACTGAAACAAAACAGCAAATGCTGGGAGCACCAGAGGCCCTGCATTGTGACCCATAATGGGTGTTCTGGCAGTGAGGTAAGCCATGGTTAGCTCTATAAAATACTGTTTTCCTCCCTGGTATAAGAACATTCTGGTAGTCATTGTCAGAGTCTTAGAAAGATACTTGCTCTTCCTAAGTTTCTATGAAATTAAAGTGTATTCTTCAAACATTTTACTTCTACAAAGTAGCCAGATACTTAGTCAGACTGATGCAGTTTTGTGGTAATTTTTCACTGGTTATCTGTGTATTTTCCCTGAAGAAATCACTAATGGCATCAGTTCCCGTTTCTCCAGATTTCAGCCAAATCACAAGGACTTAGAACAATGTACATTCAACAGAGCTGTAATTAGAAGGACCCTTGGTTATCCTGAAAATGAGATTCAGATGGCAGAGATAAAACTGGTAGATGCTAAAGCACAGACCCCCTCTCTAAAGTTCTGGGAGACAAACTGGGCCTGCTGTATATCACATCGCACTGCAGTAAATTGTGGCTGATGAAGTAACGGACGTGGGAACTCTGAACTGCTGAGGTGCCTCTAAATGGGCTCCGGACTCCAGAGCACTGAGCCCCTTCTCAAATGAAGGGTAAGCAGGAAAATGCATACAAGCTTTCATTCTGCATCTTGGCACAGAAAAAACATGCTCTCTGATGCAGGAAGGCTGTGAGGAGCATGACTTCAATCCTGCCGGGTGCTGAAGACACCGAAGAGATCTGCCTCTTTCTTTCCACATATGGACTTTGTTAGGAAGGCAGGACTTTTGGTACCTTGAGAAACAGCAGCCCAGCTCTGCTTTTCAGGCATGATAAGTGCATGCAAAGAGATGTTCCCCCAAGGAGAAGGGACATTTCTAGTACCACAGCTAAAGTTTTCCTAGTGACAGCAGGAGATGCTGTAGAGTCCTTATTTGTTGAATTTACTAGCTTCCATGTAGGCACACTGCCAGGAGACCACTTGCTGTTTGATGGGGGCCTGAAGTTTAAAGCCACTTCCAGAGTTTTGTTGAGACAGACAGGATTCTGTCAACAGCACACCAGACAGAATTGTTAATACAAACACACTTTGGGATGCTGCTGTGTGCATGCTCTCTACCTGGTGGCTGCAGTTCTAAACTGATTAATTTCTGTGATCTGAGCCATTCTCTTTTATTAGTAGTATCAGCATGTGCAGTGCTGCGTAGTTATAGATGATGTGCTCTCTCTGGGTATCCTATCAGCATGCCATTGTAGGTCTTCACAACATGGAAAGAAATGTCTCCTAGTTTCCTCAGTAGTGTTAGAATTTTTCATTTCATTTTATTTCCCTTAAACTCTTACTTCTTTTGCCTTCCTGGTGAGCTCTGCGTTTGCTCACAAGGGTTTCAGTGGCTGCACAGCTCTGTCCTTGACTCAGACTGCTCAGAATGAACTTTCTGATAATTCTTCCCTCCCTGGGGCTGAGGTTTATGGGTTAGGCAAACTCACAGCTTCCTTCTGACTTCATTATTTTCATTGTCAGGGGAGCACAAGATTCTTTTGCTTCTTGGTGCACCACCTTCAGTATGAGTGATACACGGGTTTCTTCTATCTCATGGCAAATAATCTTGACTAGGCTCCTCTTTTCTATTGCATGTCTCACTAGATACAGCACATAAATATAAGTAGACAAACACACGATCCTTCTCCACGCTTGGACCCATATCATCTGCACTGCAAGGTCTTGTGGATTCTCATCTCTTTCTTGCAGTTTGTGTAAGAGTTTGTCAGCCAAAGTTCCTAAAAGCACCTGCTGAATTTGGATGTCCCCTCCATGCTTCTTTAAAGTGTCCTGGCTGCAGAAGCTGAAGGGCAATTCAGTCACTAATCACTGGTTTCTTTCAGAAAACTAAGATAGGGCATAACCTCTTCTTCCTCTTCTTCCATAGTGTGCTTCACTAATTGTTTTTGTCATTGCATTCTTCTTTTGTTCCACTCCAAGCTTACAGTTTTAAAATTTATTTCTCTTTCTCAGAAATGCACAGAATTCCACATTCCACCTGCCTTTGTATAGCAGCTGGAGTTTGTTTTTCACTGAAGAGTTGCTTGGTTGCAGGAGACACATAGATGAGCATCAGGATTTGTGAACTCAGATGGTACTAGGTACCTCCTGTCTATGAACAAGGCAGAGGGTCCTGGTGCAGATTTATGCAATAGAACTTGGAGTCTACTTCTAGTTTGCTTAACACTGGTGCACAAGCACCTTTGAATCAAACCCTTGTCATCAGTGCTGGAGCAAAAGTTTATCTTACCATTGGCCATTTCTCTTCTCACCTCTGAAGCACACCTACCTGGCTCAACTGCTACCCTTTGTACTGGCTTCCACTAGCATTTGCAATTTTGTCTGTGTTTTACTTGTACTTTTCAACAACATTCTTCTTTGTCAAAACAGACTGCTGTATTCTAAGTATGGATTTATCTGTACAGATCCCATTCCAAATAGCTATCGAAATAAAACAATATTTCTTCTTCACAGCCATGCTGTTTGTTTTTTGCCTGTAAGACTGAACATTTATTGATGAATCCATATTTGTACTTACCAGCAACTTTACTTCCTTAGTAAAAGTAACAACATTACTTCCTTAGTCATGTTCTGTGTGTTTGTAATAGTGAATGAAATTGGAAAGGTATGCAAATATCGATGATAATTATGTTCTCTGCATGATTTTCTGAATCTTTCTTTAAATTCATCTTCTAAATTACTTTTGCAAAATTTAGGCAAATGTAAACATCCATTTTAATAACTGAGGAACAGTTTAGACTACAATCTCTGATCTGTTAAGCCATTCAATTAAGGGAGAGATGTAAATAAAGGTAATGTGTATACCTAGAAATATGGTTGCCTTAATATTTACATATTTTACAATTTAATGGGTTGTTGTTCTAATACAAAGTGCTGGTTTCATTATTGGGGTAGATCTAACCATTTCATTCAAGTGCAGTAATGACATCATTGGTTTAAGGTAAGTTTCCAGAACTAAGGCGTAACATAACTGAAGAAGCAGCGCGCTTTAGACAATGATGTTTATCTACTGCCATCCTGTATTTTACAGATGCTCTAGTCTAATTCATTCTGGATTTCCACTGTTAAAAACAGTATTATTGTCATAGAGTGCATATTTGAGAGGTAAAACTATGATTAGGGTTGGTTCCTCACCCCATTATTGATTTTAAAAAGGCTTCTGGAAATCTTTGTTGCTCTAAATATGGCCAATACCTCTCTTACAGCTTTGAAATCAGTAATGTGAACAACTGATACTTCTGATATGCTAACAGTATTCTGGAGTTAAAATTCTGGCTGTCTGCAGATTCAGTCCCAGTCCCAATCCCCTGCCTTCTGTGCCTCTGCTGGCCCACCAGCACACCAAGAGCTTTTTCTATTGTCCCTTTCCCAGCATTTTAAAGAACCACTCTTTGCTCTCAGAGAGCATCTGAAGTTCATCACACTTCTCCCAGACATCTGAGGGTACTACTGGGGCTCCTTTATTCTGAGATATGGGAGCTTGGTATATTTAAAGTGATTCACAGCACCTGCAGGCATCTTCTGCTCTGCATGTTATGTCTTTGGAAGTTAATGAAACAACAGGTTGAAGACAAGACTTGTAAGAGCTTGACACATCATCTGTTTCAGTAAAGTTCAAATACTCCTCAGAAGAATGCAGTGACAAAACTCTCCAAATCAAGGAGCCTATATATATAGGTTGATCTGCAAGCCAGGAGACAAAAAGGTGTATCTCACCCACCCTGGCCTCATCCCAAAGCAGTTTTATTGGGAATTATTTATAAATCAACCACAAAGCCATGTCCAGAAAGTTCTATCCATACTGGAAAGCATAACTTACTCAAAGCTGTAAATGTAAAATATGCTTTACAGAAATAGACTGGTAAGTATTTTCTCCCAGAAGAACTGACAGCTGTCAGTACCACACTGAGCTATAGGTACCCTTTTAAAAGCGGTTGCTTATTTAGAAACAAGAATCTGCCTGTAGCTAGCATTCAATAAATCATCAAATTCAACTTCGGTTGCTCATTCTCAGTTGTGTAATCAGAACATAGATTCATAGATTTTTGAGGCCAGAAAGGACTCTTCTCATCATCCAGCCTGACTTTCTGCATAACACAGGTCAGGAAACATCACCCAGAAACTCCTGCCATGGAGGAAATCATTCTATCCCTCTGTTTCATGTGCAGCTGTTGCAATTCCTGTTGACCAGTGAAACATACTTATCCCATAAAATGCCGCATATATCACCTTACTCTGGAAATCTTCCAAGAAAACAAGCCAGACTCTTAGACTATTTTTTTATAAGGAGAAGGAAAAAAAGAAACAATCTCTCTGAAAAAAATCAGTGTTGCCCACCACCTTGTGGGGAAAATAGTGCTTCTGATGAGGCTAATGATAACGAAAAGCACATGGCTGGTTGGTATTCCTGGTGTTTCTAGCTCTCAGGGCAGCAGCAAGGTACTGAACTGAAACCAGAGAAAAATAAAACCTCCGTTACAGAAAATAGGGATACATACCTTAAATTCTCCCACAAGACAGGAAATTTTGTATGCCCTGTTTTATAGAGAGAGGAAAGTTTTGTAGGAAGAGGCAATATCTTTTATTAGACCACCTTATAGATTTGGGAGATAAAAAGGGCAAGGTATCAGACACATGAGCCCTTCTTCACATCTGAAATATTATTTTATTGATACTGGCCTTAGGATATCAAAAAGGGCCATGGAGTTTTTTTCTTAGAGAATAAAACTTGTGTGTTGTCTGTCTGTCAGCCCCACCTAATTGCTTTTGAATCAGTCAATCGATTTCAATCACAATGTCAGGAGGAAGGGTAAAGGTTTTGCAGATATTACATTCTCTCACATTTAAAGAAAAATAGGTCACAAGGTAAAAGACAAACCCAGATGTGTGCTGCTACAGAGAAAAAATGCAGGTTGATCATAAGACAATCCACACAAGTGAGAAAAAGTGGAAAGCTGTTTTCATCAGTTTTAAAAAGTGCAGTACAATTTGTTTTGAAAATAAGATTCCTTGCAGAGGATCTGAAAAAATAATCCAGCTGTTAAGACCAGATTCTATGAGCCTGCTTAATCACTCATCCCAGTTCACTGTCCAAACTGGCAACCTTTGTTGTTTTCTGTGCAGTAATTGCAAGGACTCTTTCCTTAATCAGTGACTGCAATAGTGATGGCTCATGGCTGTGGTTATTGAGAGCCCCAGACACAAACGCCTTTCTCCAAACATCTAGCTGCTGACAGGTGAGCTTTGCACTGGAGCACAGATAATAGCTGTGAATCAACATCTGTGCTGTTGCATAAGATGTGGCAATGACAATCTCTGTCTCATGAGACTCTTGCTGTTTACTGAAGAATGGGTTTAGATCTAGGTCTGGAGTTCCCTTGGGTAATAATCTGCAACTGGGGAAGCTCCTTAGGCTGTGATTTGTTCTGAAAACCTTTTTTTTCACCCTGTCAGATGAACCCTGATGAGAAGGGAAAAGCAGCACAAAAGGTGTTGAAGAGACAGAAGGTGTCAGAAAACAGTGATTTGACAGCTCTTGCCTTGTGGGCAACTGTGCTGACACAGGGCTTTCTTCTCTTATCAAGGTGTTTTGTAGTCTTGCCTCATTCCTTGTGTCCAGTAGCCTTCTCTACCAACCTTCCCTAAAGGCTGATTAAAATGGAATTTCATTCAGCTACTCTTTTGTCTTCTCCTTTTTTGACTTCCATCCTTCCTTCCTGCTCTTAACACTTTCCTACAGCTCTGGCCCCATGTCTAATACTATTCCTGGTGAAAAGGCTGATGTCATGCTTATAGCTCCCGACTGGGAACTGCATGAGCTGGTTTCCATTACCAGCTCCCTGCAAGATCCAAGGTAGGTGACTGAACCTTACTTATAGACGCCTTGATAAATCTGAGGTTACTAACCTATTATACAAGTGAATGATAGGTGTTAGCTCACTCCCACTTTTAACACATGTAGGTGTGCAGGGAACCTGACAAATATTAAATCCGTATCTTATTGTCACCATGATTTCCATTACAGTGGTAGGGTCTGAGTTGAGTTCTGAGGCCTGAAGAGAAAAACATGGGTCTTTGGTAGGAGCTCAAGGTGATACCAGAAAGACTGAGGCAGAACAAAGAGCAAGAGTATTACCTGGCATCAGGTTTGCAGGTGAGATATGTCATGGAGTACTCTGATGGAGGAAGGGAATAGGAGGACCTTGTGAGGTGGAGGATATTGAAGTTAAGGAGTCAGAGTAGAGAAATAGCCTAGGTGTGATTTTTGCAGTGCTACTATTCATGTTCCTCCTCTGTAGTGATCAAGACTAGAGCTTACCCTACCCCCTAGTTTTACTCCCTCTATATTTAGCCACTCTATCTACTTACTTAACCAGGAACAATAATTCCTCATTTATAAAAATTCAGGCATGTTAGACACAAAAAAAACACATGATACAATTAGTCCTAGTACACTTAACAGTGTCCCTCACGTTCTTTTTACAAAAACTCCTCATAACCAAAGCCTTTCCTTTAGCAAGATCTCTAATGGTGCTTCAGGTGCAAATTTCATCAGTTGAACCCTCAGAAGACAAGAGTATGAAGAGATAATCCAGACTGTCAGATCTGTTATAAGACAAATAGATATAACCAATACCCAACTGCTAATACACACGAACATGCAGCTCTCTCAGAAACACATGCTAAAACAATCAGTTAGTTAGGAATATGGATTTTCTGTCACATGCACAATCTCAGGCAGCTTGAAAGTGCAGTAATAAAATGTTAACAACTGAAAAACCTGCAGGACTTTCAGCAAGACTTTTTAAAAACAGAACCAACCTTACAATCAAAAGGAGTGATGCATTTTTTTGATCTATTTAGAGAACGAAATCAGCTCAAGGTCAATTGCTGATCAAGAACAGTGGAGGAAAACTAGGTAAGATAATTTTATAGCTGCTTGAATTAAGACACAGAATCAACCTGTTTGAAAGATAATTTTTAAGAAATTACCTGAATTTACATAATTAAGTGTTTTTAACCTGGTACCTAAAAGAGTTTGATATACATATGAAAAAGAAGATATTAGTACAAACGATTTTTTCCCCTGAACTCCCCAAATCAGAAGTCACACATGCATAACATGATATGGAAGAATGATATAGCAGACATGAGACTTGTGTTTCCAAGGAAGTAACTCAGCATTTCAGATGGCACTTTGTGCAGTCTCCAAAAAGGCACCAATTATTCCAAGCTGCAACTGAGATTCCATTAAGCAGCCCAACACGTTCTGGACTAGCTGAGCTTCTCTGGTTAGTAACCAAAAGCCACCTGCAGAACTTCAGTAAGCACCCTTTTGTCCTCCTTTAACAAGCACACTCTCTCACGTATAGAATAGTAAGTTTCACTGAAGACAGCCACAGCTGTCTTCCCTTTCCCTGCAAATGAAAGGGTCTGCACTCTTGCTACCAAATGATTATCAAATGCAGTGTCAGAGTGTTTCCCCTCCATTGTAAGAGGCAAACTGAATGCTTTCGGCACAGCTTTCGGTGTCTTCAGACCCAACTGCAGCTGCACACACTCCAACATTCTGCTGGCGGTTTCCTGTTTGCATTCCTGGGCTGGGGAGAAGAAGGACATTTCTTTCCAAGTCTGCTGCCTGCTCCTGGTTTTCCAGCTCTCTCTGTCTTTCTGCCTCTCTCTTTGGTCTTCCTGTAGAATATCTTTGAGATTCATGAGTATAACAAGAATCCCTTCCTTCTGAACTGTGCTTTTAAATTGTCTGATTGTTTCAGAAAGTGTGTGTGTACGGAAACACCCAACAAAATAAAAACAGCCACTCCAACTGTGACAGTGTTAATTTACACTAACAGCATTCTAGTGCTAGACTGAACCCTTAGTGCATATGTATGTGTGTGTCTGTGTGTCTTGCACAGAGATCAGTAAGCCAAGTACTGTCCAAAGATACAAATGCTGTTGTCTCCTGCCAATGCCAATGAGTCAGCTTTTGTGTTCACAACTGGGTTGAACATACTCTTTCTGGGGCTCTCTACGCTCACAACCTGTATTCAGGAGACCACATCCAGGAGGTCTCACTGGGAGTCAACATGCACATCTGAGGTCCAAATTAATGTCTGAATCAGTGTGTGTGATTCAAGGATGTGCTATTGAGATTGACAGGCCCTGACCATCATTTCAGCTCTCACTGCAGCCATGAATACGGATGCTTCTCCCTTGTGGTAATTTTCATTGCCCATTTCTGCAACAGGGGATCACCTCCGTTTCTTCCATCTCTTGTTCTTTTGTGGCAATTCTCTTTGCTGCCCTCCACTACCGTTATTGTTGAATGTTTAAAGATTGTATCAAAAACATTCATAAAATGTTTCAAAAATAAAAGAACTTCAATAATTTTGTTAAAACCTTGAGCTTCCTGTTTGCCAATGATGCTCCAGACAGATCTCAGCCAGAATTAGTGTTTCTTTTATAAAGTGAAGACACCTTATTTCTGGCAGTCCTTGGTTTAAAAACACATCATCAAGCATGTCTTCCTAAATAAGCCTATCAAATAAACAGAGAAAAGCAACCAAACCAGTAATCAGATTTCACTGAAGGGACACTTGGCACAACATCTGCTGTCCCTGTCCTACTTTCAGGAAAAGGACTTCTGCTGTGCAAAGAGTCTGTGGTATATGTGAAGCTGTTAGAGTTACAGCAACTTAGAGGATTTTGCAAGCTGATGCTTGAGAAAATGGTTGACCCAGAGAAGCTCTTTCAGGAGGTGCGGAGTCTGGGGCTGGAGGCTGACTTGTGTGAGTCTGGCACTTGATTTCTGTCAGAATTGCAGAATTATCCTTCAACAAGAGCAGTGGTTGGTGTCTGACTGCAACATAAATAGATTCATAAGTTCTCAGAGGTGTTCCTGCATGAGAGCAGAAGAGGGACTGTGGAGCACAACCATATAGACTCTGCAGCTCCAAATAATCTTTATTGTTGCTCTGTAACAGAGGTTGTTGTGTCCTCTGCACCTTGGGAAAATGAGGGGAAAATAACATATTTGTGTAACTGCGGGCAGTCTTTGCCAAGGCAGCTGCCATAGGCTCCATGTCAAAGAACCAGGGGAGCGCCTAATCCCCTCAGAAATTCAAAGGCATGTGAAATATTCTGTCATTACACTGTCTCTCTTCTACTCATCTCTCTCTCTTTGACTCTCCTGCATCCAGTTCCAGCTTCAGACAAGGGAAGCAGAGTTCAGTGTCAGTATACTAAAATCATGTTTTCTCAAAAAAAAAAAGAAAGAAAAAAAGAAAAGAAAGCCCACTGTCAACAGCTGGCATTAAATACATAGACAGGTCAAAGAGACAGTCCTTTCCCACTGCAGAAGGCTGGAACATGAGGCAAGGGAACACAAGGGGGTTTGGGCAGCCCCTGTCCCTGCCACGCACAAGCAGTGCTGTAAATGTGCCCTATGTTGTGTAGGGAATCAGCTGACAGAATATCAGCAAGATCTTCTGACTTTGAAAATGGGAAGCCAAAACTACAGGATCTTCATACACTTGTCCAGCAGCATTAGACTCAGGGGACACACACTGATTTATGCCAACTAATGATTCAGCTTGAACAGTTTCATTAGGTTTTGCTGAGTTCGAAATAATAGAACTGAAGTAAGCAACAACAATAAGAACAATTTTTATACATGGGCAAAAAGTCTCCTCATGAAGCCAGACTGACTCTGTTTTCTCTCTGGTCTGGCAAGTCAAGCCATTGGCCAGCTAAATCACTTTAGTGAAATGTTTGGTTTCATTTCAGGGGTGGTTTGATAATCCAGAAGCCACACTAAATCTCATTTTCTCTTCAATTTCATTGCAACTGGACATTTTTTGATATTGCATAAGAAAGCTAAACACAATTATATGAGTTGAAAGTAAGGTGGACACTGATCTGCTTCTGCAATCATGGCTCAGAGACAGCAATCTGAGTTCCTGATGCTTTTGCATTTTGGAATCAGTGAAGTGAGGCCCTCTGACAAAAATATCACCCAGTGTGTTTTTACTACCACATAATCCATGCCTTTGCCACTTGTCCACATACCACTCTTTAATGCAAACCTCATGTCATCCTGCTCTTTTCAGGTTCTGATTAAGTCTGAAATGCCTAAATTTACAAAGCCAGTGGAGAAACAGATCCTCTCATCAAGAATGTAGAAGGGGAGGGCAAAGGGGGAAGAGAGAAAGAAAGACCTCAAAATCCTTACTGCTCGGAACTGGTAAAATTAAAAACAATATGGAAAGAATTGTGCTTCACTTGATATTTTCTGTGTGTACAGATGAAATATCACTTGACATTACAAAGTATGCCTCGTGAAAAGATACGAAGGACAGAATCTTTTGTTCTGGGCAGCCAATGGTGTCAGTAGCCAGGTTTTTAAAAATTATTTTTCTACTGTCTGGAGGATGAAGAACCAAGATTTCTGCTGCCCCTTGAATTTACTAGGTGACCACTGACAAATGCAGTTCACTTATATTAATTTTAAATCACTGCTGAATCAGGTAACCTAGGTTTCCTCCTAGGAAACAGTCTGAGGTCTCTTCAGAAATATAATAATCAGACAAGTCTTATACCAGCTTACTTCCAAAGCCTCACAATACCAAGCCACTTCTTAAACAGAAGACCACAAGTCTGAGAATTGAGTAAGTTAATTTAATGGGAGGCTTAGTAAGATTATTTTCAGGAGAGTAATTGAAGTTTCCACTTCAGTATCAGGCATGATACTTCACTTTCATTAGACATGAGTCTTTATCTGTGTGACCATCTAGCACAACTGAAAGTCCTGAAGAACACCACAGAAAATACAGAATTCTACATGGAATTTTTTTTCTTGTGTTCTAAGCTTAGATCAAAATTAGAATCACCTCTCACCTACTTTATGCAATGAAATTTTTGGCTGAATTAATATCATACTACACTGAAGTTATCCCATAGTTTGTTGCTTGACACAAAAACAGTAGCAAACTCCTTGTTGGCTGCCTAAGTTTAGTCACTGCACTCTGAGTCTTATCAAGACAAACACAGAGGATAAGTTTGCTCATGTTACAGCCACTATTCCACAAAGAGTTAAATTTCTACTGACCTTAACTGTGAAAAATTTTCCTGAACAATTTGTGCTATGACACCTATTATAAGATGCTTGGTATGATAAAAAACCTGGACATTTGCTATTAAGTTGCAAAACGTTTAGCAAGTAATGCTGATAGGATTTGAATATTAACTTATGAATGGAGAATGCCAGTACATTTGTAGGATCCTCAGTGTAATGGATTCTGGCATTCCCTTCTTACCATCTTTACAAATGTCACTTTCATTCTACTGTAAATTAACCCAAATTTCTTCCAAAGCTCCAAAATAAGGCTTGATTGTAAGCAACCAGCCCCATCTACTTTGCTGCTGATTATATTACAGCAGTAAACATGTACAACTAATATATAGACACATTATTAAAGATATACATTTGACATTCCCTAATGAATACACAGACTTGATGGAAATTACCTTAAACTTTATTTTTTGACACTGGGAGAGAGCAACCAGGAGCACAGATTACGCCAAATAAAAGACAGCAAAGTTCTTCAGTTAATTGATCTGGTTAATGCAATGTATTGGATCCTGATTTGATGTAAATCAGCAAAGGGCCCTTGAAGAGAAGGACATAAAACCAGTGCACACTACTGATAGGATCTGCCCTCGGTGCTACCCATTTAATATTGGAGGATTTTATTGCTTACTAGAGTGTAGTCTCCCAGTCCTTTATCAATTATTCATTTTGGAGAGCAACCTTCTCTATTCAGTAGCAAGAAAATCTGTGGGTTAGATCTAATTTACTCTTTTAACCAGTTTATTCCTGTATCAAGTATTTAGATTGGCCTCACTGTGCTTTCATACATTACAGCCATATATCAAAGCAATTTGTGCAAATGCCAGCTGAGCAGGGAGCTATATGTATCATGTATTCTGA
The DNA here is from genome assembly GCF_003957555.1 of Calypte anna. Taxonomy (NCBI): domain Eukaryota; kingdom Metazoa; phylum Chordata; class Aves; order Apodiformes; family Trochilidae; genus Calypte; species Calypte anna. The sequence goes on along the minus strand of NC_044274.1, from coordinate 21,933,695 downwards.
GAGTACACAGTTCCAAATGCTTTTGTAAAGCAAACGTTTCATCAATAAATCAGAAATACCCTGATGCATGCTTTATGTAGAGCAAGGTATTCTATTTAGGTCACAGGGAGGTTCTTCCAGACTTGCTAAAATGAACAAATCCCCAGTGTGTTCCCTCACTCCACCACATTTCATAACACATGCAAACATGTCCCACTCAGTCTCTGCTGTGTATTTATGACTGTTGATGACCCTGCACTTGCTAAGCATTGGCTTGATCACATGTAGATCAAGTAGCCTGCAAACCAGAAGATGAACTGCTCTAGTGCCTGAATGCTCTAACCCACACAAGGGCTGACAATGGTGAAAAGAACAGATGCAAATTAAAACTGTCTTTCTTGTGGGAAGGAATCTAGAACACTCACCTTTTCCAGAGGGATGAAAGAGGAGTGGGCAGCAGGTACATCATACAGCATAACACACAATTTGAAGATCTCACTCTGTAGTTCTTCTCCAAAGAGATGAATTCAAGGCAGAGAAAACGGATGACTACATAGCCTGAGTTTGCTGTTTAGGTATTCAGTGCTTAGTGAGTGATTCTTATCTATCTTACAAGATCTTACTGTTGGTCTGACTGCTCTTCCTGCAGTGGAAATTATGATAAGGTTCCAAGCATAAGGTTTTCCAGATTTCCAGACAGGCTGAAATGATAAGTTATCTAGAGTGGAGGAACAAGAGGCTAAGTGCAGAAACTGTTTTCTCTTTGAAAGATCTGGCAGTAGATAAAGAATATAGTAAAAAAAATTAAGGGGAAATAAATACCATCCTACTAAAAGTACCAAACACAGTGCTTTTTTGTTCTTTAGAGGCATGGTTTTGAGCATAAGGAAATAGAGCCTCTTGTCAATATGTTGAAAGATTTCCATACAACATTCCTATCAGTGCTTCCAGAAACATTATCAACATTATCAATGACACTTGCATGAATGAAGAACAGAGTCTGGCCCTCTGCATAGTGCCATTCCCACTCTCTGTCCTATTGCAGCTACTTCCCACCTGGCCCATGAAGGCCCAGACACATCTCCCATGTGTGCAACATGCCACCTCCCACTCCTATGCATCTTTCATGACTATTTGCTTTCCCTTCTTTTCCTCTCCTTGCCTCCCCTGTCTCCTCCACCAGGACACTGACTGCACAGCACATTGGTAACCTGCACTACTAGTTCCATCCCACCTGTCCATCTGCTGGCATGGACTGTGGCGGAGGAGGCACTGACCAAAGCATGTGGCACATGAAAAGCATGATGCTTTTCTGTGCTTCATTTTCCCCCCAGTAAAATGCACATTACATTTGCTTCTTTTGTAAAGCAATCCAAAGTCTTTTGATTAAAGAGACCATACAACACCCAAGAATCACGATTAATAATCTGCCCGCCCCCGTGGAGAGCCTTCCCTGCTTCCAGACCCCATAAGGGTTCCCCTCTCCCTGCAGAAGGGTTTTGTCCCTTTGGCAAAGAACTCTCTTACTGCTTACTCACAGGAGTTTGTTGATCTGCTTATCAGAGTCCAGCCCTAAAAGAAGGCACCAGAGTAAAGCAGACTGCTTTGTCTAAGTCCAGTACTCTGCTTTCAACATTATTTGCCAAAGCTTTCTGGTTGTTTGGAAATTTGTTGGCCTGTCTGCATAATAAGTATTGAATTAAGCTAGTTACTAAGACAGCACAGTGGCCTGTGGTACATCTTCCTTCAACTAATGGGAAATCAAAATGGACACAATTAGGGGGCAGTACCAACCTAGCCATAGCTAGTTTACTTCTACCTTTCTTCCCTCAGAACCACTGGAGGGCTTCTCTAACTCCTATATGTATATATATTTTGCTCAAGAAAAGCTATGCATGCAACACAAAACATGAAAAAAAAAGTGTTTTTTTTCAGAATTCTTGTTTTTCTTTTTAATTAACACATATTAAGGTATTTTCCTTTGTCTCTATGAGTCTCCAGAGCATACCTGGGAAATGTTTGCAAGCATCACTGTTACAGTAGGCTCTAAAAACTTGCCTATTTCAAACTGCAAGCCAAGATGCTCGGTGTTCCAGGAAGTGGATCTTGACAAGAAACACCAAATTTCATGATACTTGTGATAATAAGACTCATGATAAAATTACTAGTGCCAACAACGCTGCACATTAAGATTTTTTAAAATTAATATTGCCTTGGGGATTAGCAAATCATCCCGAACTATATACACTGTGACTGAAGAGCACACTTAGCACATTAATCTTTTCACTAATGATTAGCAATTTGTATTCTACTAGGCAACAAAGAGGTCCCGTTGTTCTAGGGCAATGCGTGCAAGCAGCAGGACTTCAAGCAGGCTCATGGATAAACAAGGCAGGCTTGAAATCAGAAGGGAAAACAAGGCACACATAGTTGAACTGTCTTGCCAGAGATCACACTGCAGGTCTGTAGTCCAGTCTGGAGACCAAAAATAAATATATTAAGCTCTTCAGCCTCAGTAAAGATTTTAATTACTGTTAAACCAAACTAAGATTAAAAAGAATATAGTTTGAGTGTATATATTCTTCACAGATAAGTTGAACACCAGCTGAGATAAGGAATAGAATTCCCTCTGGAGTAATTTCTTGTTAATTGCACAACTTGAGACACTTTCTTGAAAGACCTTATAAATCGCAGACATCAACTGTTACAGGAGACCCACAGCTTCTTCTGAAGTGTCAAGTGCCGCTCACTGGCAGAGTGTACAACAGGGTTTTTTTTTTATCTATTGGTCTTTTTAAAAAAATGTCTAAATGCCCATGAGAAGCTGTTCAATGCTACTGCAAGATCACTGGTATCAAGATGTGAGTTTCATATGGGTAACAGGCCAGGCAGGCCTGCTTCAGACATTATTCTTACTTCACACAGATGTAATCCCATGTTAGTAATCCTGTCTGTGACCTACATGAGGTTGGGTGAAGGCCATACAGATCATCCTAATCAATTAATAATACATCAATGTGTGGAGGCATATATGTTTTGAAGGCATATATTCCTTATTAGTGATTTCTTTTACATATATACATACCCACTTATTTTAGCAGGGTTGATAGTAGTCCCTTTTCCAAAGAAAGAAGATAAATTCTACATTTCTTTATTAGCATTCACTTCCACTCAAACTTTTGGAAGATTATATGGGATCTGTTATTCCAACATATTTCTTAAAGATTTTTAAGATATTGCTGTGAACTGATGGTTTCAATTTTTTCAAACTCTTGGCAAAGGTATCTCTTGTATACCTTTGTTGGACTACTTGTGTTGGTCTGGCTGCTTACTTACCTTGTGCATTCCTAATTGTGCTTTCTCAGTTCAACAGTGGAGGTGGGAATCTCTCCATGTTCCCAAGGACTCAGCTTGATTAAGTCTGCCAGAAAGACATGCTCCATGGCCTGACAGGATGGAAATTTGGGAAGCATACCCTAGACGGGGTATGCTCATCCTGATTCTGGAAGGAAATAGTGCCCCCCTGCAGTTGCCCTGAAGTCTGCACTCCACCAACTAAGGCTGTTTGAGGCTCTTGCCTGTTTACCAGTGACCTGTTCCTCATTTGCACTGTAATACTATGGTCCAGGCTTCTGTAGAAGGTGGCAAGCCAGGAGACTATCTTCTGCTGTACCTTGCATATGGAGGTAGCAGGTATGCGCATTTGTGTACCACATCAAAGCCAAAGCAATCATCAATGCAAACTAAATGAGAAACTGCTAGCTTGCACTGCCAAGTCTTTTGCAGTGGTAAAAAGCTTCCATCAGCTTCTGTGTAACTATTCTGATTTACACCACTTGAGGGCTTGTGTGAAAAACCCCCTCCCACTAGGCACACCCAATTTTTTTACTAGCAGCACAAATGCAGATTAAGCCAGTATATTTTCTGGTTCAAATTAATGCTATTACTTTTTAAATAAGTGTTCGTTCCCTTGTTTTTCTGAAAGAAGTGGTAAGTACCATATAAATGACAAAGTACTGTTCCTCAGTGGCTTGACCTTCAGGGCCAGGGGCAAAATGTTTGGAACAAGCATGCTGTGTAAAGGAGGTAGAGACAGAGGCATATAAACCAGTTCAGTGCAGTGTGCATATGTACAGAAGCACTTACCACATGATTTTAGGACTTTTAGAAGTCACTTGTCTCGAAGTACATATCTGTCCTCCTCTAATGCATGCAGAAGCTACTTGTTTCTACAAACATAATGAATGTTCTGTAGGTGCAAAAGTTTGGCTTTGCCTTTTGCGTTTGCCTTGGCTTCCGTAGCAACACATGGAGGGTGGAGTTGCATTCACTTACACCTGCTCTGTCCTGCCAGGGACTTTGAATGGCACCTTATTTATTGATGGGATGATATTTAATAATTGCAGAAGGTAACGCTAGATAAACATTATGATGGTACAAAAATGGGAAACAAGAAGCTTTCCCAGTATTCTGAAGGGCTTTCTGAAATAGAAAACGCATGTGCAGCACCTAGCTGTCAAAGCTTCCTTTACTTTGATACTGAGTTACTACCTTGCTTGAACAGGATGAAGGTCCTGCATGTCACAAAGACCAAACACTTGCTTCTCTGCAAAGCAACTTTCTGGTGAGCTGAAGGCTGGTGTGACGGAATAAAGTACAGTGACTGGACACCGTAATTTTCAGCAGCCTGTCCAATGCTAGGGTGGTGTGAGGAAGACAGGCTCTGATTCTGCCTAGCCCTGGGTGCATGTAAGTGAATTCTCACATGTGTTCCTATCCTTTTCATCTGAACAAAGCCAGTGGCCCCAGTGGGCAACAATCAGTCCCAGCATGAGCACAGACAGCAGCCTTCCTTCCTTTCTTCGTGAACCATTGATAACAGGAGTGAGGAGCAGGGCTTGAAACATGCCTGCAAGGCTCCTGCTGTGCTCCTTTGCCTTAAACCAGGGAATTTAGATGTTCTGGCATATTATTTCACTTCAGGTAGGATATGGTTCAGCAGAAGGTCTGTCCATGAAAAATCTGAAACTCTGGCTCATTCTAACCAGTTCCTCAAATTTTATTTTTTCTTCCCCTGACAGTACCTGTAGTAGAAAATGCCAAGTACTCCAACAAGTGATTAAGATAGGCAATTCTGAGCTTCACAAACAGGCTATCTGACAAGTCTTCCCCATCAACACAGACTACAGAATCAGCATTCAAATGACCAAGGAAGCTGAGTGTATTGACATCTGGCTCCTGTTTCAGCACATTAATTATCCTCTTGGGTTCTTCCATCTTCAGCTGCTTCCACACAGGTGTCGTCTCATTGTTTATGCGCTCCAACATTTTTCTCCCCATCCTGAACAACTGAGCTATTCTCTTCTTGCATGGCATTCCTACTTCAGCAGATGCATTTACACTGCTAAACAAGCCTACCCCAGGCTTAGCAATGTCTTGAGAGCACAGAGAGCTAATAGAGAAGAATACACTTTTTAGTAAACCTCTGGATTCCAGGACAGAGCTGAATCACAATAGGCTCTATCCAAAATGATAAAGGAATCACTAAGAAAGAATGTCCATCATCAGCAACTTCAAAAGAGCAATAGGACACAGCTTATGCTGTTGGGCAGAAAGCTCACTGTGGTTGGGGCAGCTGGAGACAGTGAGAATATTTGCAAATACAACATGTCCCAGGAGGGATTCAAACCCCACAGAGCTCAATAGAAGATTTGGCATTCACTGTAATATGAAAGAAAACCAAGATAGTGCCTGCATATAACCTGAGAAATTCTAAGCAAGTAGGTGAGGCAGCATGAACAATTAGATGTGGGAATGAAATGAAAATCATGCTTAAGTTAGTCTTGTCCAGTGTCTGGCCTAGGCTGGTTCTACTGTCACACTAGAGCAAGGAGCTGCAGCTTACTCCCAAAAGCAGGATGGTATAAATTTTAAAGTGTTGTTTCTGTGACTGGAAACATAAGCAGTGTCTCCTCCAAGGGCTCATTTAGATTTTGACAGAACAAGGATAATGGCTGGAGTCTTTTCTGGAGCTCAGGCATTCAAGTTGCTAGTGCCGACAGCTCTCTACACCACAGAATCAATAAGCCTAGTGAGATTCCTGGGCTTGGCAACTGCTTTATTGTAATTGCAAAATCAACAGTTCTCATCAATAAATCAACCTAACAAGCAACCTGTCTAGGACATCCCAGCAAAGGTGCTTCTTATGATGCAGCAAGTTGTTGCCTTCACTGCACAGTTAGTGCACACCATAATACTACTGTTACATTGTGTTAACCATGTCCAAGCCTTTTGGACACTCTGGACGCCACAGAACAATTCACAATTGCTTTGGCAAATCATGAGTCGTAAACTATTTGTATTTGTAGTAGCCACAACACAAGATTTTACCAAACTAAGAGCCTGTAACAGCTCTGCAAGGAATAATGTTTGCCAATTATTATTTATTATAGTGGCTAGCAGCTGGTGAAATGGTGACATGAGCCTCTCAAACCCAGGTCCAGAATTATCAGGAAAACTCTGCAAGAGAATCCACAAAAAATGAAGGTCACCAAACATCATCTTACAGACAAGCCCTGTCAAGGTAACAAAACTTTACTGTTAAGTGTCACTACTATGTACTGTGTTCTCTGAAAGAAAGAAGTTACGTTGCAGTATCTATAGACTATTTTTTTAAGTATTCAGTGGCACACTGCATCAGTGCCTGCTTGCCCTGAAGAGCTACAAAGCACTGTGTAGTGAGCATTTCTTACACAAAAATGGAGCATCCATATCACTTATTACAAACTCTGAAGTGCTACTGTGTGAATGGGTTGTAGTGAGAATGAAACATTATTTTGGTTAGATATTCTGGTAGAATGTAGTCTTGAGGTTGAGGAATCAGCATAGAGCTCTCAAGTGTTTTTCTTCAGAAACTCAGCACCCTCTTGTCTTACAGTTTTGAAGGTTACTCTGGAAACAGGCTGGATGGAAAATAGACTGCACCATCTATATTTGCATGTACATGTCATTTACTGATTTTGGGTTGAACCAATCAAATCAGCAATGGTAATATCCCAAGCTAGCACAAAGTCCAATGTGGGAATGCGTTTACTGAAGCTGCATGAGTCAAAACCACAAGCACATGGGAAGATTCAAAAGTTAACTTCTCTTTTGCTCTTTGATTTGCCCAGCTCTAGTAACACTGCCTGCATATGGTTTGCAGGGGCCAGGTGCTGGGGTAGTCACGATTCACAGATAGTTGGAAGGTGGATGCTTTCATCCCAGCATATGGGAGCCCAAGCATCTGAGTGGCGTCCATGGAGTGTGCACACAAAGGTAGTGAACTCCCTGGGGGCTCCTCCAGCACAGGATTCTTCTTGGCAAGGAGCTTTCTGGGTAAAAATTATACCTAAAAAAAATAGGGAAAAGATTTCAGCGTACAGATCTAGTGAGAGTAAGAAGCATCTCTATTGCAGCACCTGAAGCAGCTATACAGCATTTGAACTGTCTCAGCAGAGGTCAAGACCAAGTGACCATGGACATTTATAATGAAACTTGATACCTTTCAAGCAGAGCTGTACATGTGAACTGCTACTACTAAGTTTTGGACAAGGAAATAGCTTGAACCACACTGTTTCTGAGGTCACAGGGAAAAAAAATGCTGGAAACTTCTCTGTGATCCTAGGAATTCTGACTGGTGATGGGTAGAGACCATTTGTATCTTCTTGGTTAGCCTTCTTCAGATCTTTCTGATTTCCTTTTTGCTTTCTTCATTTTATTTGTGCATTCCTCTCCCAGTTGCCCACAATGTTCCATGTTTTACCTACCATAGTCCTCATAATGTTGTGTAAAGACCTGATTAGAAACAAAGAAAGACTAAACTGGATAGGTTTGCTCTTCCAGATAATGGGAGCTATTTTTCTCAGCTGCATATTTATCCAAGCCTATTTCCTTTATATGCTTTTCAGTGTCTTCTGACACTCTACTCTAGATGCAAGGTAAGTAACTGGTATTCTCTACAAGAATTTTCTAATTTCAGCTGGTATTATTTTCACATTTATTTCTTCTGGTTCCTTATGTTCTTTGACAAACGCATAGATCTGTGACAAAATTAGATAAAACAGCCCCTTGAAAAATCAGCATCATTTTATTTAAGGTGTTGAACAGCAAGCATTACTTAACGTAGCATTAAGGGTACCCTATGCTGCTACCCAATATCCAACTAATTTAAATCACACAATAAAGGCAAGCAACAAAATGAGGACAGAGATGAAGTGTGCTTTTCACTCAAGCCATTTACTGTGCCTGATTTTCTGTCTTGTAAAAATAATACTTGTAGATATATTTGTGGTCTCCAAAGAGAAAGTCTATGTGTTAATTTTCCAGCTGCCGCATGTTTCAGTGGCATGTTTTTGCACATGTCCTTTATAAGAATCCTTTGGGATGTGTAATGCACATCATAATTCGAAGCTGAAGACGATACAAATAATTATAACATGTGATGTGAACCTACTGTTATAAAGTCAATCTCTCAGCAAATTCATCAACTCAACACATGATGTACAGTACCAATTTTATGTAAATGACTTGTCTAATCCTGCTGGGCAGAATTACTCCCTGATGTAAACTCTGTTGAATTCAATAGAGTTACACCACTAATTCATTGTTTTGCTCATAAGATCTGAAGCCACACTTTGTATGTCTTGTTCATCTGGAAACCATGGTAATAATAAAAAGAGTGAAATCACTTGATTCTGAGTATCAGAGGTATTAAATTATCTTTTGTTTTTTAAAAGGGATATCTTAAAAATTATACATTACTTTTATAGGAACATAAAATATCAACAGAAAAATTCTAAAACTCTAAGAGAGGAAATAAGCCTTATAAAGACAGTGCACTTTTTTCTGACTCTTGGAACATTTAGATCAAGTATTAAGAAAAGTTTAATGATTGGAACATAAAATGCATGGAAACTGTTTTGAAAAATGCAATCAAATGAGACTGACACAGGCATGAAAAGCACTTTGCTGCTTTGGTTAGTGTTATTTTCAAAAAAACCCCAAATAATAGTAATAAAAAAGAGAAAATAGAACCTGAGCAAACTAAACCAAACAACCAAACAAAAGATGAAAACAAACAAACAAACAAAACAATAAAGCAAGTCAGTCTCATAACTAAGAGCTGGATTAATATAAGATGGTAAAAGTGTATCAATTACGCTGGAATTTAAAAGCATACACAAATGTTGCCATTCAGCTTTCATGTGTACAAATTACTAATTTTTATGAACTATAGTGCCACTATATATGGAATACAAATTAGATTTGGATACAAATAAGAAAAACAATTGCTTGCTAAGTTTTTTAGACACATCCAGACTTTGTAGCCAGGATGCCAAGCCTGAAGGTCCCAGGTATTGGAGGCAGTGCAGCTTAGCACTTACATGTTAGTAGCCATAAGTCCTACAAATGCCAAGTTGGTTTTCTCTTGTCAAATCAATGCCTTTTACCACCTGTTCTCTTTCAATTATATGTCAAATTCAGAGAAGTCTTATTCTTTTACTTCATTTAAGAGATCTTGTAGAAAGAGCATATTCTGTGAATAGTCCCACTGCTCTTGATGTTAGAGTTCTGCTCAGGAAGGCAAAAAATAAAATAAAAAACCCAAAGCCAAAACAACCTGTGGTGTGATTTTCAGCTTTAGATACAAATTTTCTTATATAATATTTAAGGACCTCTCAAAATCACACACTTCTTGCCAGAGAAGAGATGCCATTGCTTTCATTCATCTCACAGAGGTCAGTAGGATGATCAGAATATTTCCAACAACTTTCTCAGACTGCTCCTGCTAACCAGAGTGAAATATGAGGGATGGATGATATATCAGAAAGTCTCTCTGACATGTGTACTGCTTGGTCAACTATTGCTTTCAGTACAGTAGGTAATGTTGTGGCATTCTGCTGTTACATTTGGTCCACGGCTGAGGGTAAAGGATCGAGTCTAAAAAAATGACCCCTAATGCAATCTTTGCATTTTTTGGTACAGTTATTGGAGACATTTATTCAAATGAAGTTTTGAGGTATACTACTGAAAAATAAAAGCAGAGTCAAGTCCAACAAAGCATGTGTAATGGTTACTTTCGTTTTTGGTAATGCCATTTAAAGATACTTGCATAAAAGAAAACAAAAAAGGGAGCCATTAGATGCCTGGGTTTGCTTGAAATAGTCATCTAAAAGCTTTATATATTGGAAATTTACCTTTATTATTTTTATTTTATATCTTTTGCCCTCCAGATGGTCTACTGTGATGACATACACCTGTTCAGTGTCAGCTATTACCCATAGCGACATATGGCAGCTCACATATTGCTGAGGCTGAGGGGATCTGGGATTCAGGTCACCTGGGGTCTGTTTTCAAGTGGTGTGATGGCAGCTGTGGGAAACATGATGACTGACAGAAAATTGCTGTTCCTCTCACCAGCATAAAAATTTAGCTGTCTTTAAGAACCAAGCAGCTGTATCTGAACTCCACCATGTGGGTGCAGACAACACAGCCAGTGGCTTTTTCAGCAAATATAGCGTAATGGAAGGGCAGTTCTATTGTTTTACATAGTTTTGGTGGTAGGATTTGCTTGATGTGGGCAACACAGACTGTTACAGTAACAAGTCTTGAAGTGTGCTGGCTAGAGAGGGCTGAACTGGCTCACAGAATAGTGAATCTGTGGACCTTTGCCCACCCCTAGAACTATGAAATTGTCTCCATAGGTATTGTAATCTGCAAGTGCTTTTTTTTTTTCTCTGCTACATCTAATTTGTGTGGGATGCTAATTTATTAATAGGATACAACAGAAGGTAGCTTAAGAGATAAAGCATTTGGAGGGCTCTACAAGCTGGGATGCTGCAAAATAGAAGATACAGGAAGCAAAAAAGTAACATGCATGGCACAACCCTGTTATCTGGTTTTGGTTTGGTGTGGGTTTGGGGTTTTTTGGCTTTGGTTTGGGTTTGGTTTTTTCTTTCCTTTTTTTTTTTTTTTTTTTTTTTTGGTGTTCTGTTTTGTGGGTGTTTTTATGTTTTTAATTTATTGGATTTTTTAATTGTTGAAGTAATATGCCTAGCTCTGAACAAGAAACTGTTTTTGTAATAAGAAGAAACAAAAGAGAAGCTAATGGGTGACACTGTTTTTGAGGTGTTCTAGTAAATGTTGAGTTAGAATTTTAGTTTCTGGTGAGTAGCTGAATTTCTTGAAAGTTCTCAAAATAGAACAGAAAATGGGAACTTTTCAGAGGCCCAGCATATCTCCCATGTATTTAAGTATTACAACATGTGTATTTGTTCTTCCCTGCTGGTGTCTTACTCTGTATTTCTAGCTCAGAAGGACAACTGTCTTGCAGTTGAATACAAATCTGAAGCAGAACATTAGTTTTGTAAAATATTATTTTGGGCATCCTTAGCTCTGAATCCATCTAGCCTCTACATTTATCGATCTGCAGAGGAAATAGTCCTTTTTTCCCCTGATCCTTTTTTCACTGATCCAGGCTGATTTTAGCCCTCACTCAGTAAGACTAATGTGGCACTGGAACACAGTCTTTTTTTGTTTTTATGGTGGTCAGGATATTTGTCATACAGCAACAGACTTTGATAAATTCTAAAATAAAAGTTCCATATGCTCCAGATTTAATAAGCTATTTCTGCATGTCCAGGGCTTTAAACATAGAAGATATTGTAGAGAAAGCAACCATATTATACTTTTTAAAATAATAATTTACAAGAGGACAGTCTTTTTTATATGCATATAAGTCTTCATTCCCCACATTCTGTGTCATTGTCTTTCTATTTCTTACCTAATGATCATCACTTAACTTCCAGCTCAGCAGGTGAATTTTGTAGACCTCATTCAAGTTATAATTCAACTGAATGAGCACTAAGGACAGTAAAATGGAATTAAAGTTTTCACTCAAAAATTCTTTCTGTCCTTTTGAGTTCTCATTTTCACATTTTTTTGTAGCTTTCAAGAAGAAGACCCAAAACTTTGCTGTTTCCAATAATAGAAAGTTTTCATCCAGAAATTCTCATAAGTTCTCCACATTTCCATTGTTTTTGTTTGTACAGCTGAATGGAAAGAAAACAATTAGGAAGGCAAAGGAAGAACAAGATGCTATGAAAAATAATTTTGAAAAATGCTACTCATATCTCATAAAGTATGAAGTACATATATTTAAAAGTACTCTTACAGAATCATAGACAGCAACCTATTCATATCAGTTTCAAGTAAGATTGTATTCTTGGCTATAGGAAATAAACCCACTGAAATGTGTAGAATTACCAACTTTCACCTTCAGTATGAATCATAAATAGAGTCCCAAAACTGAGGAAAACAAAGGTTATTTTCTAAGTGAGCAGATGTTAATTTTAATATGTTATTTTCTAATAATTCATATATATCACCTTTTCATGCTGCTAAAAGAATAAAATCCAAATGAGAGAAGAGAACCAATAGAACACCTTTGTAGCATCAGGCATCTGAGTGATTTCAATTCTGGGTCATCCATTTAGGACTTTGAGGAGTACAGATGTTTTGTTTTCCAGATCTGGATAATAACCATGTGGTGAGCATCAATAGCTCCATGTTTATGACATGGTATCTGGGTTTAATTTCTGCTGTCTGTCAACTGGAGGCTTTGATCTTGGCCTGGATTTTTTTTTTTTCCACTTCAGTCTAAGTGACTAGAGGCTACTGCTGTCACTGACTCTTCAATTTCTGATTTCACTTTGCCAAGATGTAAAAGATTTATTTACAGGAATTCTTCCAAATATGATCTTTGTCTTTTTTTTTTTTTTCTTTCCTTCTGCCCTCAAGGTATTTTGCAGTGAGTTGTTGTAGGATTAACTTGAAGTAAAATACCAAATGTAAGGCAGCATGGAACAGTGTCCATGTGAACAAACAGATGTGTTTCACCAAACAAGTCCAGTTATAATAACTAATTGCAGCTGGGACTTTACTATATTCTTCTTTTTTTTAATCAAACTGAAGTTCTTGGTGATATTTGTAAAAATTATGATTTAAATTTCTGATGACCAAGTTACATAGATTAAAATAATGGATACCAGACTCTGCATAAATACAGTTATAAATATGGATGAAATGAATGTACATTGAACACTGTTATAAATCTTTGTGTTCAAGGAAAAGCATAAATCTCTATCACCTTTTCCTCCTTGGAATATAGGGGGGGACACCTATTTTTACTGTGTTTTCAATGAAATTACAAGATGGAGTAATTCATTTGTTTTGAAAGACTTTTGGTTTATACAAGCACTTGAGCAGCATTTTATTTACAGTGTCATATCATTAAAGCATGCAAAGTAATGTGTGCTGGAAAGAGCCATGTAACTTTCTAGAGATGAAGCCAAATGGTAACATGGTGAACTCAGAGACATAAGTATGTATGATGTTTGTAGATATTTCTGCTCCTACAGACATTTGCAAGGTGTGGCATAATCACAGCTCTTTTCACTGTTTTCCTTTCAGCATCTGTCAGTGTGCAGCTAAACAGTGGCAAATAAAATGATGGGGTGAAGCCTTATGGGTAGAGGAAGAGGTCTGATTCTAATCTGTGATAAACCACTCACTCATTGTGTGCTACCAGGGAAAGTTCCAGAGCCTTTTTTTATTTGTTTGTTGTAGCAATAGGGACTTTGTGAACATTATGTTTGTTTGATGTAGCCACGGGGACTTTGTGAACATTAGGATGCAGCTCTTTATCTCTGATCTTCAGATAATTTCTGATTTATTAGGAGATAGAGGCCTGACAGACTTGAGTTCTTCACACAAGTCAACTCTCATCCCTCATGCAGAAGAACACTCTTGCCTTCCTGCTGGCACTGAAGTAGGACCTGTGCTCTTCTGTGAAGCACATATGGAGATTCACCAGCCTGCCTCCTCTCTGAGAACAGCACTCCTCATCCTCCTCGTGGGCTGTTGCCAGTTTCTTCTGCCCAGATGAGATGACCTTAGGAGTGGTAGAGGTAGCATTACCCTGCCATGTCTACAGCGAGTCTTTGGCATGATCTACTTTTCAGTCCTCATGTGTGGAGACTTAATTCCTTGAGACACTCCAGGGACAGATCTAACAGGCTATTTCCATTATACATCCTAGCTTTTGGATGATGTATTAGTCAATGAGAGAGACAACAATCTAGGATAATTGGAAATATCGTGGGGGCAAGGGGACAGGAGATGGTTTTGTTTTCTTTGTGAGTGATTTTGATCCTTCAACACAAATAGAACTGCTTAAAGATCACAAGAGCTCTCTCTAGTCAGAAGATCCTTTGGAGAGCAATTAAGATTCTCTGGTGCCTGGCAGCTGGCATGAAGCTCTCTTTCACAAAAAAGATGTATAAAATTGTGTTCCAGCCTTGAAAATAATTGGCTGAAAACTTACCTCCAGTTTGAGCCAAACTCTTTAACATCCTATGATGCATTGAGATCCATGTGGCAGACAGAATGAGACCTCTTGCCAGGAAGCCACCCATGTTTTTCATCACCTATGGCACAAATCTTAATGTTGAACCTAGCTGAAAGCTACATTGCAAAGTTTATTTTCTTTGTATTGCTCAAGATGTTTTTATGTCATATTAGCACTGATTTCAGAAAATTTTCCTCACTGAGATTGATGCTAATTAAATTCATTGTTTCCTAAACTCAAATTTTTCTCTTGTAAACCTTCTCTCTTCTACTCGATGCTTCACAAAAGCAAGACTGCTGCACTGACAAGCACCACATTACAAAATATATGACAATACAAATTTTAGAGCTCAATTATCCTCTCCATTAAGACTGCCCTGAGAACAGCTCGTGCAGAAATACTCCAGCCCTCTTGAGAATTTGAGCTGGCGCGGCAGAGCTTTGAACTTTGCTTACAGCTTTTGGAAATTGGCAGCACCAACTGAATCAATGGAAAGGTGAAATGAACAGAATATCCAGCCTTTATATCTCTTCCTGTAGCCACAGGAATTAAAGTAACACCATATATATAAGTAAAAATGGAGTTTGCTAGGACATCAGGAACTCACTTCTTTGTTGAAAATCCTCTGACTTGGCAACTGCTTCATCTTCTGTGCCCTATCTGCCTGCTAAGCTCAAAGATGGCATGAAACCAGAGGTCAGATCAAGTTTCAGAATAAGGAAAGTCAAACAAGATGAAAACTGTAGCCCAGCACTCTGACCCAGTGCCTTGTCCTGGCACCAGACTGATGGAAAGCAGCAAGAAGTTCCTCTTAGCTGGTGTACATGGGGCTGGCCCAGACAAACTGCCCACATGCTGGGACCTGAGTACACCCTGATGAGCCATGCAGCAGCAAGCTGTGCCCCATCTCTGACAGTAGCCTCTACCCACTGACCACTACAGGCCCCTGCAAAACCTTCCTCTGTGCTATTCCTGCATATCCTTCTTTTCCCCATGGAGATGTGAACTTCCCCATGTGTCCTGTGGATATATGGAAGTGGGGTGTAGCTGCATGGTCTTGGAGATCTACGTTTGGCTCATCATCATCATCATTAAGGAACCTAATGTTAGGTTCCTTAATGCTTTATAGGAAGCATTGTTACCTCTCACTCACTCTGAAATATGCAGCCTCTCTCACTAATTCCTGTTCTAATTAGTTTTTCCTTTGTCTCAGATTCTTCTCTGACCCAGACCTGTCACTAAATCAATGGGCACCCTTGCCTTCCAGCAGGACTGGGTTGGCCCTAAGGCAAAGGGCTGAACTTTCTGCTGCAGTGAACAGCCACCTATCAGTTTCCTTGGTCTCTAGTCATCACAGGCTTACCTCTGTGACTCGCATTGTTTTTGGAGACTGACAGCCTTCAGTGCCCAGCCACCACAGAAATTGCTTTCTCTGAGGACCAGAGACTTGTGCTTGAAGTTGAGCTCACAGAAATAGCCTAAGGCATAAAATGGAGATCAGTGGAGGGCATGCATGAAGAAAAATAATGCAGACCAAAGCATAGCTAAGCTTTCTTCTTTTCAGTCCTAACCCTTGCACTTCAGTGGCACCCCTCTTGGTTTACACCAGAGAAGAAGAGAAGCACAGCCTTGTCATGCAGATCCAAAAATTTACCCAAAATAGTCCTTCAGAAGTTTTAGCTTCAGTAGGCCCATGATGAAAATAGAGGACCCCAGTCTTTCACGGAATGTTTTCACCCCAGATAGACCACTTAAAGAAGTCACAATTCATGGCTGAAGGTCAGTACTCCCAAACTGTCTGTGAAGACAGAGCTGGGCCCTTTTATCTCTCCAGGTTCATGTTCCTGCCCAAAAATGTGTTTCCAGGAAGCTATGGGCTGAGACATAGTTGGAGCCCAGAGACTGCTGGAGGAAGAAGAGGTGGCTGACTTACCATCCCAGCACAGAACCAAAGCCACTCTACAGTGTCAGGAAGTGGACAGGCCCAGGGAGGGTCCCAAAAGACCAGGCTCACACCACATCCAAGTCATTTGAGAAGCTGTCCTAAACTCAGTTCCTCTTGAACACTGTACAGGTGCTTCAGAACACCAACCAGCTGAGTGCAATCAAAAAGAATGTGATTTTGTGAACCCTGCAGTTCATAATGTAGTCGCAACAACAAAAGGGATGTGAATACAAGTCTTGGAGGATATAATCTTCCATCTTGCGACTGGACTTTCCAGTGCCTCTAGTGCCAACTCTGAGAGGTAGAGCACTCAAAATGTTAGTTTCTGGGGAGAGAGGTCAGGTTTGGTTCCCAACAGAAGGGGTTATTTGCCACATTACTTCCACTGACTTAAAGTGTCTTTATAAATTGAAGGTGCAGAGTAGCACAGGCAATGTCTGTGCTCCTTCTCTGTGGGTTGACTTGCACAGCTGAAACACAAAGCAGCAGTTGTCCGACACTGATGTCAGAGTCTGATCTGGCTGATCTTTAAACATCAGTCTTTTTTTCCAATTAGTACAGAGTCAGCCACAAACAAACTTAAAAAAGAAATTTCACCCTTGATTTTTTTGTTGCTTTCCTGACCTGTTGCAAGACTTACTTGTTTCAAGTAATCAGCTTTTCACTCCCTGGGAATTATTGTTAAAAACCACAGCTACACTGAAAACAACCACAATAAAAAAATAAAAAATAAAATAAATAAAATTGTATATTTTAAGTTACTTTCTGGAGAATATGGTGAAGGCCTTTGATCAGACCTCCCTGTCATTGAGAAGTTCTTTTGGGTCCCCAACAAATAAAATCCAGGATGACTTCTAATATCCACACCTATTCAGTACACAGAAGGAAGAAGAGGTGGTAAGATTTCTGCATGGTCACCTTGACAATGCTCAGAGAGCAGTTGTTTTTTTTTTTTCTTCATGCACCATGCCCTTACTGACACAAATGTGCCTCTTTAGTGTTTGGTTTTATTTCAACTCTCTGAATAGCTTAATGCTACAAAACCGGGCATGTCTAGGAGCTAGAAAATTCAGAGCAGTTCCCTGGGAGCTGGGACATGGTATCTTATCCATCCCAGCTATTTCCTTGGAGGAATTCAGCTCAATGGAGTCACAATCTAGTTCATTGTCTGCTGTTGGGGCAAGGAAGGGTTTTGACAAACTGCCATGGAAACAGAAGGCTTTAAGATTCAGTGGCCCAGAAAAAGCTTGTTCCTTTCTTATTCTGCACATATAATTTCCTATTTCTGTTTTCTTATTAAATATAAACCACTCTGTGTGATTGCTTACATATTAATGCACAGTATAAAATATGCTTGAGTTAAGGGCTGTGGGAGAAATCTTGTAACAACTTTACACAAGTGACAATTTTTTTCTTCAGTGTTTATAAATAGTGAATCCAAATTCTTTATGTCAAGAGATATTTAAGTTGGCTTCCTGGAAAGATTAATTTATTTCTATTCATATCCTGGAACATTTTGCACTGAAGGAACCCTTCTGGTCAACATTTTGGTGTTGCCCAACAATATTTTTTATTTCTCACCTGGCTCTGCATACAGTCTGCAGGCTAGGTTCTTCAGAGTTGTTCTAGTAGGTTCTTACAGACTGAGATTAATTTTAAAAATCTTTTGGTAATTCTATCACTACACTGTGTTATCTTTGACGTCAGAGCAGTCACCAAGCAAGTCACCAAGCAGTCAGCAACTCACTGCTGAGGAGGTTTGACTGGAAACTGCCACACACCAGCTGGAGCACTGCCACACACCAGCTGGAGCACAGATTCTTTGGAACATCTTTTCAGCCTCTGCCCTGGGTTTGCATTGCCTCTAGCTGAAGTTAAGAAATTGCTTCCACTTTTGTAAGTGTACATGTTGTAACCCATGTACACGTTGGAAGTGTGACTTGTGTTAAATAACTGGGTCACTCTTAAAGAGCCACATATTCTCAACCAACAACATTTTACATCTCTATGTCTGATGTAAAGCCCCGGCCAAATCTCAGCTTGCAAGTTCTGCTGAACATTTCAGAAGCATATTGACAGCCATTTCTACTTAATGCATATGTTGAGGCTGATCCTTCAATGCCAGGATAGACAATGATGTGCAGCTAAATTAGAAGTCTGAATATTTGGAATGTTCCAGGTGTCAGAAGAAAACACTGAGTCCAAAACTGGGAACAAGCCATTTCAGACTGGATCTCCAGTTAGAAGTAGAACTTCACAGTATTGCAGTCTGACACATATGAATACATAATTTCACATCACAGTTGTCTCAGCATGAGGCTACTGCAAAACAGAACCCCTAGAAACAACTCCCACTGCTTCCTCTGTTTGTTGTGCCTGGTACAAGATATCTTACTAAAAGTGCTATACAACAGTTCTCTGGGTGTCAGTTTCTCATTCAGAATTTACATGTCAAAATGGAGAAAATCTCCATTCTACTCTGTCTCTAACTCAATTTCTCACATGCAAATCTCCAGGGTGACCTGTCTTCCATAGTAGTTTAGTGTGCCCATTGAAAACAGTTTACAATTTCAAGGTAGTTGTGGTATCAGATACACATACACACAGATGTACAAATGCATACACATATACACACACAGAATGGGAGAGCAGATGATAGGGACAAAACTCACTTAAAAAGCATCTTTTTGTTTCAATCAGAGATAGGTTGAGTGTACTCTGTTCTGTAGGAATAATGAAGCATCTTTTCAGCATGCCCAACAGGGCATAAGCTTTTGGACATGAAGTCACAATGAGCTGTGCCAGCAGCAAGACTGAAACAATTAGAATGTAAAAGCATTGGTGGTAACCCTGAAAAGAAGAGCACTTACCATTGTAAAGAAACCAACAAAAATATTCTGCCTAATAATGTATATACTAAGTGAAATCGTACCAAGCAGAATGGATGTTTAAACTACACAGAATGGCATTCTATGGACAAGCAACAAAGGCATTAATCAAACCATACCTGCATAAACTCAGATAGAAGATTATAACAAATACAAGGGTACCATGCACATATGAAGAAAGAGAAGGTTGTCACAAACACTATAGACAGAGCTGTTAATAATACATTGCTGTATATGTGTGGGGTTTTATTGCACCCTTTCAAATCCTTTACATGAACCCCTTTCTAGAATTAATTCATAGTTCCCACATACCTGAAAATATCTGCAAGTCTGCCAATCTGAAGCTGCGTCCTGGAAAGCACTCAAAACTTTCTTATTTTAAAATTGAAATCTGCATCCTGACATCCAATGCTCATTCCTCACTATAATGGGAGCTAGGTGAGAAACTATGGAGTTCTCTGCTAAGTTAGTCAGCTGAGTTCTTTTCAAAGAAAGGTCTGTCATCTTTTTTGAAAGCTGGAACAAACAGACATGGCTTAAAAGGCACTTCCATGATCCGTTCTTCTATTGTTTTGCTACCCACTTTGTCAGAGTTCATTTCCTCCCCTGGATGCCAGCTACACAGAACAAGATGTTTTTCATCTTATACACAACAGCTCTCAGGTGACCCCCAAAAGACCAGCCCCATCATTTCTATTTGATAACTGAAAGGGTAAAGGATGCCACTATAGACTATGCTGCTACTCAGAGACAGCCAGTTTGTCTTCCTAAATGGTCTGCTGACTTCAGTTGGTGACCACATATGAATGAAGAGTACGTTGCTTCACTTGGTTGCTAGCAAGATAGATTGAGTCAGGGAAGGAGTAAAACGTGCTTGAAAACCTGGATGCAACCAAGCAGCCAGTTCATCATTTCAGTGGTGGAATAATATTTAACAGCTGTCATTTTAAGAGGGCTGCCAGGTCAGGACTGAGCTGGGACATGGGCAGAAGCACAACTAAGCATCTATCATGGCATGCTTTGTAAGTGTTCCGTCTCCTTGCTTGATCATGTACTGCCAAAGTCGTCAACTTCTAAGGAGGCAGGTGGCCTCACCTAAGGATTCAGGATCAGCAGTGTTCACAGCACCTGTTCTTGATACTGGTTGATATTTTGTGTGTGTAGCTTTCTTTTGCATTCAGATACAACTTTAATTGCCTACAAATAATGTATGGACTTTGAAGTTAAACCACTATCTAAAATCTCTGTTAATTAAAATTCTGCTATTAAGCACAGAAATAACTCAAGAGTAGTTTAGAAGTTAGTGAGTCCAGCTTTTTCAAACTATAAAAGTTTGAAGGAATAAAAGAAGGAATCTCCTCCATTCTTACTTTGGCCAGAATGGTCTTTTCAAAGACTACACAAGGCATTTTAGTGGCTTCTAATATGTACTGACTGTCAAAGTCCAGCATCAGTAACAGGAAACAGCAGGGAACAGTAGCACAAAGTCAGCAGTATTGGCTCACTACATTTTGATAGCACATGCAGAGATAAAGGCTTCATCATTAATCAGATCACAGAGAACTGTATCTTTACCTTCACCTGATTATTTTGTTATGTTTAATATCATGAGCCTCACACTTGGATTTGTTTAGACGCACCGATTCATTGGGCAGCCCATAACCTTAATAAATTTAGTTTCCCAGGAAGGGTATGTAGATACAAAGGTGGTATGCACAGACAGTGCAAAGCAACCGATGGAGACAAGCTGTTTGTCATACAAACCGTGGGATAAACATAGTCCCGAGCTATGCTAGATAAGTATGGAATTTCCTGTATATGCAGCCCCCTGATTGTGAGATTGTCTGGAAGGGATTAGTGATATAGATAAGGTGGGATTTCTTTCCTTGGGTAAATCACCATTGTGAAATAGTGGGATAAGAAAAGGTATATAACTGCATGTAAGGATACAAATAAACGGATTTAGTTTGCATCAAACTGTGGTCCCCGTCCTTGCTGCGGCAATTGGTGACCCCGGACGTGATTCGGGAAGAACTCTGCTGAAGAGGCAGCCGGCCAGCAGGTCTCCGAGAACGTTGAATTTGAGGCTGAAAGAAGCCTGGACGAAGGGCGGCCGCCCGTCTGCACCTCCTCGCGTTTGGCAGGTGAGCTCGGAGAAACGAAGTCATGGGTAATCAAAGTTCCCATGAAGAACAGGACGTGTATAGACTTATGAGAGAACTGTTGCTAAAGCAACAGAAAGAAATCTCGGATCATGCACTTAAGCTCATTTTAAAATGGGTCCGCGATAAATTCCCAGGTACTTCTGCTGTTACTATTTTTGAATCTGAACTGTGGGATAAAGCGGGAGTTCGTTTATGGGACCTGAGTACGCGAGGGGATCATGAAGCACTTAAACTCCTATTTCCCTGGCGGACAGTATTTGAAGGGATTAAGGCGCGGGAATCGGAGCGAGCAGACACTTCTGCCGCTTCTGCCGTTCCCAGCGCCCCCCCGCTACCAGAGGGAAGAGCACGGGAAGACGCTCCCCCTGCCAGAACTGTAGCCGAGGTAACCAGATCGGATTCGCCGAGCGACGATCCGTTCGAGCCTGATCCTTTCGATCCAGGATCAGACCTAATTCCCGATAATTACGATCCATACGCGGTATGGGCTGCTATTAAAGAGCAGGCTTTAGATGCGGGAGAAATTGACATGGCTATAGCTATCAGTGTGCCTCCACGTCCTGCGCAGCGACGGCACAAAAGAGGTAATCCCTTTGTCGCTCCCGTAATATATCCAGCGAGGGGACAACCCCAGTGGTCGGCTCTCAGTTTTTCCATCACTAAAGAGCTACGCAGGGTAGCTGTGGAAAACGGACTCGGATCTCATTATTTCGCGGGGTTGCTGGAATCGGTCTGTGAAGGTCATGTCCTAACGCCATATGATTTAAAAACCTTAGCCCGCTTGCTGCTAAATCCCTCACAATATGTACTCTGGGAGTCTAACTGGAGACATGGGGTGGAAAAACTGACTCAGCGGTATGCAGCAGGGGATAACCCAGCACTGCAGGCTTTAACGGTCGATCACCTCATGGGGGCTGGGCAGTTTACCGATCCTGCAGCCCAGGCAAGAGACATTCCAAGAAATTCCCTGCTAGATACCACCCAGGAAGCTAAAAGAGCTTTTTTGAAAATTCCAGATGCTAGCAAACCTCAGAAAGCTTTTACAAGCATAATACAAGGACCGAAAGAGCCCTATATGGAATTTATATCCAAATTGCAGCAAGCACTGGAAAAGCAGATTGATAATGTTGACGCCAGAAATATTCTGCTACTTAAATTGGCTGTAGAAAATGCCAATGCCGATTGCAAACGGCTCCTTAAGTCTCTGCCAAAATCCGACCCTACCCTGGTGGAAATGATGGAAGCTTGCAACCGCTTCGGCACCCCCGATTATAAATATGAGACAATGGCAGCTGCCTTTGCCTCAATGCAGGGGCCGGGACAAATATTTAAAAATGCCCCCGTATGTTATGGGTGTGGCCAAGTCGGTCATTTGAAAAAGAACTGTCATAAAACAAAAAATCCGCAAAATATCCCCGTGTGCAGCAAATGCAAAAAGGGTCGGCACTTGATAAGCCACTGCCATTCCAAATTCAATAATCAAGGGAAACCGCTCCAGCCGCAGGGAAACTATTATCGCAGCGCGGCACGACACCGCGCGCAGACACAAGTTCCTCTGTCGTATCAAACCCCATCGGCTCAGCAGTCATTTCAAACATACCCGATGCAGCAATATCCAGTTCTCAATGCGCCACAGCAAGCGACCTCGCTCTTACAAGAGCAACAGCACGGAGCGCCGGACTGGATTTACCGACCCGGTTCACAGTGATTCTTGCCGACACCTCGGTGCATATGATAGAAACTTTGTTTCAAGGGCCTCTTCCGTCCGGGACTATGGGTCTTATTGTGGGACGCTCATCAAGTACTTTTAGTGGTCTTTTTGTTTTACCAGGAGTCATCGACAACGATGCATTAGAAATAAAAATAATGGCTTGGACGCCTACCCCTCCCTGCACAATACCCGCTAAAAGCAAAATAGCACAATTGGTGTTGTTACCTTTAAACATTGATTTTTTCCCCTCAGATGTCACGCGGCAGGGCGCCTTCGGATCTACAGGCTGCCCGCAAATATACTGGACACATGCGATCTCAAAGGACAGACCATTGAAACAATGTAAACTTAAAAATGGGTATCAACAAGTTGTGTTAACAGGTCTTATTGACACAGGCGCCGATGTTACCGTAATCTCCCAAGCTAAGTGGCCACGCCAGTGGAATCTAACTCGCACTGCACAGCCATTAGCAGGAATAGGGGGAATTGGTAACAGTTACCAGAGTGAAGATGTTATTCAAATCATTGGTCCTGAGAACAGGGTAGCTAGTACTCGACCCTTTGTATTGCCAGTACCATTGAATCTGTGGGGAAGGGATGTTCTATCACAATGGGGATTGCATTTAGAAACGGTTTTTTAACGAGGGTCACTGATGAAGGGCGTGAAATTCCACAATTAACCTGGAAAACACAGGAGCCAGTGTGGGTGAATCAGTGGCCCTTATCAGAAGAAAAACTCACCGCCCTAGAACAATTGGTACAAATTCAATTAAAAAAGGGACATGTAGTTCCAACTTTCAGTCCGTGGAATACTCCTGTTTTTGTAATTAAGAAAAAATCAGGTGGTTGGAGATTATTGCAAGATTTACGAAAAATTAATGCTGTTATGGAGCCAATGGGAGCGTTACAACCAGGTCTCCCTTCACCAACAATGATCCCGCGGGAATGGAATCTGATTGTTATTGATTTAAAAGATTGCTTTTTTGATATTCCTTTACATCCTGATGATGCACCTAAGTTTGCCTTTTCTGTGCCTAGCCTTAATATGGGAGCACCTCTTAAACGCTACCATTGGACGGTTTTGCCTCAGGGCATGAAAAATAGCCCCACAATCTGCCAGTGGTATGTTGCCAAAATATTGGCCCCAGTACGCCTTGAATTTCCAACTGTAATATTGTATCATTATATGGATGACCTGTTAATTGCTGCTGCTACTGAGGGTGATTTACAAAAAGCAATACAGTCTGTGTTAACTGCCATCGATCAGGCAGGCTTGAAAGTCTCACCAGAAAAAATTCAAAAACAAACCCCCTGGAATTATCTAGGGTGGAAAATTACCAATCATTCCATAATTCCGCAAAAGCTATCTATTAATACTCAGATAGCCACACTGCATGATGCTCAAAAACTTTTGGGATCTATTAATTGGTTGAGACCCCTTCTGGGTATTTCAAATTCTGAATTGGCTCCTCTATTCGATCTTCTTAAAGGAGACGCGGACTTAATGGCTCCCAAACACCTCACACCCTCTGCGGAATTAGCATTACAAAGAGTTTGCAGGGCCATCGAACAGAGGCAAGCCTCTCGGTGGGACCCTGATTTATTCTTTCAATTAATAATTTTAGAAGACGGTGTAAAATATTGTGGCATGATTTTTCAGTGGGACACCACGCTTACAGATCCATTGTTAATTTTAGAGTGGATTTTCCTGCCGAATCAATCCTCTAAAACTATTTTACAGCGACCAGAGATGTTTTCTCAAATCATCATGAAAGCCAGAGAGCGACTGCTAACTCTTTCTGGCAGATCATTCTCTACAATTTATATGCCTGTTACTGAATTGTATCTTTCTTTTCTTCTACAGAATTCACTTCCTTTTCAGATTGCCGTCCAGGACTTCACGGGACAATTTTCAAATCATTTTCCTCCACATAAACTCTTTCGATTGTCCTTTTCCCTTGCAGAAGTTCCAAAGAGAAGTGAAATTCCTTTACAGGCAATTACTGTGTTTACAGACGGTTCAGGTATCTCTCATAAAGCTGCAATTGTATGGAGAGACCCTGAAACCAAGGATTGGCAATCTGATATCACCTTTCACCCAGGTTCTCCTCAGCTTGTTGAATTAGCAGCTGTGACTAGAGCTTTTTTTCTTTTCCATAACCAACCTTTAAATATTATTACAGACTCAGCTTATGTAGCAGGTATCGTGCTTCGAGCAGAGTCTTCAGTCCTAAGAGACATTTCCAACTTACAACTGTATACTCTGCTCAGAGCATTGATTGATCTTATCAACAAACGGCAACACGCCTTCTTTATTATGCATATCAGGTCTCACACCTGCCTCCCAGGCTTTGTAGCCGAAGGAAACAGGGCGGCTGACCTGTTAACAATGTCAGTGTCACCTCTTCCGAATAACTTCGAACAGGCTCGCCTGAGTCACAGATTTTTTCATACAAATGCTAAAGGCCTCCGCAGACAATTTGGTCTGACTTCACAACAGGCAGCTGATATCTTATCTGCTTGCCCTGATTGTCAAAAATTTACTTTTCAGCCTTTAGCAGGAGGAATTAACCCTAGAGGACTTCAAAGCCTTGAACTCTGGCAAACTGATATTACTCATTTTTCCGAATTTGGTCGTCTTAAGTACATACACTCTTCCATTGATACCTTCTCCGGAGCTATTTATGCATCATGCCATACAGGAGAGAAGGCCAGAGACGCCAAAAAACACTTTTTAAAAGCATTTGCCTCTCTAGGAGTTCCTCAAACAGTTAAAACAGATAATGGTCCTGCCTATTCTTCTCAGCTTTTGAAGACCTTTTTTGCAGAATGGGGAATTAAACATGTGACAGGTATCCCCCATTCTCCGACAGGTCAATCAATTATTGAACGCTCCCATCAGTCCCTTAAGGCACTATTACTAAAACAAAAAGGGGGAACTGGTGGACTGATAAATACACCAGAAGAAAGATTGCAAAAAGCTATATATACTTTTAATTTCTTGAATTGCTTTTCAGACAATGCCCCACCAATTACAAAGCATTTTGCAAGTAACCATCTTTTTAAATTTCAGGAAAGACCCCCTGTGTTAGTACGGGATTTGGAGTCCGGGAAAGTTGAAGGCCCATTTCCTTTAATCACCTGGGGCAGGGGCTACGCTTGTATTTCCACAGAAGCAGGACCTAAGTGGTATCCGGCAAGGAACGTCCGCCCATATCGAGAAGGACAACCGAAGGAACAGACGTAGCACAGATCCCTCAGCACACGCAAAATGCTATACAAATGGCTTTGTATGTTGCAATTGTTTGTATGTTGTTATGCTGTATTAGAAATCTCTCCAAGGCAAAACATGTGGGTAACATGGGCAAATGCAACTGGCACCACTGATTTTTGCATTGCAATGGCTTCCGCTACAGACCCTTTCCGTACCTGCCTTATAGGTATCCCAGGTTTTAATGTTTCTCTGTTTGCTGACTTTTCAATTGGATCCTGCAAAGCAAGCCCTTCACTTGGAAATTGTTCAGCAGAACTGATTTTGGGGCTGAAAAAATCCCTCCCCTGGGATCCACAGGAATTAAATCTATTGGGATCCCAGGCAGTTGGCAACGTATCAGGAAACTGGACACCTACTTGCATAGTTTTTGGTCCTAAGTATGCTGCTAGGGCATACCCTGATACCTGGCCGGACATCAGTCCTACATCTGGAGATTATAGACTGGGATCAGGATATTGTGGGTACAATGGGTCGGAGCGAATGCCAGTAATAGGGACAACACATAACCCCAAAGCTAACATTAAACTTATTTGGGTAAATGAAACTGCTAAGGCTTTACCCCCCGGAGTATTTCTGATCTGCGGTGATAGGGCCTGGCAAGGCATCCCCCGTAATGTTGTAGGCGGACCTTGCTATTTAGGCTCGTTAACCCTTTTTGCTCCTCGCTTTGCTGAATTAAGGCAGCTTGTAAATACTATGTATCGTGCTCGTAACGCAAGAAGTATTGGCCTCACACCGCAGTGTGATGATAATGTTAGGCTTTTAAGTGTAGCTGCTAGAACTGCTTTAGCTCTTTTTATTCCTGGTGCTGCCGCAGGAAATGCGCTTACTAACCTAGCTAGATTAGCATGTTGGGCTGAAAAGCAAGCAAATATTACTACTGAGATTTTAGATAACCTTTTAATGGATCAAAATAGTTTGCGACACGCTTTATTACAAAATCGCGCTGCTATAGATTTTTTATTGCTAGCCCAGGGTCATGGCTGTCAGGAATTTGAAGGCATGTGCTGTATGAATCTTTCTGATCATAGTGAGAGCATCCACGCCAGCATCACGCAGTTGAAGCAACACACACAGAAGATTCAGCAACAAATAAACCCTCTCGGCGATGCTTTCACAACCTGGCTTCATGATATGGGACTTAAAGGATGGCTTTTATCTTTAGTTAAAACTCTTTGTTATGCTGGGATTGTTATTGTGATTTTGCTTTTGTTATTGCCTTGTCTTTTTCAATGTATCCAGGGAATGCTTAATAGAACTGTTTCTAAGGTTTTTTTAGTGCAACAGAAGGGGGGAGATGTAGATACAAAGGTGGTATGCACAGACAGTGCAAAGCAACCGATGGAGACAAGCTGTTTGTCATACAAACCGTGGGATAAACATAGTCCCGAGCTATGCTAGATAAGTATGGAATTTCCTGTATATGCAGCCCCCTGATTGTGAGATTGTCTGGAAGGGATTAGTGATATAGATAAGGTGGGATTTCTTTCCTTGGGTAAATCACCATTGTGAAATAGTGGGATAAGAAAAGGTATATAACTGCATGTAAGGATACAAATAAACGGATTTAGTTTGCATCAAACTGTGGTCCCCGTCCTTGCTGCGGCAAGGGTAGTTCATACTGACACCTTAGTCATAGAAATGACTCATGATATCCACTCACACTAACCTTTGTTTGGTTTCTCCAAGTATGCCAGGGCTTGTCAGCCTTTCACAAATGCAGTTCTTTGATTCCCTCAAAGAGAGAAGGACATCAAGGAAATCTGGTTGCAAGAACAAGCTCCCTGTGCAAGAGACAAAATAATAACAGTGACTTTGAGAAGCTGAGGACTTGTTTCTCCAAGAACATGATGTACTGCTGGAGGGAAGTGTCTCACATGACCTGAAATGAGGTAAGAGTGCAGATGAGGGGAGCAGGGCTTCTACTCTTCTCACTGGCTGCCAGACTGCTTCTCTGGGAAAATACTCTTGGAGGAGTTTCCCCACACTGTGAGCAGCAGGCAGAATACATAGATTTTATTCTAGTTCTGAACATCTGGATACATTCAAAGGGGAGCTAAAGTACTGAAGGAAACATGAAAAGAAGATGAATCCCAAATACACCACCCTACCTATATGCTTTCCTTTCTACCCTGGGGATTCCTGCTTTGGTTTTCAAGTAATCTCTTTGTAACTATTTCTGGAGAAAAATACTTAAAGAGAGACATATAAATCTATTCTAGTAGGGCATAGTTCTGGGCAGATGGACAGAAACCAACCACAACTTCACACCAACCACAACTTCAGGATGACAGAACCTTGGAAACTGCACCTTGACAGTCTTTCCAGATGACCAGGAAAGTCCTTGAAGGACTTCAGGTCTACATCAAATTCCAGAGTAGATCACAGGACACAAACCCTAAAATTTTACTCCTCTAGACTATGATACCATCACAAGGAAAAAAACCTCCATTCAGAATAGCTGCAGTAAAGGACTTCTTTTACTATGTCTAGTACAGTAATTCAGGTAATTTGCCAAAAAGCACCATTAGCATGTCTGCATGCAGACTTGGTGAAGAATTTGTCTGGTTGAAGAGCTTGCCTCAGCATATTAGTCAGTGTCATGCTTTATCATGTATATCCAAATCCACCTGTGAAGCCACCATCAAGAGTTTATTTTTGAGGTAGGTGTCAAGAAACTGGAAGATTGTACAGACTTATAACTGTTCCTGTATAACTTTGTAAAGTGGACAGAAGACAGTGCAGCAAAAGATTGAGGCATGGTAGATCTTGCCATTGTTCTTTGGCAAGCTGCTCCTAGGCATAGATTTGAAGTTATTTAAGGAACTACTTTATCACCTGTCAGTTAAAGAGCCTTCTCAAATCCATATTAGGGAAACTTACTTAATTCC
Source organism: Calypte anna (assembly GCF_003957555.1). Taxonomy (NCBI): domain Eukaryota; kingdom Metazoa; phylum Chordata; class Aves; order Apodiformes; family Trochilidae; genus Calypte; species Calypte anna. The sequence continues at coordinate 21,904,393 of NC_044274.1, read as the reverse complement.
AATTTGATCACTAGAGAAAGACCTCAGACTCAAATTCAGAACATTCCACTACGGAACTGGTCAGTACTGTAGCTGTGCCCCTAAATCCTCCTGAAATGCTGAATGCATTGAAGAAGTTAGAATCTGAGCAGGGATGTTGAAAGATATTCACTGGGGAAATCTGCATATGAAAATATGCAAATATATTAATATTTCAATGTATTTATTTTTCAATAAAATGATTCATGCTAAAAAGTATTTCTCATCAATTGGAAACAATATTCACTTCCTTTCAAATCAGAAGAAATTAAAATAAATATAATTTGGTATTCCTGTTTATCTCCTCAGTGAATGAGGTGGAAGAGTAAGTGAAAGACAGGAGGAAAAGACTAGGAAAGTTAACTAATTTTTTTTCAGCTCCCTTTTGGTTTTAATCAAGAAATAATATTTATAATCAAAATAATTTCACTATATGTATCAGAAAATTGGGCAAACCATTCCCAGTACAATGAAAGGCTCTCATTATTATAAAAAATTTTGACAAGCAAGATTTTCTGTTAGTTGTGTGTTCTCCTGATCTTGATTTTGGAGATTTAACATACCTCAAAATAATGTTTGTTAGGACGTGGTCTGCTTATTTGCTTTTCAGACTCTCTCATAGCCCCTGGATGAAAAGCTTTTTCTTTTTCAAAATAAGTTCCTTTTGTTCTAATTGTCATGTTGCTCATGCTACACTTCTACATTTTAAAGATCACTTTCCTCAAGACAAAATTACATGCTTGTGACTGCAACACTCATTCTGCCACAGCAGACATTTTGTATCTCAGAAATGATAGTCTATTTCACTGCCCTGAATATTATACACCTTGATGCACACAGCAGAGGCACAAAGCAGAATAACCTAGAATTCAGGGAAGCATCCCCTGAGAGGTAGAATAGGGACCAGAATGAGCTCTTCAAGAATATTACACTAGCTCTGCAACCTTGGCTATCTCTGCAGGATTTGTTAGCTTTCAAAATCTGATCTGTCTTTCCAATGTTACACTGCTGTCATCTCCACAGATTCTTTGTATTCTTGTCCATATATAGACCTCTTTCTGAAAGCTCTGATCCTGACATAATATGAGCACTTGCAGGTCTCAAGTTTCACTTAAAAAGAAAGAGAAGAAGAGAGAAAAGATAGAGAGAGGAAAACAGAGAATAAAAGTGGAAGACAGAAAAAGAAGGGAGGAAAGGAAGGGAGAAAGAAAGGAAGAAATGAACAGGAAGGGAGGGAGGGAGGGAGGGAGGGAGGGAGGGAGGGAGGGAGGGAGGGAGGGAGGGAGGAGGGAGGGAGGAAGGGAGGAAGGGAGGAAGGGAGGAAGGGAGGAAGGGAGGAAGGGAGGAAGGGAGGAAGGGAGGAAGGGAGGAAGGGAGGAAGGAAGGGAGGAAGGAAGGGAGGAAGGAAGGGAGGAAGGAAGGGAGGGAGGAAGGAAGGAAGGAAGGAAGGAAGGAAGGAAGGAAGGAAGGAAGGAAGGAAGGAAGGAAGGAAGGAAGGAAGGAAGGGAGGAAGGAAGGAAGGAAGGAAGGCAGGAAGGCAGGAAGGAAGGAAGGAAGGAAGGGAGGAAGGAAGGGAGGAAGGAAGGGAGGAAGGAAGGGAGGAAGGAAGGAAGGGAGGAAGGAAGGAAGGAAGGAAGGAAGGAAGGAAGGAAGGAAGGAAGGAAGGAAGGAAGGAAGGCAGGAAGGCAGGAAGGCAGGAAGGCAGGAAGGAAGGCAGGAAGGAAGGAAGGCAGGCAGGAAGGCAGGAAGGCAGGAAGGCAGGAAGGCAGGCAGGAAGGAAGGCAGGAAGGAAGGCAGGAAGGCAGGAAGGCAGGAAGGCAGGAAGGAAGGCAGGAAGGAAGGCAGGAAGGAAGGCAGGAAGGCAGGAAGGCAGGAAGGCAGGAAGGCAGGAAGGAAGGAAGGAAGGCAGGAAGGAAGGCAGGAAGGAAGGCAGGAAGGCAGGAAGGCAGGAAGGCAGGAAGGCAGGAAGGCAGGAAGGCAGGAAGGCAGGAAGGCAGGAAGGCAGGAAGGCAGGAAGGCAGGCAGGCAGGAAGGAAGGAAGGAAGGAAGGAAGGAAGGAAGGAAGGAAGGAAGGAAGGAAGGAAGGAAGGAAGGAAGGAAGGAAGGAAGTCTTTTCCAGCAGGCTACAACTCCGGCTATGCGCACATATCAAGACAGCCTCTGCTTATACCTTCTGAATTCCTTTTCAGAAATGTTTAGCTTTCTCTATTGCCAGAGGCTGGGACAAAGAAGGCAATTCAGGACACTTGGAGATGTCCCTGTATTTCAGGCCTACATGCTGAATGACTACAAAGAAAATGTCCTAAGTTATTTCTACACATAGACACACACATACACACCCCCAAAAAATCAAGTCAGATGATTTTGAAAGCAGTTCCGGGGGGGGGGGGGGGAGGGAACATTTTTTATAGAGGAAATAGAGCTTGAAGAGAGGATTTCTGTAGAACTGCACTAGGAAATTCATGCTTTCTCATAAGTTTGTCTAACATCTACCTTGTCATTGACTTAACGTATGACTTACAAAATCACCAGGTTACTGATCCTAGATGGTTTTAAAAGAACAAATACATCATGTGTGACAGGGAATATGTAATGTGTTTGATGGCCTCTTAGGGATCAAAACTCATAAACTAAGCATGGGTTTAACATTTAGAAATAAAAATATTTAGGAACTATTACAGAATTCAAACTTCTGGTATGAAAAGAAGATGAGAGAGCAGATACAATAAGATCCCATGAAATAAGTAATAGACAAGGAACAAAGAGACAAAAACAAACTAGTCAGATCCATAGTAACTACCAAATCAAGCATGTGGCCTTTAGAATGAGTGGGATCATTCATGTGTTACACAACATTAAAGGAATTTAAGAGTGCTATAAAACTGTGCACTGTAAGTGAAAGAACTCAGAACACAACAAAATCTGAACTCACAAATAGATGCTCAGTAGAATCTATTGAGTTCAGAGCGTGGCTCTGCTAAATCATTAAATAAAGTCTTGAAATTTCACAGAAACACAGCATCACAGAATGTTTAGGTTGGAAGAGACCTCTAAGATCATCCAGTTCAACCTTTGACCAACACCATAATCTAACTACTATACCATGTCCTTAAGAACCTACTCCAAATGCCTTGTAAATGCCTCTGGGAATGGTGACTCCTCTCAGTTAAAAAACGTTTCCTAACTCTCACCCTAAACCTCCTCTGGTGCAGCTTCCATCCATTTCCCCTGCTCCTATCACAACCCACTAAGGAGAAGAGGCTGTTTCCCTCCTTGCTCCAAGCTCCCTTGAGGTGGCTGAAGAGAGCAATAGTGTCTCCTCTCAGCCTCCTCTTCTCCAGACTAAACATCCCCAGCTCGCTCAGCCACTCCTCACAGGACTTGTGCTCCAGGCCCTTCATGAGCTTTGTTGCCCTTCTCTGGACACACTCCAGCACTTCTGTGTCCCTCTTATAGTGAGCTACCCAGAACTGAACACAATGCTCAAGATGCAGCCTCACCAGAGCTGAGTACAGAGGGATGATCACCTCCCTATTCCTGCTGGCCACCGAGTTCCTAACACAAGCCAGGATGCCACTGGCCTTCTTGGCCACCTGCACACGCTGCTGACTCATACTAAGTTGACTGTCAACCAATACTCCCAGGTCTCTTTCCAACTTACAGCTCTCTAACCACACTTCTGTAGCTTACCAGGGCATTGTTATGACCCAGGTGCAAGACCTGTCATTTGGCCTTGTTAAACCTCACATAATTAACCTTTGCTCATTGGTCCAACCTCTCCAGGTCCCGCTCTAAGGCTTCCCTACCCTCCAGCAGATTGACACAGACACCTAGTTTGGTGTCACCTGTAGATTTACTGAGGGTATACTAAATCCCCTCACCCTAATCATTAATGAAGATATTAAAGAGAAGAGGCTCCCGCACTGAACCCTGGGGAACACCACTCATGACTGGCTACCAGCCATATTCAGTTCCATTCACTACTGCTCCTTCAGCCTGACCTTCCAGGCAAGTTTTTATCCATGCAGGGTATATTTATCCAAGCCAAGTGCTATAAGTTTCTGAAGAAGAATGCTGTGAGAGACAGTGTACAAATCTCAGTGCACAATATAAAGCAATGCAGACGAAAGAGACACAATGCACCAGAATACAGAGGAAGTGAATACACAAAACTTGGTTCTGGGACTAGACAGAGGTACCAGTTTGAGTCTTCTCAAAGTCCTTGGGTATCTGCATGCATTTGCAGTATAGTAGAAAAGGCAACAAAGGAAGACAAGGGTAGAAGGGAGAAGGAATGTTGTGCCTCCCAAGGGAGGGAAGAAGCTGGATGAAAAAGGAAAAAGCATATCAGAAGAGGACAAAGAAGAAAACAACAAGGAGGTTGATATTTGGAAGAAACATGAAACCATTACTATAGCAAGCAAGAGTGCCTACTTCTGCTGTTGGCACACAATCCATTCAGATCTCCTATTCATACCTGAAATCTCACTGCAGACTACTGTCTCCATTGAGACAAGTGACTACTGTGGACAGTAATATACCCCTTCAGCTTCTAGTTCCCAAACCCCACCATCTCTCTGAACATTTTAGCTTTTAAATTAAACAGTCTCAAATTATTTGCATACATAAGGGGTGTTATTTGCATATATATGGCCTGTTCTGATAGCCACATTGGTGTGTGTGCAGGAACACATGCAGAAGGCTGTCATGATGCAGTTTTCTCTCTCCTTATGTTCTCCTGGATCTCTGCAAAAGTTGCCAGCCTCCTCAGATTCTGTGCACACCTGTGGTTGCTCTTCCACAGCATAAGTTTCCACAAAGATGTATACTTCATCAGGGAGACCACAGCTAATAGAAATGCACCTCACAGCACATCCTTGTGCATAAATTGAATGCAAGCAAGTCCTCCCAATAAAATGAGAATGCTTCAGGTTCTGGTGATAGACAAGTGATAGCAAATCAGTGAGATGTTGTGGTTCTTCTACCACTGTTAAACCACAGTCATGGAGACAACTCCTTTAGTTTATTAATGCTCCTTTCAGTGTATCACATTAGCTCCAGCCAATGATTCCTGAATAAAGTTATGCAGTGTGCAGGACTCCTTTGTCCCTGGTCTGTTAAAGTAGCAGCTTGTAGTACATGGGCTGGCATACCCAGAATGCTGATGTAAATCTCCTGTGTTCACACCACATTTACTTTATTCCACATACCCTGAATTATCTGCTCTTGCCAATGGCTGACAAAATTGGAAAAATGCAAACGTGGCCATTTTTAAAATCTCAACTTTGCATTCACCAATATTTGCACAAAGCATGGGCTTATGGTATGACAAACAAACAGATATTTACTGCCTGCACACTTCAGTGAAGATTCAAAATTTGTAAGCCAGAATGTGACCTGAAATTATTTATTCTCAACATATAAATTTCTATGACTCTTGATGTCTGCTTGTTGATGCTTATCTGCTTTGATTGTTAGGTATAAAAGGATTACTTTGTGTCCACTCATACAGAACAAATTGCTGAAAGTCTACCTCTCTTGCAAAGTTATTATAAAATATTTGTGAAATTAAAATCTTTGATTTACCTAAGCCTAAAAAAAAAGAAAATATTTTAATTTAGTCACACACCAACATCACCCTACTTATATTAGGAAATACTATTATCATTATCAAAATATTTAGGCTTTTAACCTGTTTTATTCTGTGTGCTTACTAACAAATATTTTAGGTTATTGCATAAGATTCTAAGTTTGACAGTCCTTTCTCACATTAACGTAATTAAAGATGTTCCCTGCAAACTTCTATTTTTAAGCTTAATTCCTCCTAGAGGGCAAATAACTAGTTAAACTCTTAGCTGTCTATACAAATACAGCATGGCTTAAATTCAGATTCCTGCAAAGAGAAGGTAGAGATGTTCCCATTGTCAACAGGCCATGACTTCCACAAAGCCAGTCCACAGTAGCTGAGCAAGTGACCACCCACAGCGACATAGTATTACACTGAAGATGTAAGGAGGCCTACATCAGTGACCTTTCCTGGAGACCAGGAGAATAAGGCTCAGTATTCAGGATTTAGCCATTCAAGGGAAGGTTTTCGGTCCCAGTTAATAAAAGGCCTCACTAATCCAAAAGCTACAAACTTAACAAGATGCCTGATCCAGCAGCCGTGGTTCAGGGAGGAGATGGGATTTTGCTTCATTTGATGAGAAATTTATGCTGCTTTGAATTCTGTTTGTAAAAGCCCATGGATATGGAGGCTGTACCCCTTAAGCTTTTGGCACTGCCCACCCTGCAGACACAGCGTGCACCCTGTATACACAGCGTGTTCCATGTTAGGAACAATTGCTGGAAAGGAATAATATTGTAAAAATTATCACGTGGCAAATATATTCATTCTCCTCCTGTGACTGAAAAATGCTATAGCCTACTGGCAACCAGGAGCACATTTTCATAAGCATCCCTTCTGCAGGAAGCATGATTGCCAAAAATATAACATGTTATATGAGCATCTTAGCCACCAAAAGAGGTTTATAAATGAGCAATAAGAAGATAACATGGAGCAATAAAATATACTTTACTGAAGTAACAAGGAAACATATGACCTTTCCATTGTGCCTTCAGTTAGAGAACAGAAAAGCCTCGTGAGCCAGGTCACCCAGCTCTACAAATTTTTGCATAAGAATTTCACACAAGTATACTATCTAAGTAACTTCTTTAGGACACCTTCTATTTCTGAAGTTACCAAGACAGAAAGCACAATAATGCAGAGTTTCTTTTGAAAGATAAGGTGGGGAACACTTTAAAGCAGTGGAGGATATTTTCTAATGTTTTGTGGAAACAGGAGAACATTCATTGAGTGTGTAGCTTGAAGAAATCATAATATTGCAATTCGGGCTTTTGGGGCAGCCTTCAAGCCAAGCACTTTGTAACCTGCTGAAGAACTGCAAAGGTTGCCAAGATTCAGCATATGTATATGTATATAATACATCTATTCTGTCTGTGCATATATACATGTAAAAATCAAACAAATCCTACTCTTTCTATGAAGAGTTAGCCTGTCTGTACTGTGGAAGAGGCCTGTATTCCTTTAATGCTTAATCCAAGATACTATCTACAGTATAAAGCAGTGAGAAACTCAAGTACCAGGATTATTTGAGCAATCAGGTATGACACAGTCATGGTTATTTAGAAGTAATCACACTCCTAGCAATTTGCAGATATTACCCCCTCCTCTTTCCAGTGGCATAGAGATAATAGTAAGCTATATATTCTGAGAGAAAGCAAGAGTGTGAGTGAGCAGGCACATATCTTTTTCTGCATCTCTTTCCTGTTCACCTCTGTCAAAAAGAGACTGAGGGAGCAGGTGCTGACCTGCAATTTCAAAGTAACAATGTTCCTTTACACCTTTATACCATCTATGTTCTTCAGTGGCATTAAAAAGGCTATCATTTTAAGCAATTTAATAAAATAACAAATAGAAAACCAGAAAAAAAGAAAAAAAAATTTAAAAAGTGGAAAAAAATCAGCTTCAGCTGAAGAAAACAAGAACAGAACCAAAACCCCTCAGAGGCTGCAATCACAGTTAAATAGGACAAAATGAAAATCAGCAACATCCAATTAAGGTCCAAGACTTCATGTGAATGAGCTGTGTAAGCTGAACCAAGAGTGGAGCCAGTGGCCTCCTAGACAGTACTACCAGTGAGAGAGAGTGCAAATGGGTGAGTGTGAATGTGTGGGAGCACATGTGCCTCTGTTAGTGTGCTTGGGCATGCAAGTGAAAAACTGGAGTACCTGCTAAAAATGCCAAAGGCAAAATGATTTTTTATAAAGAAAAAAGATTTTTTTATAAGGGCATGTAGTAATAAGACATGGTTTTAAACTGGAAGAGGGTAGATTTATGTTAGATATTAGGAGGAAATTCTTGACCATAGGGAGACAATGGCACAGGTTGCCCAGGAAGGTTTTGGATGTCTTATCCCTGGAAGTGTTCAAGGCCAGGCTGGATGAGGCTTTGAGCAACCTGGTCTAGTGGCAGGTGTACCTGACCATGCAGGTGAGTTGAAACTAGCTGGACTTTAAGGGTCATTCCAATTCAGTGAAACCATTCAGTGAGTCTATGATCTAAGCAGAGGGACCACTTGGAAGAAAAGAAAAAAAGATCAATTGCATTAAAATCTCCTGAGCTATAAGAGAAACAATTACTTGGTTTCCTGCATTCAAACACATTGTTTAAGTGTGCTTTCTGTCCAGATGTCTTTGGAGAAAGGATTTTTTTTTCTGGATTTAAAATCCCAAAAGTGAAGGAACTCCCAAAATGCACAACACATGCTCTCATACTTCAATAAAATCCTTCACTTTTAATCAAATCTTGCATTAAAATCCAGTCACAGGTAGAGAGATAGTTGAGGTTCAAAGCATAATAACTGAGTTCAGATCTTATCAAGGCCAAACTTTGGATTAATTATCTCCTAAATGTTCCAAAATTTGTTTGTACTTCACTCCTTGCAACTCAGTTATAGTAACATGGCCCAAATGATAGAAACTGGCTTTTGGCTAAGTAGAGTCACTAACATGAGTGTTAGACCAGCTGGAGTGAGACTTTTAACCACTATTTGACATGAAAGCATAGGCTATATGGTTTGATTTACCATTTCTTTGTTGTGAGAGAGCCACTTTTATCTCATTAATTGGCCCCCTCCTCGTAAGTAGATGTTTCTCCTCTTGGTAAAATTGGTTATTGTTTTGGACTCAGATAAACATAATAAAGCTGAAATATCTTTAATCTATGTAACACCATATGGCAGTGATATCCCAAGTAAATGTTACTGCTGTATCTGTTTGGCAGACTGGGAAATACAATGTTGACCTGGCAGAGTATGATATCGTATTTTATTACATGAGTGTTTTGCCTACAATTTCAGCATAGTTGATGCTAAGTATGAAGCAGATGAATATAAAGGTGACTGACGCATGCATGTCATAGCTTAAACACTAGCAATTAACACTAAAAATTAACTTCTCTTTGCATATCTCCCTTCTTGTAGTGTTTTTGCCAACAGGTCACAGTAAGAGAAACAGACACACAAAGATCACATATTTGTAATTTAGTTTTTGCATCAGGATAGCTCACTTTGTCAAAATAAAACCCTCATAATCATCCTGGTGTTCTTGTTCATAGAACAGAATTATCATTCACTAGTAGTATTGATAACTACACACCCTAATGAAATTAGGCAACAACTTTTACCAACTTCTAATCCAAACCCATGAATTTCTGATTATTTTAATATCATGCCAAATGATTAATGGCACTGAAGATTTCATCTTAGTGCAAATGTAGAAGTTGATTGAGATAATCTCCTGATAAAAGGACCCATGTGGTAGATTTGCTACTGTAAGAAGTTCGTGACAAGTTTGGACACTCTTTATGGATAGCTTAGTCTGATTCCACCAGGAAAGACTGCTTCTTCTAGAAAGGTCATCAGCCGTTACCTAGTAGGATGATCAGAGAGCTGAGCAGAAATCAGAACAAACAACGTAACAGCTGCCTCTCCAGTTTATCTGACGAACAGGTGAATGCTGAAATGCTAGTTACATCAAGTCAGCTTTGTTATAGAAAGAAGCTATTCTGAGCACTAAGCTGGTGTTCAGTCATTCTTATTTTTTTCTCCTTTTTTTCTGATTTTTTTCATCTCTCAGTCATTCAAAGACAAATTACAGTATTTGGGAAACAGATTACCTGAAAGGGTTAAAAGGTCTGCTGGGAGCAGTAGGGTGATACATATCCACATGCTTGGAAAACAAATGAAGCCCATTACCACCCATCAGTATAAACTCCTATTCTGCTGGTAAAGTGCTCTGGTTTGGTAGATGAAAATTTAGAAGGTGGGGGTGGGGACTGGGGAGGATATCAGCAGCCAGTCTACCTGGGCAGTTGTGAGGCAGATATGAGCAGTTATAAGGAGAAATGACAATGTAAGGAAGTAATATATGCGTTTTCCACAGTATTCCACTGCTTGTTATGGAAAACTTGTTAGCAGATGAAAGTGACAGGTGAGGTTCACCATTGTAAAAAACCAGCACATACATGGCATGATGACTGCCAAGGCTGACGAATGAAGCAATCTGTGAACAGGCCTGGAATACACAAATAAAACAGATACTATTTCATTCCTAAAATCCAAAGACAAGCAGAAACACAGGAACTGCCTGAAGAGGAAGCATAAAAAAGGACGGAAAAAAAAATACACATTTATGCCCATGGCCTGTAACATCAATAGGTACTCCAAAGGCAAAAATAAATAAATAAATAAATAAATAAATAAATAAATAAAAGAGGGGGAGAGAAAGAAGCATAGAATGTTGCTACCCTCTGCTTACATTGCTTATATTCATAGTGAACTACCTTTCCTACAGTAAGATGCCTTTGAGAGACTTCCCATGACTGATTTCTAATGTTGTGTTAATTTCAACTTTGAGAGTTTAGTGGAAATTATCACTGTGGACACCAGTTCCACGATATTTAGTGAAGGAGAAGAAGCAGCTTTGCTTCACCACTTTGACACTCATTTTTAAAACAGCTGAAAATTATCCCAGATACCAGAGTCAGTTAGGGAAGTCCCAGCAATCCACAACATGAAGAAATAGTTCCAGAAAACGAACTAGTATAAGCTCTGTGGATATCTCCAGTTACTGTCATAGACAAGACGTAGATTCCTCTAAAACAATTCCTTATAGAGGCATAATTTTTGTAAATTAGAGTTACTAGTTTGTCTGAGACACAGTAAAAAGAAGGCATAGTGTGAAAGGCAAAGACTTATTCCTTTAGTTTTACTCCTCTTAGTTCTTATTCCTTTTTCAAACTTGAAAATTAATTTCCATAATTTCCTGATGCAATGAGTTTCGAGGATTAATTATACCTCTGAAAGAAACAGGAGTAGTTTTGACATAAATGGGATGAAGGAAGGTAAAGGGAGAGCCTGCAGATTTCTGCTGTCCTCCAGTGACATAAGCATAAGGAGTAGCTAGTGTGATATAAGGAGATGGCCAAATCCACTTTGTTTCATTGTCTGTCACCCTTACCCCCACCTTCTGCATATTTTCACATTTGAGGTCATTCACATTCAGTCATATGTTTTGCATTTGTGGAGCCTCAGGTTCATCAGGAACTGCTTTGAGACTGAGGGGAAACAATAGTTTCAAAAGTTTGATTTTTCTTTGACTTCTCTCAATATCACCAGTGAAAGATTGTGTGGAGAAATAACATGGATTATTTGAAATGCTTGAAACTTATTTAGGAACACTGGATTTATACATCACTTTCTCTACTGGCCAGGGGCTCCCCTAGCCAGACTCCTGCTTAGATTTATTTGGTACCACCTTCTAGCAGCACATGGAGCCACAGATATACACAAGTGACCAGGCTTCTCCAATATCAGTGACATTAGTCTCAGATATTTTTCCCCTCTCAAAATCCATCAGACATGTGTAATGAGGAAATACACCACCCTCACATTCTCCCACAATTATTCTGGGCTGTTCCTCAGGCTTTTCACAGATTGTTTTCACTGTCCTTCTCTGCACTTGGCAATTCTTTCTGTGGTTTTGGGTAGAAACAGGAAAAAAACAGTTTCTACCATCAGAAACCGAGCTACAACTCAGCAGGTGCACTAACTTGTGTGAACATTTGTTGACAACTGTCACCTATGGTCATGGCCTGGTATTAAAGATAGAGATACCTCATCTGAAACCTTCTAGATAGCCATTAAGAGGTAGTATTTCAATGTCTATAGCTGATGACAAAGTGACACATCAATCAGTGAAATCAAAGTAACACAAATTTTAGATCATTATGTGATGATACAGACAAATACATTTCAATCTTCATTGCTTGTAATGGTAGTTATAAGGATTAACATACTATTATCATTAGATTCTAACAGTGTGGTTGTAGTGTTACCAGCATTATGGGTTTCTACTGGGAAGAAAGCTTAAATGGATGACCTCTAATCAGCATGGAGGCCAAAGAGTCAAACTGTGCCATAAAAGAAAAAAAAATGTTGAAATTTAATTATTTCAAATCTGGGTTGCTTTTCAAATTCTGTAAAAGAAATTAATGGGAATTTTCCTCTTCTCCCTCTGATCTTCCTCATTTCTTTCCCTTCCTCTCCTCCTCCTCTTCTTCTACCAAGATTGATCCCCACAGTTATTTCTTCCTATACCATGTCCTCAGTAAAAACTGTCTCACCTGAAACATACCTATTTTGCCTAAAAGTGATGTTTTACACTCAGGCTGTCATGCTGTAGCAGGCAAACACTAGAACAGACTGCCCAGGGAGGCCATGGAGTCACTATCCCTGGAAGTATTTAAAAACTGTCAATGAGGCACTTCAGGACATGCTCTAGTGGGCTGGTGGTTTTGTTTCTTTGTTTGGTTTGGTTTTGTTGGTTTGTGTTTTCTTTTCTGTTGACCACTGGACACAGTGATCTTAATCTTAGAAGTCTTTTCCAACCACGACAGTTCTGTTATTCTTTGATTCTGTGGTTGTCCATCTGCTGAGCTATGGTAACTGCATCTGAACTTTCAGTCCATATCAGGGAAAAGCTATTTCAACTTAGTAGAGTCCACTCTGTTTCTGATAACAAAATCTTTGAATTTGCAACACTAGGTTTCCCTTCATGCTCTGCAGTATAACCACACAATGAAATACTGAAAAACATTTCCTTTCAAGGAGACTGTGCAGAGAACTTCCCAGAATGACTGAGACAAAAGAACTCTAGTTGTACAAGGAAACCCAAAGTAATGCACTTCACTGTTGCAGGAGAACCTTCATAGTTGAGTTGGATTTTATTTTTGTACTCCCAAATATATATGAGCTCTTGCAGAAATGTTATCCTGTCCTAGGTTTATCAGGCATGAGCATTGATTTCTTTTTATGCAACTGCTGCATCTTTCATAAGCTGTGTATTTGATAAAGATCTGCATCCCTGTGGTGAAAAATGCCTGTGTAGGTGATGGCATGTTTGAAAGAGGGGAAGGATCTTTTGGTTAGCAGTAGCAAAAAGGAAATCTGTGGGCAACCTCATGTCTTCCGTGGTGGGCTTTAGCGAGAAGAGTCCTGTAATAATCACCAGAATTTATCAGTTGCCAGTTTCAGAAGTTATTTTTTTCCAGAGAGACTGTTAGAAGCGCCAAGAGGAATACATGGCACAATAAAGTGCTAGTGATTGAAATGCATTTCTGGAGTGAGTGTCAGAAAAAGCCATGATCTGCCTGAAGGTCCACACAGCATTTTGGTGGGACCAGCTTTTCATATTAGTCTTTTCTCTTCTTTAGGCTACATCTCTAATGCTTTCCATCCAGAATCAGCAATTTATTCGTTTTTTTAAAGAAAAAAAATGTATTTGTTCTACACAAAAAACAAGGGTTTTAAGCCACTCTTTTATATTTTCTTGCAGTGTAAGGACAGCTGTACTAGATTAGACTGCAAATGCCACCACATCAGCTACATCACCAGTGTGTCTGTGAGCAGAACCAGTAGCGGTTGCCTAAGGCAGGATATAAGAGCAAGGAAACCATGTAGTGACACTTTTCACACTACACCTTCCCAAGTCCAACAAAAAGTCTAAGTGTGCACCAGTAGTATTGCAGGATTGGATTTCTATGGATGCAAAATGGTCAGCCACCAATGAGAAAGAGCAGCTCATGAACCAGAACAACTCTGCTACCTCTACTCCATTATTTACTTCACCTCAACAACAGCTTTTTTTAGAAGTTTGATCCAGAGGGATGGAAAAAATGCAAGAGCTTCATATGTGTTTCTGATGGAAAGTCCAGATGTTTCTTCACAAAACAGTATCCATTCATGTGCAGGGAATGCATTTGCATCTCAACAGCTAAAACTCTTAGCCAGCATGCTCACCCTGGACACAACACTAAGTCCACGCCTTTAGCAAGCTTGAATGACCTGGATGGAAACCCCAGCTAGCTGGCCATCATCCAGAAAAACAAGCTTGCCCAAAATTCCTTCAGCAGTCAAAGCAACAACTTCTCAGCTACTAATAGCTAAAATTTGCTCCTAGTATACACAAATCCTCGGAATTTTCTGAATTTCATAAAACTTATTATTTTTTCATCATTCTCCATGGATTTTGTCGCCTCAAGAATTTCACTTGTCTCACTTTTGGGGGCTGGCATTGGCTCTGACAACACTGAATGCCTATCATTCCTCCAGACATTACCTTTTGGTAAAGCCATTTTTCTTTTATTTGACATGCTGCAAAATGTCTAAGAAGAACTAGATAAAAACATTTAGAAACTTTTTTATGCTTGCAAGACTGGTATGCAGCATGCTTGCTTTTTTATTATTTCTGTTGCCTTCTGCAACAACGTAGGCTATAAAGTTTCTAAGGCACTAACCTCTACATACATGTACTTTAGACTCTTACATAGCTCTTAACACATGGTCTGATGAATTCAATGACAGAAACTTGTCTCCAGAGGTCTCCTGTATGATCATAACTTGTCTTCCATGCAGCTCTTTGACTTCTACTCTCAATGCTTGTGGGGAATTAACAGCAAGAGAATTCAAGAGCACCAGTGTATTTCACCTGGACCCACTAGCCAGACAGCCAAACTAGCCATTTGACCACCTTCTCTGCTGTGCACATTGCCCACTGTCTGAGCAAGACAGATCCATTGGAAGTGGAGACGGGAACAGAAAGAGAGCATATGCTCTCCTGGCACCAGTCCTACCACCTGGTACCAAATCCAGTAAAACTAAATCCAGACAGTCCACTGTTAGCTGAGACCAGCCCAGTACAAGTAACAGCAAGATTGGAATTTCCACTTCTGTTATACCACCGTGAGGAATAGAAAAAGAAAATAGTTTTTATGTCCCATGGAACCTTCTATTCTTAGTTCATTTGGAAATTAGGCTGTCATAGTAATATTAAAAAAAAAAAAAAAAAAAAGTTAAACTTACTGGCTTGACACCAGTGAAATCTGCATAAACATTAGAGTATGCAAGGTGAATCACTTGCATTGATTCAACTGAACACTGTTACACCAATATGTGCCCTACAGTGACTATGAAAAGAGAATGTAAACATTGCTTCACACAACAGTCTACCAGATGTAAGCATTGAAAATGTGTGACAGTGTCTCTGGTCCTAGGGGTAGGGATAATCAACTAAAGAAACATCTACTAATCTTGAGGAAAAAAGAATTATTGCTGTGCTCAGGAATTTCACTAAAATGTACATATTTGTGTCAAAAACCTGATTTACTGACAACCAAATCTTCAGATGGTGTACACTGGTGTACACTGGTGTACACTTCTGCCAAAGTCAACAGAGTCATACTAATATATACTCTCAAAGCACATAATCTGTTGTAGACAAACACGGACAGAAGCCTTCTTCCCCTATATCTGTAACATTTGTAACACTGTAACTTTTATTATCTGACAAACCATTTGGGGCTGTTCAGCCTACTTGAATGTCATTTTAGCTCATGCATGCCAAGATCTCCAGAATGGTGGAGACTTGATGACAATCTACAACACACTTCAAACGATAAGTCTGTGCAGGACAGCTGTAATCCCAGAAACATATTCTTTTAAACCAGACAGAACGAAAACCTAAGCTTCTGAATGCTCTCAGTATACACTCCAGCACCCACAGGCATTTTGAGGCATTTCTACAGTACAACAATCCTGTGAATATCCCCAGGAAAAGCATATACAGGTGACTGGCTGAATCTTGCAAGGCTGAGAAAATGCCTTCCTCACAGGGACACACAAAAACAAAGCCCAACTCCTGTATAAATTTCTAAATGTTGTCTTATTATTATAATTACGGAGGTCCCAGGAGGTGCATATAATTGAATTAAGGGGTGACTCTACTCACATACTTAGTGGCTTTAGAGCTGTCTTCAGCTTCAGTCTGTGGTGCTGTAATCAGTGTCCGGAACACACACATGACACCCCTTAATTCGGTTATAAGTAGCCCCTGGGGAACCATAGAATTAAACAGTATCATAAGGTTCTAAGCATGGTCTGTGCATGGGCTAATTCCATGCTCCCTCTCAATAGAGGATTTCTCAGCCTCATCAAAGTTTTATGCTAAAATATTGCTAATATTTTGAAAGCGTGTTAGTTCATTTGACCTAAATAACTTTCGCACATGTTCATTTCCATTTTACTCTATCAGCCTGTTTAACATAATAGCATATTAACATTGCAGTTGAAAGAAGAGTCCGTGGTTTGGAATCAGTCCAAAGCAGTCACAGCAGCAGGAAAGAGCAGTAAGAGTTCTGAAGAAGGAGAAGCAGACTTGAGTCCCCATTACTGCTTTGCAAAATGCAAATACCCTTGCACAAAAGGGATGTTTTGTCATAAGATCTTAAAGTTATTTGTACCAGATTACCAAATTATTTCCAGAAAGATGTACCTGAGAAGAATAGACTACTACAGAAGGCTTTTTACAATTGAAAATGCTAATGAAAAAATATTTGAAATTATTACGTCCCTTAAGATGTAGGAAAATAGTATATTTTTATCTAATATTGTTAGGTATCATTCCATACATCCATTCAGCATCATGTGTGGACAGGCAATAGATGTGATTAGTAGAATGCAATACAATTAAGCTCATATAATTAAATATTGCTGTTTATAACCTTGCCAAACCAAACCCACTTATTTCCAAAACAGCTATTTCCAAAAGCTCCAGAAAACACATTCTTTCATTGTCAACTGCAAATAAAATTCTGGTTATCTTTTAATTGAGACGCTGTGATTAGAATAAGAGTGCTGATACTCACCAGAGAAGTAGAATCTGTGGGCTTATGGCAGGAGAAATAAATGCTTCATCATGGACATTCAAAACAGAGTATGCATTTGTTTAAGGGGATTAAGTGGGCAATTTTTCATAAGCTTCAGATGACAACACTTATTTGGGTCACATAATCCAAGCAATAGAACAATTGAAGAGAATTTGGCACATCTGTATATATTTGAGCCTTGCAGATGTTAACAAGCATCAGGTCATAAAGTAAAACCAAAAGTGACCCTGGATGGAATCTGTCAACAATAGCTCTGTGACTGGAAATACTTATATACAAAAAATCCAAGTTGAGAAAAGATTCTCTGCAAAGATCCTCTCCACACACCAGCTAGGCAGTAATGCTGCTGACTAGGAAAAGCAAATACTTTTAGCTGCGTTTACAATACGCTATCCTCTGACCTCAGCATCTCATATAAATCCGACATAACACCACAGAATTATGGTTCAACCAAGTGGCTTACTTCTGTTGAAGGGTACTGTATGCAAGTCTGTTAGAACTTGTTAGAACCTCAAAGCAGCTGCCCATTCCATCATAACTCCGGAAGATGACACCAACAGGCCATTGAATCCAGCCAGAAATGCATGTGTGTATCCAAGGACACAACAATGTAGGAATTTGGCAGGGCACCATGAAGTTCAAAGAGTCCATCCAAGAGGTCAGTGTTAAACCAGAAACATTCAGAAGACCAGCAGCTCCATGATGCTCTGTGAATCACAGAACAACCTGTGGCAGCCAAAATGCACGTCTCTAGAACCAACAGGGTATCAGAGAAATACGAAAAGAGAAAAGGGACATTGCCACTATTTTAGATACATGTACAAATAAGGAATTTGTCAAGCAAGACCCTCTCTGTGGTCCTAGAATATAGTCCAGACTGTACGCTGTGGAAAAAAGGGTTTTCCTTCTTCTGTTGAGGTTCTAATGAGTGAGAAACAATGAGCGCGAACTAATATAAATTAATAAGAGCAATAAATACATCAAAAATTGTACAGAAACAAAATGTTAATTTTTGGTTTGGGTTTACAAGAACATCAGGATGTTTGTATGAGTATAGTGCTATATGGAAGTGGTTGGCAAGTAGAAAATAGCTGCTGAAATTACTGCATAACCATACAGAGAAACAGAGTTCCTTAACACATTAAAATAACCAGTCTAGATTGTTAGTCTGTCTTAAATATGCAGGCTTGGTGCATAATGTCTATATGAAGGAGAACATGCATGTAAGCATGTCCTTGGAGCCAGTTAGAAAGCCCTACACATAAGGTCTCAGTACTGTAGAACAGCAATAAGGACTAGCTCAGCTTAATGTTCTGTATAGTACTGCTTATCGGGTTTCTAACCAATTTCTTTGTACAGGAGACAGAACAGTTCACAGGAATGTTACAGATGGTGTCTCCCAAGAGAACAACTAATTATGATATGATATGAACATCCACCTTCCAATGAAAAGGTGAAGGCTTGTCTTGTCCTGTTGCATGCCATGGTAAATTGCATAGGGGACTGCAAGGTATTTCCTTACCTCTACATAAGCTGATTACAATCAGAGCAATCAGAGTCAAAATGGAACACTGCCTGCTACCTCTAGACCAACATCTCCTCTCCTCTCCTCTCCTCTCCTCTCCTCTCCTCTCCTCTCCTCTCCTCTCCTCTCCTCTCCTCTCCTCTCCTCTCCTCTCCTCTCCTCTCCTCTCCTCTCCTCTCCTCTCCTCTCCTCTCCTCTCCTCTCCTCTCCTCTCCTCTCCTCTCCTCTCCTCTCCTCTCCTCTCCTCTCCTGGGTGTGAGCAAGTTCCCACATGGTTAGGCCAGCAGGAAATGTGGCGAGCAGATCACAAGACATGTGAAGGGAATGACAAAGTCAAATGTAAGTGTATGCAACAGTTGCAAATGTTTGTGACTTGAAAATAGTCAACAGCAGCCAGCAGCAGTCAGGAAGTGCAAAGGTCACAGAAAGACATATTTCCAGTTGATGGCATTATATTTCAAGGCTTGAGGAGCAGAAGGAGTGATAAATAAGGAGCATTTGGACCTAATTAGGCAATAAAAGGACCCAGAGGTTGGGAAAATTAGATGACACATCTCTAAAATAAGGAACATCTCCCTTCTTCATTTGGATGCCATCACTTTCCCAGATCTTTAACACAGCTGAACACTGACCTCAAAACAGTCATATCTAATGTCTGTTCACTTTGTGATACCTGTCCGCATCAGATTCTACATACTCAAACTACTACAAGTTAAATAGAGAGGTGGGGATATGGGGTCAGCTGCCTACCACTCTACTTACTCTGGTTCTTTTTATAAAGCACTGTTGTTAATGGGAAGAAGCAGAGGCAGAGAAATATGTCACAGAGGTCTCTGTCCCCATCAATAGATTTTAAACCCATGTTATTTCTGAAAATAGAGTCTCCTTGCAAAATATACACTTAGTGGCACTTATGCTATAGAATATTAGGAAAAATTAAGATCTGTAGAGACCAGCTTTTCATATTAGTCTTTTCTCTTCTTTAGGCTACATCTCTAATGCTTTCCATCCAGAATCAGCAATTTATTCGTTTTTTTAAAGAAAAAAAATGTACTTCTAAAAAATGCATTCAGCTGGTGATATTTCAGCAGACAGATGTTGGCCATTGTACAGGGAACACAACAGGAGCATGCAGATACATTCACATGCATATTTCCTACACATGTACAAAGACCCTGTCCTCATAGCCACAGAATCACAAAAATCTCAGTCCTTATTCTTAGCATATGCCATAGAATTATAAATGATCGTTCCTCGAAGAACACTCTGAAAGACTACAGTAAATAAAATTTTCACGATACCCATAACTCTTTAAGTTTGTTCTGTCAGTGCTGTTCTCAGCAATTGCAACATCATTCAACTTCATTACCCCACATTTATATTTTAAAAAATAATAAAAATTAAATGTCTAGGTTCTCCACAATTCATTAGCAGAGCTTAGGAGAAACATATTCAACATATGAATATTCAGGCATCTGAAAGTAAGTAGTAATAGAAATAATAATTAATAATAATAATAATAATAATAATACAGTAGAAATAATTTTCTTTACTTAAGAATTTTTAGTGATAATTGAGTAATCCAGATTTTTTTTTACTCTCCCAAAGAGAATGTTTGTCACATGTATAATCACTGACCAAACTCCTTTCATCCTTCTTTTTGGTCCTTGACAGATAGGGTCTACGTGGGTATTCATAGTTCAGGAGATACTACTGAGTCTTACAAATTCTAGACCACAGCTGAGGTTAAACAATTCCTTCCACCACTGCAGCCCCAGATTTAACTATTTGCCAATGTTAGAGGCAAAATCCTGGCTCTGCTGAGGCAGTAGTTTAAAAAAAAAAAAGTAATAATTTCATACTTGAAAGAATCTGACTTGCATGCCACGAGACCATCCTGTACCCTTATGCAGTAATTCTGAGTCACACCTTACTTAACTATTCCAATGAAGCATGGAGACCACCATTCCTGAATCATAGCAGTGTGAAAAAAAATAGGGTCAAATATACTGTTAGAGCCATTTAGTTCTTTAGTATATTTATGATGGTGCCCTAAGGCTGTATTATCCCAAACTAGATATTGCACGACAATCAGGAAGAAAATGTAATATGTGGATCTGTAGTTATAGTTTGATCTACAGGTACTTGGTCAAGCATCAAAAGCATCAAAAATGGAACTAGAAGAGTATCATGAGATCATCTAACCAACCAGACCCATCTTGAAAATATTATTAATATCTTGCTTTCAAATACTTGATTTTAAATTAACTTGCAATGAAAACAGGGATAAAGAGTGCACTTGGTGATTTCTTGCAGAAATGCCCAAAATCTTATTGTAGGAAGTGACTGAGAACATTCCATGAGCATTACTGAATTAAAACTGACTTTTGAATTTCCATTAAAACTCACAGACCCTTTTCTGACTTTGCTTTGGTATGCACATACCACTAATTCTTGGCTCATAACTGTAGAACTGAACACATTAGACATGGTGACTACTAATCATGGTTGGTCCTTGAGTGTTTTTAAATTACAGTCCAAGTCAAGAGTAAACAAAAATTACTATGATTTCAGAAATTTTGAGCTATACCTCTTGAAGTGTTTATGCCTTCACAAAATATTTACTGAGAAAGAAATGTACATAAGAACAAACTGCCTGCGGTAGAATTTGACTTAAGTACATTTTTAAAACATTAAGTCCATTCATTCCCAAGTCAACATAGCCTTTCAGTGGTTTCCAGCCTAACTAGTAGTTTTCCATGCTAGTTAAAAAAAGACTCCACAAAGTTTTAAGTTCTGAATAAACTGTTTAATGTTTAATTGAATCACAAAAAGGTGATTTAATTTCACCAAGAAACACTGAAATTATTCTTAATGGTGTTAGCTATACCAATATATTTTATTATGCAGGATGGTTGTTTAATAAGATGTGTTTCTGAAGCAGCAATATGATATCATACACATGCACATCTGGGCTTTAAAGCTTCCTTCTTCTAAGCAACCTTTAGAATAGTTTTGAGTAGGCAACGAAGAAGTTTGTATTTACTGACCAGTGTCTTTGCTATGAGATGGTAAGTGGATTTCCACATCAAGCTGGAGCATTAGTAGAACTATATAGTAGATATACTACATACTAGGTATACCATATAGTAGATATATATAGTAGATATACTATACAGTAGAATTATAGATATTATTACATATTTTATATATATATATATATATGTTTATTTATACACATATAAAATACATATAGAACATGTATAATACACATATAACATACATAAAAAAACATATTGTGTATATATGTAATTATTTTGTCCTGAACAATAAGGTTTTATTGTTAACTTTTAATGATCAAAGTAAAAACAAAGCAGACACAGGTCAACGTATCAAGAGCGGAAAATGATGATGTGCCCAACAATCTCTGTTTGAAAGATGATAAACATAAAGCTTCAGCAATTGCTTCTGTTTCAATATTTTGATTCAGAAAAGGCAGCTTGTTATTTGGACAATGTGGTATAGTCTATCTTTGGCTAAGGCTTCATTATAATTAGTTTGGTGGCTTAATTTCAAGGCTACATCTCAATTCTCAATATTTGAGAAATATTGAGGATATTTCTCAACATAACTTCTCGTTATGTTTAAACACTCTAAAATTACTTCTCGTTTATCTGTCCAGTAAAGTGCTGTACAACTGAAATATAAACTAAACCTGCATTGGGTTTACACAAAGTTATTCTAAAGAAAATAAGAAAGAAGACAAGGTACTGCTGATTCACCACAAGAATAAATCCTTCTCTCAAAAGAGCAGAACTTCTGCCTGTAGAAATTAAATCAGCAAAGCTCTTATTCACGTGTCAATCAGTTCCATTTTTTCTGTTCAGGAAGTTTATGTATGCTGAGGTCACTAAGCTTTGCAAAGAAGACAAATTGCTGCAAGGCAATCCCACCTCACGGACTGCATGGACTTCTGCCAGCGCAGAAGACAAAAGGTGTCGTGGCCTCACTGAGAACTCGCCTGCTAACTTGCCTCTGTATTAAGCTATTGCACATTGATTTTGTGTGTTCAGAATAACTTCTTCTGGCAGAGAAGCTTTTATATGTTCAGGTAATGCAGGAAACAAAAACCTCTTCAAAATAACCAGGTGGGATACTGATAACTACACATATCAGAGTATTCCTGACGTCAGGGTGCTTTAGCTTTATAAGTCCTAAACCAGAATGCTTTATGTGTTTTCCAGCTTCCACTGAGCTTTAGGAGTTTTGCAACTCCTGAATTATTTGAACCTACTGACTTTTACAAATGATGAGTAAGACCATCCTTTCTGAAAACAGAGCTGTTAGGGATACTAAGCCATTATCTGTCCTACCCCATTACCCTATAACTGGGTCAGGAAAACCAAAACTATTCCTGTCAGAGGTTCATTAAATACATTTTTTTTTTTTCTTCGACTACCCAGTAATGGATTAATAGATTATAACTCCCTAGGAGTTATAATTTATCCCTTGCAGTTTTCAGAAGCATTAAGAGGAAGTTTTTTAAGACTGTAGGCATCCAAGTAAAATACTAAAAAGATTAAAATCATTGTGGCAAAGTTACAACCGCCTAACGGGATTTTAGTTGACCCTAACTTACATATCTGTACACACCGTCCTGGGCATGAGTGTACAGTGTAGCTGATCAAAATTTAAAGTATTTTCTACAAAAGGTTTTAAAGCTATTTTCACTTCTGCTATAGAATGATGACTTTAAAATAAAAAAGCAAAGAAATGTTTTTATTTCTATATATATTTTATCACGGAAAAGCACCAGAAAACCCCACAATAGGTTTTCAAAACGTCATCATTTTATTATGCAGGAAAATACCTAGCTTCTGGTAAAGTGATATTGTGAGTAATGTTTTATTGCAGGTAAAAGCAAAAAATTGAAAGATGGAAAATTTTTCAACTAAAAAAATTGTCAGTATTTTTTTCCCAAGTCATTAAAAGTATATTTGCTAACAACAGCAACAACAAAAAAGGATACAACAATAGCTCTTTTCATTAAGGACAGCAACCAAGGATCCAAAATCATTAAGGAGGAACCTGGTTTTGGTTCCTACGTCATCTGTACAGGCGTAAGATACATTTTTGGCAATACTGCTTCCTCTATCAGTGGTCTACTGTGAAAGTTCATTATGGGTATGTCTCTTGTTTTTTCATGGCCTTTATGGCTTCTTTGGAGAAAAATGTGTAGTGTGCACTATCTACAGCTCTTATCAAGAAGGCACTTGAGAGGCTCCATTTCTGTTTGTTCCAGTGTGAAAAACAGTAACGGATTCTGGAGAAAACCTCTAATGTAAGGTCATTTTTAGCTGTTTCCTATTTATTTTGAATGTTTTAAGCTACCACTCTGTGTGGTTGCTTGCATCTAGCTCCTTTTAGTAGGTATGAATGAGTACAGCAGGTACTTCCAAATTAAGCCCTTCACTCTCCCTGCCAGGTCTCCCGCTCTGGCATAAATTCATCTAGCGTTTTCAGCTTCAGGCTGCTGCATTCATAGACATACTGTGCATGATAGACCTCTCATTTCACCCGAGAGAGTATAATTTACCTGAGTTCAGAATTTTCCACCTGCTGGTCACTCTTCTTTTGATGCAGCCCAGGGTATAATTGGCTTTCTGGACTTCGAGTGCACACTGCCATTTGGTGTTGCACATTGGTATTTGATTCTAGTTCATCAGTGGAAGTTGCATTTGGTGGAAATAAAAGCAACCATGTTACTGTACTGCTCTGGTCTTTTCTTTTCTACTGTGCCCATGGGACAGGATTCATCGGGGGACCTATCTGCATCACTCATGTTGATTTCCACAAAATGGCTAAAGTTTGAAAATATTTGTTCCTGATACTGTAGTTTGGTAGAATCAATAGTGTGATTCAAAGGTCATTTGTTCTTATTACCAAATCTTAGTAAAATAGACTTGGTTTCTCTTTTTAAAAAAGCACAATGAAAATATAAATAATTAACAGAAGAAAGCACATTCTGTACTTCCCATCAGATTTGCTTTCTCCTCTACCATTCATTTTGCAGAGAAAGCCTGAATCGTCTCCATTGGCAACTCCAAATTCAGTGACAGCAGGGGAGTCCTGGGTGAAGAGCAGCAGCCTCAAGGAGTCCAGCTCATGTGCAGAAAAGGCTGCTCAGCATTTGACTGCAAGAACAAAGCACACTTCAAAGCACTGAAAGGTTCAAGCCAGCCCTTAGCTAGGTCAGTGAAAACGTTTCCATGAGTCTGAATGGCCAAGGTAAAGTCACAATTCTATGAAAACCTTGACTGGCTTGCTGCTCTGTGTGTAGGCAGCTCACCAAGGCCTGATGAATAATGAAGTGGAAATCTAACCAGCTAATGATTTCAAGAAAGGAGAAACATTTAAATAAGGAGAACAGACTCGTTTCCTTTTTCTATAGTTTTGCCTTGCCAGCTAAGAGCAAATATTTCTTGTATAACAGAGAGACACTTTCAGAGAGCTCAGTTAAAGGCAAGATCATAAGTTCTGTGTAAGTCCATTGAACTGGACCGTTTATATCAGTACGACATGTGGCCCATTACTGGTAAAGTTTCAGGAACTTGGTCTGGCTTTTCATGAGCTAGCTGAAGGAGGCAGGACACCAGCACTCTTTTTTAAGGCCCCTTTATTTTGCCA
Source organism: Calypte anna (assembly GCF_003957555.1). NCBI lineage: Eukaryota > Metazoa > Chordata > Aves > Apodiformes > Trochilidae > Calypte > Calypte anna. The sequence continues at coordinate 21,879,317 of NC_044274.1, read as the reverse complement.
AATATAATAAGCCATACAGTATGTAAGAACTAGAAATTATACAATAAATCCCAGGCATGCATGATGTCCATTACTGGGCCATTATTATCGAAGATGGTTCTTAAAAGCAAGTATGAAAAATAACTAGGAAAATATCACTGAGTGAGATACAGGGAGGTATGCTAAAAACAAGTAAATAAGAAACAAATTCAGTTCTTGCAACAATACTGTAAAGTAACTCTTTTTTTCTGATGTATCTGTTGCCTTTTTTCACACTTTCTTAGCACGCTTCGTATTTTAGGTTAGCAGCTTTTATGTGCCTTTGATCTCTGTAGCAATGGGGAAATTGTCAGTCAAATGGTCGCATTTCTCAATCCCCCTGTCAAAGGTACATCTTTTCTCACATGCAAAATCAACAGTGCTTAGTCAGATTAAGTGTGGGATTAGCAAAAGGATATGGATATTGGTATGCATTGATTTTCTTTATTCTTACTAAAAAAATTAACAATTTCCATGACTGTGATTGTTAGACTAAGCGTGTCCTCATTTCATGAAAGAAAGCAACCTAAATTCTTGAGGATAGCAAACTGTGGGTATCCCTATTTATGCAAGTATTCAAGGCATACTTTTTCATAATGCTGAAACCAAACTAAAAATCAATGTCAGTTCTTTTAAAATGGACTAGTGCAGGAAGTCATACTCAGTCTCATTTGAATGTCCATAGCAACTAATCTTTAGGACGTTATAAAGCATGGGTTACATCCTGTCTCATATACACACCTCTCTGATGTTGCTTCCACATTATGTATTAGAAAAGGAAGAGTACAGGTATGAAAGGCCTGACAGGCTTAATTTGACTTGAGGACTATGAAAAGTTCTATTTCTGTTCTTGGGACAAGTGTCTGGTCACAGACACACAGGTTACTCTCTGTAATAATGAATGCAAAGATTTTGTTGAGCAAATTGTTTGCTCATCCCCATGCTGGCAAAGATTGCTAACTCTAAGAGAAAAATCAAAGATTAAAAAGCAGAAGAGTAGATAGTACCATGATGAGTACTACGGTTGTACCAAGCAGAGATACTACCATTGCTTTGACAGAAACCTTACTGAAATCAAATGGATTGTCTTCAGTATAAGCTTTTAGTATAAGCTTTACATATAAAGTTCAGTATAAGTTCATTCAGCTTTGAACAGCTACCAATTGTCATACTTTTTTTTCAGATGGTAGCCACAACCAGCAACATCCTGAAAGCCTGGGAGTCTCCATGACTACCACAATCCACAGCTCTACTAAAGAATTTATAAAGAAGAACATTTCTACAGAGACCCCATACCTTCAAGGAACAGTACAATGAGTGAAAAATATTATCTTTAGCAGAAACCTTATGTTACAGGCTTGCAAATATTAATAAGTCCGAAGGAAAGCAAAGATACTAGTAAGAAGAAACAACTACTTCCATCCAATTGTCCAAACCAGTAAGAACCAGGTATAATCAAAATGACACCTGTAGCAAGAAAGACTTCTGGACATTTTTCTCTCAGATAACCATTTAGGTACATAGGGCAGGTAACCATCAAACATGTCTCCATACAAAAAGACATTTTACTTCTGTTCAGTTTTAGAGACCCCAGACAAATGTGTTCAAGTTTTGTGTCTTAAAGGAATTATGGGACACTGACTGTTAACATGAGACTGGATTATGTATTTGTTTTAAGCAGAAAAAGCACAAAACTGCTACCAACAAATCTATGTCTGGCAATCCTTACCCTCTCCCTATTACCTTGTTTCTAACACTGCTCTAATATTACTGAAATGGAGAACAACAGCAAACTGATTTCAGACTGCAGGAGTGCTATATTTGTTCTTTTCTTACTAAACCAGAGATGAAAATGTTGTATACCACATGAACTTTCAAAGACATATGCACACCTGAGGAATCACTCAGTGGGGCAACACCTGTAGGATGACGGTTTTGAGGGAGGGTACAATAACAATGTAAGACCTCAGGAGCAAGAAGGAAAAAGAAACATTTTTCATTATAGTCTCCAGAATGATGGAGAAAAGAGCAGCAGTCTGTCTCCCACTCCATTAAAAGCTCACTCACTGGTACTCTGCTTTCTTCCTTGCTTCATGTACCTCTGAAGCAGCTAAAAGCAGATTCAGCAGCTCACTCTCACACTTCTCAGAATTGGCGAGAGCACACTTCTTTCAGCTTGACAAAGGAGACCCATGAATTCCCTCTACGAGATTCAAAGAATTTTCCAGATAGTTACCTGTTCAAAGTCTGTGGGGATATGGCAGGGGAGGAGCACTGCCTTCCCCCATTATCTCATCTCAGACAGTGAACAATGAAGAGGAGCTCTTCTCCCTACTGCAGTTTTAGGAAGGGAATCCATTGAAAGCTACAACCCCTTAAAACAGCACACACAACCTGAGAGACCTCCTAGTGCATCTCAGTTATGGATAATAGCTGAGACACCACAGAATTGCTCCCTTTTTGAATATGGGAGACATTGACTGATGCTAATGCCCTGATACACCAACTTGTGCAAGTGCTGGCATTTTGAACACTGGCTGGTTGTAATGGCACACCATTAAACACTACTCCAGATTGAGCAGGAGTTTGCTTATGTTTCAGCTGTTCATTGAGCATCTTCTGATGATTTTACTGATTCTAGTAAGTCAAGTCTCATTTCCCATACACTTCCAACAAGAGAAAATATTTTTACAGTCCAGCCAGGATTTGCACACTCTCTCTAAACTTAGCTACATGCTATATAATTGAAACTAAAGAGCAAACAGAGACCTGCCTCTGGGGATGCTAAACTGGATGAAGTGCAAGGGCTGCATTCTTCACAATTCATAATCTGAATGCTCCGAGCAGGATTTTTTTTTATTTTATTTTTTTTTTTTAATGGAACTTATTCTCTCTGTCCAAAATCATCAAGGAAAGGTCAAAATCCAAGCTCCAGATTTTGAGATCACAGTCACAGAGTAGTCAAATGTGTAGAGTGGAATATGACTGCCAGATCCAAACCCCACACTCACCAAAGCTTGAATGTGTTCAAACTCAGGACCTATGCCCAGGCTGTTAGTCGCAGTTGCTGAATGACGTCTTCTCTGTATGCTGGCCAAAGCAGTGGATGAAATCTCATCTCAGTGACCTTACACATGAAAACTCCATGTTCGCACAGAGAGATATCTTAATTTGCAGGGCAGGACTGTATCAAGGCTTGAGTCATGACTTCTGAAATTCCTCCATCAGGGACCCCATATGGACAAGTTTCTGGTATTCTTGACTATACCTGTTGACAACTCATTTCATGAGCAATTTCACCAGATTCAGTGTCCAGACATAAACGGAATATTCACCAAAGCTATGATGAAATAAGCCTCTCCATATGTGTAACACAGACCCACTTGCACTGATGTACACTATTTATCCCTCATAAAGATTCTCAAGATTCTCTCATAAAGATTCCCAAGAAGACTGAGAAACAATTAATCAGTCCTGTAATGCCGTATTGAATATCTCTTGTTCAGTTACTTGTCTTTTCTCAGAATTTCTAAATACAATTCTCCACACTTAAGCCTATGAGATGCTTTTAACTATGTCCACTCAAACTGATTTCTCAAATGAGTTTTTTTCAGATACTGTGTGCCACTGGTTTATTTTACTTAGTCAGACAAAAATATCAGTCTATGTGAGCTGCTACAGTTAAAAAAACAAACACACAGAGTTTAAAAGAAGTGCTTGAGTAATATGTTACTATCTTTTGAGAGGTTCATAAGCATCACCTACAAGAAACTGAATTTTACTTCACTAAAACTGACTAAAACAGTAACTTAGACACAGGCTTTTTAAACATATGTAGTAAAAATGCTAGCCAAAGAGGCTTAGAGTGTCTTTGAATTAGTACAAGTGGAATATATTTCCATATTTTTGTTCCTGCAGGAAAACGAGGGATTTCTCAGGACAGAACATGGTTTTAATTCCTAAATCTCCTTGTCTGAGGTATCCATATTTTAAAAATTAGCCAAGATGTGTGTGATATAAATGTTAACACATGTAATGAGAAGTAAAATGACAGCCTTCTAAGTACCTATTTTGGACTCAGAAAAGAAAAAAAATTGTGGCCAAATGCAACCTTGTGTCTTAAGTTCCTATAGTGAGCATTAAGACACTTTTAATTAGAATAACTACCCAGTGGAAGACACAAAGATTTGATCGTCTTTCCATAAGAAGTAGAACAGGATCATCTGATGATCAAACAATTTAATACAGTTGTTCTTTGTATATGCTGTAAGCGGTCCTTTTTATGTATCTGAAAAGTCAAATAACTTACATTTCTAAATCTGTATTTTACTGTGGTATTAAAAGCTTGCATTTAGTAAATCTTGTTTCTCATTACAACAGTTTTTAGTTTAATACTCAACATTTCTCTAAAACATCAAGAAAAACAGGTTTCAAGTATCACCATACATTAAATGCTGACTTTTCCTAAGAGCAATCAGTATTTATCTTAACGATCTGGAGTGATGCTGGTTTGGTCATGGCATAGACTCATACACTTCAGTGTGTAAATAGGTCCAATTCTGTCTTGCAGTTTTTTAATCTGTTGTAACTACTGTAATCTGATATTTCTAATATTTCTAATAAGAATCATCTGTATTTTGCATAAACAAAGCTATAGCAAATTTGACTTCAAAAAATCAACTTAGTTTAGTGAAGATCTATCTTTTAGTAAAACAAGCTTGGGCGGTCACACTTTGAGAACACATAAATGGTAAGTATAAATTGGGGATCTTGGATTTAATAATCAACATTCTGCTCTTAGAGAAGATCATCTTGATCTTGATTCAATCATCTTGATTGGGAATAGTTGGGAGTAGAACACTACAGCTTGCTGTTGTTAAGCTAACACTTAAGATGTTAGACTGGGATAACCTAATGAAGACCATGGAAACTGCTGTATGTCTCATGCCTGGTTTCTTCTTTCTCTCCCCTAAAAGTGCAGAATGACCTGACCATGCTGACTTCATCTCACACACACCATATCTGTTCACCATGTGATGTGAACATTGTACATCAATGTTCACAAAATTCTTCCAATTACTTCAGTTGAATGTCAAACCAAACCAAGTAGAAGGCTGTTTGTATAATTAGGAACTGGCACTCAGTTCACTTCATGGCTTATTAAATACATTGCTATCAAGATGAGATAGGTCAAATCCACCTCCCAGAGGCTCACTACCTTACCTGTGAATTACATTTATCATTATTTTCTTCTCCTGTGACTTGCAACACATTTGGATTTTAGGCAGTTCTATAATAAAAGGAACACCAATCCCAAGACAGACCTCAATACCAACAATGCAAACAGAAGGATCATGTCATATGTGTGGGAACTGGCCAAAACAAGTTGTAGAAAACCAGTTAAAATCTCTTATACCCTCTGCCCTCCACCTCTAAGAATTAAAGGCAAGTTAACTGCTGCCAAATTTCAAGAGAACAAGTGAGGAAAGTGAAGTGCTCAAGTGTGTCAACTAACCATTGTAAATCTCATAAAATCTAGGACTGCTATTAAGTGTTCTTTCTTTCTAACAATGAACCCTACAACAGGAAATTACTCCTGGCAAATGAGAAGAAACTCTCCCAAACAATACCATAAAGGCATTTGTAAAAGTGTTTGATATGGAGATATTCCTTCTGCTAGCATTCCCAGAAACTCTTTGACTCTTAAAAAAGTTTAAAAAATTCTGAAAGCAAAATAGGTAAATATATGAAGCATTGAAAAATTCAGCTCAGGCTTGGGAAGGTTAAAATTAACTGACAGTAGTGTTTTAGGTAAAATTATATTACACAATCTTAACTAGACACTGCTACATGAACAACGTCTAATTTAAAGAAAAGTTCTGATAAACACCCACCCTACTGCACAAAACTGAGTTTTACTTGTCTTGCAACAGCTCAAGAAGACTTGCAGAACTCTTTCACTTTGACATTTCATTTTCACTTTGGATAAAAAGACTTCATTTGGTGATGTGACAGCAGTGCCACACATTATATCAGCAGCATCGTTGCCTTTATCAAATCAACATGGATAATTCAAGTCTCCTGCCTTCCCCTTTTAAAATACTGCTATGTCTGGATTTAATTTTATTTCTTACTTACCAAAAGAAGTCTGTATGGAAGTCTGTATTGCATATCTCAGATTTCAGGAGTTCCTTGTAGGAAGTATTCTTTCACCAAAAAAGAAGCAAAATGTAGCTCAATTTTAATTTATTGATTGCAAAGGGAATATTGATGAGGGATTGGAAAGATACTTTTTACCACCATCATTCTGCATGTACATCAACTAAAAGAATTAACAAACTTGTTTTCTCCACTGCATATCCAGATAATCAGGAATTTTCCCTGCATTTTTATCTAAATATTCTTATGGTCTGTCTTGATGCAATACTTTACAACTTTATACCATAAAAAAATACTAATGAATGGTTATCAGTCTTGAGGTGTGTTGAAAAACAGTGAGATTAAATTACTCTCTAATGGTCATAAAAGAGGGCTGTAGCAGGTAAAACTGAGCACAGAATCCCTGCGTTTCTGCTTGGAGACTTTATGACAGTATTATCTTTTCAAACTGCAAGCTTGAAAAGTGCAGATTCTCTAAATGCAGATTCTTTATTTATATTCCACTAACTTGCAGGTGTTCCCAGGTATAGACCAAAGATTCACTGCAGTAGGTTCTGGCCAAACTCAGCATAAAAATAAATGACAGCCAATGGATAAAATCAGCCACATGAAGACAGGACAGAGAAAGAATGAGAAGGTTTGATGGGGGTGGAGAAGGAAACAGCAGGGTGGTATCAGTCACTGTGAAGTGAAACCATCTCCACATTGCAGCCACTCAGGCCTCATAACAGGAACCATACCTACAGTAATAAAGATAGATTTTGAGCAAGGATTTGTGATGGAGATGAGGCAGATGTTAATTGGGACCTAATTCCAAATTTATGCAGCAGCAGCACAGGAAGAGCTGAAGGGTTCCTTTTGAAAATTTAAAACACCAAAGGTGGAAGCTGTCAGATTGGGCTGATCAGATGTGGGAGACAACAGTTACCTTAATGAATCAACTTTCAGTAAATGAGTGGTGATAGAGGTGCAAAGACTTTTGTAGATGAAGGTAAGTAGGTTATATCCCAAATGCTAGAGAAGGAAAACTAAATGAAGATATAATAATCAAAGGGAGTTGCAGTCAAAATGACAGGTTGGAAAGATTTGTAAGAGTGACACAAGGTCACCTTAGTCTCTTCAGGAAGACCAGAATATTTATCATAAGGTGGAAAGATCCAGACAAGCTGAACACAATATGGATGGAGAAGACAAAGTTGTGTAATATATGATGTGAAAAGAATGAACTAGATTAAGCCAGAACCTTGATTTAAATTTGTGCAAAAAGCTAAAGACACTGCCCAGTGTGACAGGTAACTTTCCATTAGATCAACTAACCAGGTTGTCTCAAAAGTTCAGTGGATGGCAGGTTTAAGAACTCTCTTTCAGGTATGGAGACATTAGTCTGAGGACTAAACACCAACCGTGGGACTTCAGAAACATACATATTCTAGATCAGAGGGGAGAACATAGGTCTGGGTAGCTATACTGATCTCCTGGGTATCAGCATAGAGATACTCAGTCTGGTATACAGAAGAGAAAAGTAAGGGAATGAGGAAAATCAAAGCACCAGCTCTTTATTCCATATGTATCTGTGTATACGTGCATATATAAGAACATTAAGTGGTCACGTTAGCCAGACCATCACTATCCTGCTTCTGACAATAGCCAGAAGTAGTGATTAGACAAATTGAGTTCCTAGGCTATTTGAAGCGCTATAAAAGAGCACTGAATTACAAGTCAGAGGTATTTTATATTCATTTAGTTGAACATAGTGAATCTTCTTCTGATTTCAGTAAATTTACAGCCAATTCTATATGTTAAGAGAATTGTGGGGAGGTAAAATGGTAACAAAACATATCAATAGCTTGTTCTTTTCAGATGCACTGATGTAAATCAGGAGCATGAGCAATGCCAGAAGAGTCCTATCAATGAGTAAGAGTTAAATACAAAACAGAATTAATCCATATCCTGCACTCTTTGTAACCTGATTCCTTTACTCTGAAAATTTATGAAGTTGTTTTGCAGTCGCACATAAAATCCTTTTCTCCCATGGGTTGCAGTATTTTATCAAAGAAAATCAGTTATAAATTTTCACAATCCTTCATCCCACTCCAGTGTCCTTTTACTTCCCTTTCCCACACAACAAAATCTGTGAGACTTCACTCAGGAATACCTAAAAGTTGTTCAGACATTTTGATTTAAGGCACGTCAGCACTCTCTGTATATTACACATACCAGACTTTAGAGGGGGAGCTGAATTTAACAACAATGGGCTGTGGCTGCTTCCAACAAGAGACTGCTTGTTTCCAGTCTAGTGAGTTGAACACTGAAGACAACTGGTGGCCACAGTCACCAAGGTGCACAGTCTTGTGTTCTCTTAGATGCTCAAACTGCTACTGATTTCTAGGGCTGGCTGTATACTTCCGTCATGGGGAACAACCTTAATGTCTGACTATGTGGTGGGAACATATATAAAGGAAAGTGCCCATTACATCCAAAAATCTGTCCAAAATACTTAATCAGTCTTCACTGAGATTTATAGACCCTGCCAGATCTCTCATATGGAACAGCACCTTACTCTGATGGAATTTGCACAGAAACCATGAGAATATGGGAGGAATCAGGTGTTACTTACCAAGGCCAAGGGCTTGAGGATTTGGCTAGCTGAAAATACATTTTATATTATGCTATTTTACAAGGATGGGGAAGTCCTCTATGAAAGTTAATAATTTCCACAGGGTATGATGTCAGCAGGTTGGGGTTACTAAACAACTGGACTGTGTTAGTTTAGAGTGTTCACCACTTCTCCGATGAATTACTGTCTCTTTTTTGTAGATAAAATGCAGATCTAATGTAAGCATCAAGAAGATTCCAGCACTCACTGTACTGACATTAAAAAGAGCATTTATGATTGGTGTCACAAAAACATACACAAAAAGAAAGTAAAAGGAGCTTGGCTGACTGACATTTAGAGAAACAAAGCTTTTATGTCCATTGGTCTTTCTTCCTTCCTTTATGATTTCCATGGGATTTTCATTTCCAGAGATGTTATGCACTTGCTTTCAAAGGAATTCAGTATTTTAATTCATAAAAGTAATTTTACAGCAAAATAACAGAGAGCAATATTCTCAATATTAATTTTCTGAGCCAATCTTTCAAAGTCAGTTTGTGTTACAAGAAGTAGAGAAGATGTGAAGAGGTATATATAAGTCCTCTATACTTAGTTTCCACAACCCTCCTCCTCCACTCTTCTCCAAGCAAGGGCTGCAGTTACACCTGTGAAGACATCACAGGAAAAGAAGTATACAGAAGAATCATAGAATCATAGAATCATAGAATTAGCCGGGTTGGAAGGGACCTCAGAGATCATCTAGTCCAACCCTTGACCCACCGGAGCAGTTGCTAGACCATGGCACTGAGTGCCACATCCAGTCTTTTTTTAAATGTCTCCAGGGACGGAGAATCTACCACCTCTCCGGGCAGTCCATTCCATAGCCTAATCACCCTCTCCGTGAAGAAATTCTTTCTAATATCTAACCTAAACCTCCCCTGGCACAACTTAAGACTGTGTCCTCTTGTCTTGTTGAAGGTCGTCTGTGAAAAGAGTCCAGTTCCCACCTCGCTACAGCCTCCTTTCAGGTAGTTGTAGACAGCAATGAGGTCTCCCCTGAGCCTCCTCTTCTTCAGGCTGAAGAGCCCCAGCTCTCTCAGCCTCTCCTCATAGGGCCTGTGCTCGAGTCCCTTCACCAGCCCTCCTTTGGACCTGTTCCAGGACCTCTACATCCTTCTTAAACTGAGGGGCCCAGAACTGGACACAGTACTCGAGGTGTGGCCTAACCAGCGCTGAGTACAGGGGAAGAATCACCTCCCTGGACCTGCTGGCCATGCTATTCCTGATACAGGCCAGGATGCCATTGGCCTTCTTGGCCACCTGGGCACACTGCTGGATCATGTTCAGTTTCTTGTCGATGCAGACTCCCAGGTCCCTTTCTGCCTGGCTGCTCTCCAGCCACTCTGTCCCCAGCCTGTAGCGCTGCATGGGGTTGTTGTGGCCAAAGTGCAGGACCCGGCACTTGGCCGTGTTGAACCTCATCCCGCTGGAATCGGCCCAGCTCTCCAGTCTGTCCAGGTCCCTCTGCAGAGCCCTCCTGCCTTCGAGTTGGTCCACACTTCCTCCCAGCTTGGTGTCATCTGCGAATTTGCTGATGATGGACTCAATCCCTTCGTCTAGGTCGTCGATAAAGATATTGAACAGAACTGGGCCCAATACTGATCCCTGGGGGACACCACTAGTGACCGGCCGCCAACTGGATGCAGCCCCGTTCACCACCACTCTCTGGGCCCGGCCCTCCAGCCAGTTCCTAACCCAGCACAGGGTGCTCCTGTCCAAGCTGTGGGCTGACAGCTTTTTCAGGAGAATGCTATGGGGGACGGTGTCAAAGGCTTTGCTGAAATCCAGGTAGACCACATCCACAGCCTTCCCCTCATCCACCAGTCGGGTCACCTGATCATAAAAGGAGATCAGGTTGGTCAGGCATGACCTGCCCTTCCTAAACCCGTGCTGGCTGGGTCTGATCCCTTGCCCATCCTGCAGGGGCTGTGTGATTGCACTGAGGATGATCTGTTCCATAACCCTGCCAGGCACTGAGGTCAGGCTGATGGGCCTGTAGTTTCCCGGGTCCTCCTTCCGGCCCTTTTTGTGGATTGGCGTGACATTCGCCAACTTCCAATCGTCTGGGATGTCCCCCGTGAGCCAGGACTGTTGGTAGATGATAGAGAGAGGCTTGGCGAGCTCTTCTGCCAGCTCTCTCATCACTCTTGGGTGGATCCCATCCGGTCCCATAGACTTGTGGGGGTCCAAGCAGCTCAAGAGGTCACTGACTGTGTCCTTCAATATTACAGGGGGGCTGTTTAGATTTTTATCACCTTCTATAGGCTCCAGAAGCCTGCTGTCAACAGGATAACCTGTCTTTCTGTTGAAAACTGAGGTAAAGAGGAGAGCTCTGAACTGCATGATGCAGCTGAATGCAACCTATCACGCTGAGCCTAAGCACAGCACTGAGAGATGGCTTCATCTTTCTTGTCCTGCAGTGAATATGATATCACCATACCCATCACAATAATTCAGTCTATTTTCTCCTCATTGTTCTAGGAACTAGAGGAGAAAGATGAGAGTCTAAAGTGAAAGGAGATGAGGTGACTTGCTTCCTTCAATACTTCTGTGCAGATAAAAAGCTAATGCTGAGAAAACCAACTCTGAAATCCTTCCATCCCATGTAACCCATACATTATTATGACATGCATTATTAGACAAGCAAAGTTAAAGTCACACAATTGACTGAACAAAAAAAGATGGACGGGGATGTGGGAGGAGGGTGGGTGGGGGGGGAAGTGGAGAAGCATCTCCCTCCTCTACTCATGGTCTTTGATGTGTTTTCAGGAAAAGAAAAAATTAGGAACCTTCCTAGTTTTTCATGAGAAGTTCAGGGTGCTCAGAGAACAAGGTGGACAAACAAGGCCCTGCCTAGATCTTTGTTTTGCAGAGCAGACATGCTCCACAACCTTGGGGATGACAACATTTCTTCCTCTCACAAAGATAAAGCTGGCCAGTGACCGTGCTTCCCCCTCCCCTCACCCAACCATAAGCAGAACAGGCAGGATGTCGAACAAAGGAGCAGCAGAAACAGCAATGAGCATTACGTTCAGATTAGAGGATATTCAGGGACTGTAAAAGTTCCATTAGAATAAGCACAGACCCACTTTCAATGAGGAAGGGCTCTTTTCTCTCTCCTCCTCTGGCGTATATTGTTAATCTTTCTTCCTGGATGACTCCTCACAAATGCTTTTTGTTTTCTTCTATGGTTTTTACGTGCCAGGACTATAAGGAGGAAAGGACTGAGGCCCTTTCTTGGCAAGCTTTCAAATCACTTCCACAGGAGACATACACCCTGTTGCCATCTCTCTAAGGGTATAAATTAAAGGAGTGACGAGCAATTTAAATGGTGGTAAAGCTTAGGTCCTTCTCCAGTCCCTCATTACAGTGAACACACTGGCATCTACTACACAGACTCAGCTGGAGAAATAAAGCATAAAGCATTTCCTATACACAGGAAAAAGTGGATGAGCAGAAGGTTTCCATTTACATTGAATTATTCCATGATGAAACAGGAATAGCTAATTCTAATACAGCATGTAAGGGGAAAAAATTTGCTGACAATTTCTGCAGCCACAAGGCTACCTTTAACATAGGTATTTTTATATATTCACATATATACTGGGCATACCTTGAGTAAAGCCATCATTTCAGAGAGGTAGCTATTTTAAAATCTTTTGCCAAAGTAAATGTCGCTGTGGTGGCATTTTTCTTTCCATTTATCTGTATTTCTTCCCTAACCATATTCAGGAAAATAAAAATGATTCTTCGCAGGTATAGACCACATGGCAGATTCATATTTTCTATAGGTAACCTATTTTCATTGAGCTTAAAGCACACCCCCTCATTTTTATTCACAACTTCAACCATTTATACCAAGTAAAAAAGTTTTCAAGACATCTTACAATGCTGTCTATCCTTAGGATCTATATGGAAGGGCCCAAATTTTATCCTAAGAAAACACAACCAAGTCATAAAATAGGTGGTATAACAACACAGGAAATAAAATTTCAAGTTTCCTATTGACTTATCTTATATTTCTACAGTTCTTTCTCTTCTTTCATGTTCACCTCTTCCTTTCTTTTTCTTCACAGATTACATAACTGTCATACATCTTGCAACTAGAAAACTTCTAATAAGATTAAATCGATCTTTTAATCCAGACTAGGACTGAATTTACATAGGATGAGATTTGGATTCACAAATCTAGATGAGAACATCTTTGCTCCAGGTGGATGCACAGAAAGTATCTGCCACTTGAATGTCCAAGCATACACCACTCCATGGAAGGGAGTAAAGATGAAAGAAGGTTTTCTTCTCCTCAGAAGTCTAACAGTCAACCTGTTAAATTTCATAAGCTCCAATGAAGCCTCAGTTGGCGATGATGCTTTGCAATGCAGGAAAGGACAATGAGGATCTACTAATAATTCTCATGCTCTGCTGCTGCTACTCTCTTATTCATATTTGCTTATTCATATTCATATTCAAGAGCAGTTTCATACTCTGCTTACCCTAGACAGAAGACAAATAAGAGGTTTAGCAGTTATTTAAAATGCTTTTACAGTTATTTTGATTAAATCAAACTAGTTTGTCAAGTTGTCCCCAGATTACTTTCCACACAGTGTGTCCATCACAGTACAATCATATCCATGTTGGTAACTGGAGAACCAGTCTTCCAAGAAAATAAAATAAATCAGACTTGGAACAAGGAAAGCATTTTATCAAGATGAATACACAGGTTCCAGGTATACATTAATTCATATACAGGAATTGGATCTACACAAACAACTGAATGCAATCATGATGAAGCAGAAACTGAATAAAAGACAAATTGCTTCAGGAATCTCTAGTGGTTTGGGGCTAGCTTAATCAAAAAACTGCCAAGTTGTCCTCCTTTTCTTAAAGGCACTGGAAAAGTGGTCTGACCACTTTCTGAAAACCTGAGTCCTAAAACACATCTCAAATTTACCACCTAATGTTGCAGGACTCACTCAACCAAAGGAGTTTCCTTGCTTTTTCCTCTTTTTGATCTTAATCACAGATTTCATCTCTCAAAACCAGATGTTAGAATTTTTCATCATCATCAAAATTCCACCTACACCTATACTTCCCTGGAAACCTTCTGACTCCATGTTTCTGAATCATTCCCTTCCCAACATTTTTATTTCTATGTGGCTGTTGTTGTTTATCAGACCTTAATGTGTGTTACAAAGCAGAAACAATTACATAGGGGAGGCCAGGAGCACGTTAACTACAAAAAACAGTTGTCATAATTATTCTGCACCTTAATGCACATCTTCAGTCTTTACATAAGATTAATTGAAGAGCAGATGTGCTGCTATACTTAGCATTAGGTATGGTTATCTTTGAGATTCTAGCTCTTACATTTCCCATGTTTTAATTTGCATTATTATGCATTTTGAGCCTGAGGCATGAGTAGTCAAGTGGTAAACATTAGATATACGGAATTATTTTTTCAAAATGCACCATCACCATTAGGCTGGCTAAAATACTTCTATTTTAAGCCAGATTCTTTCTCCCTCACTTTTTTGTTTGCTTTGGACATGTTACATGGCAGAAAGACAAACCAGTGGGAAAAGACAGACAGACAGATTATTCTGTGTGAGTGCATAGGTTTGTACACAGGAGCAATAGTAGCACGAGGGACTTGGTGTCAAGTGAGCCATATGTAGAACATTAATTGTAAATATCAGCCAGTGCTGCTAAAATTCTTTATCTTACATATGGAAGAAGCTTCTGCTGAATTCCCTGCATTTTTCTAGAGGTTTGCATACCAGCTACATGATGACCCTTCTGCTTTTTTTGTTTTGAATATGAGTCTCCAAACTGAAATCTCATTTTCTAAATGGAACTGCTGGAAACTGATATCTGAAAAGTTTTCAAGCAGTGATCAAAGTCTGATGTGAGTTAATTTGTCATCATAACAGAGCACTTCTTACAAGTCATTTCAGGCTGAATTTCAGAAAAGGCAATAGATAGGTAGGTTGACTTAATTGGTTTAAAAGAATAGAAAGCCTTACATTTTTCTTTCATGGTATCCTGATTTAATGAACATACAAACACATCATCACCATATGTTCTAAATACCAGCTTCAGCACTTGTTCTTGAGAAACATCTTGGGAAAATGCCAAAGAGAAAAACTTGGAAAAAGGTTTGAGACATATTGCTGCAATTTGGAAAAGTAAATTTACTGGTGAATAATTACTCAAGAATTTAATTTGAATAGCAATATCAATGAATTGCTAATACAATTAACAGATATATAATGACAGAATTCCTAGTAAGGGTAGCAAAAACAGTTGTGTTAGGGACTTGATTTCCAAATGCTTATAAAACATTAATATCTGCAGCAGGTGATAAATATGTGATGAAAATGTCACACATTTCCTCTTTATGAAACCCTTGGATTTTGTATTATCACAAATAAGGCTGCAAGCCACAGAGATGTTGGAGACCTGTTCTTACACACAGAATGTCATGCTCCAATGAACTACACCTTTCTCTGACTTGCACATGTTTTCTCATCACACAAGTACCCACACACTAGCAGGAAAGCACACACATGAACACAGCCTTCCCCATGTACGCCACCCTCAGCATCCTCATGGCTTTGACTTTGATTTTTCCTGCTTGTGAATGCCCCTTCTGGTATTTTTCATTGATTTCTGTGGCACTTATTTGTGTGAAATGACTCATCAACCAAGGCCACCACTGCTGCCTTTTGCTAACAGAGTGCTTTTAAGCTCTAGCAGTTTTCTTTTTTCAGCTAGTTTTTCTTTCACAGCAGGAAACTCAGGGAGCCTGAAATAAGAAAAGTGCTGACAAGGATGTCAACTTCAACCAAAGGCCCTAGGATGAGTTAGTCAAATAGCCAAGTGAGATGCACTTTCATTTCCAAAGAACTGTTCCTATTCTGCAGCTGAGATGATTATTATTGAGCAACTCTTCAAGTTCACCCACATTCTGTGCTCTCATGTCTCTTATTTGTTTTCTCTCAATCTGATGAGAGCCTTACTTTTCAGCTAATGATGTGATGGAGGCTGTGGTAGAAGATTAGCAATGAATTTCAGTGAAGTGTTTTGTTCCAAACACTAAAATACATTTAGGTGTGCTCTGCAGCCCAAAGGACCAACAGTCTTATACATCTGTGTGGTCAGTTCACAGCCATTCAATGTAATAAGTAATGAAAGACATAACTCCTGCATGGCTGCTTGTCAGACAACATGAAATGGCTTGGGGCTTTTGCACATTAGCCTCTGGTGGATGGGTTTAGCAAAACAAATCAAGACAGCTGATGTAATCTCTGACTACAGTCAGAGGCAAACATGTGACTAAACTGACAAAACACCTTCAGTTGTTCTTGCCCATGGATAATACTTCTCACCATAAATTTTGAAGGTAGCTACAAGCTTTTGCAAGAAAAGAGAAAGACCTTTCCAGTTTACAATGATCATTCTAATGCTGAGATCCCAGCCTAAGCTCAATAAGATTTTTTACTTTCATCTGAAAAAAGCAAAACAGCTTCCTTGATCAACCTCACAACATTCAGCAAATACACAGGACTCTGTCAGTGACACTTGAAAATAAAAACTGGAGAATAAGATATTTTGTCATAGACCTAAGCATGGAGTTCCCCAAAAGAGTTTGAGACACAGCCCAAGATGATATACGTGAGAGAACTTGCCATGACTCTTGAAGAAATTTTTTAAAATTCCTTTTTCTCTCACCTTTTTGATAAGAAAGGCTCACCAAGCTCTTATTTCCTTGGCATCCTCTGCAGATTCACTTGTCTGTCCAAGGAGAGCAATAAACAAACATCTCTCTGGAGCCAGAGAAGCCTTTGAGTCTGTCTGGAGAAGGACAGTCTCTCCAGAGGAGGAGTTTTTTCCTTTTTAGGTTCTACTTTAAAAAAAACAGAACAGATGAGAAAGAAGCCAGTCATCAAAAAATGTAAAAACATGAACAGGTGTAACATGAATCACCAGCTGCTTATGGAACAGTTCTGGAGGTGAAACTGAACAAGGCAGAAAAGACAGGAGACAGCACTTTTAATTGGCTTACCGTGATTAAGGTATTCCTTGTCCAAGCCATATCCCAAGAACCATATTTTTCTGTTTTAGTAAGTATGATATTCCAAGAAGGTCAGATTTCAAGCTCTAGAACTCAAGTTTTAAGCAAGATCAGCATTTCAAATGCAAAAGCAAGGAGCATTATACTGCTTTTTGCAGTCTGAGTGTGAATTAATCTCTCTGTCTAGACACTGCATGTGCTATGTTGAGACTTGTGCTAGGATCCTTTAAGATCGCAAAAGCCAATGAGCCAACAAGATTAATACTTGCATGGAAGAACTACACGAAAGGCTGAGTAACTCAGCTATAAGTACAAACAAATCAGCTGAAAATTAACTTAGTTCAGTCTTCCTTCCCTGGCTTAACAATGAAGTTCACTCAACTTTGAAAGTTCACTCAACTAAATTCTTTGGGTATCTAATGGAAGAGCCATCCTAAGGAAAATATAAGAAAAAAAGAGATCATAATGAAATAAAATCCAAAAGCTAATACCAGTCCTGCACTTACACAAGTATATCAGGAGGTGCTATTATAGCATGTTATAGTTTTACTGTTATTTAGAATTTGGAAAATGGCAGCAAAGACAATTAATTGACAAATGTTAATTTATTCTAAAGATACATTTTATGTATCCTTAGTGATAGTGAGTGGCTGCATTGGTAAATGATGTCAGTGTTTCCCACTGTTTCGGAGTTACAGAAAGGATATTAGGAGAATTTCTGATGTTCTTTAGAATTCAGTCACAGCTGAGCTGCGTCAATTTAGTGATGGAAGGAAAACATACCACCCTGTTACAAGTTTGTCAAGAAAAAGGAGCATTCTGGCCTCCCTGATCCATTTGTGGGGGATGAAAATGGATTGTCTACCATAGTTACCCTTGGCCACATAAGTCCTTCCAGCCAGCGAAGTAAAAAAACAAAACCAAACCAGATCCCTTTCTAATAGCACAGTACTATGGTCTAATCATACTATGCATGGGATTTCAGTGCACATTAGGCAGGGATGCTGGCTCTTTAGTAGCTCAAGAGCTCACCATTCAAAGTAGTTCATTTCAAAAGTGGATGTCATCTCTTGAGTATCCACTGCCAGTTGTCTTTGAATCATGGGCCTTTTTTCTCCTCGCAGTCAGCTTTCAAAGTAATAGCTGCATCAGCTGGCAGATAAATATAGACACACTCTTTCTTTTTTAAAGTCACAACCATCCTTTGTTCATCCTCCACTCTTCATGCAAGGCTGATAAAAGTCACTTTTTGAGAGACAGACTGATAAAAGACAGAGGATGAAACAGTCACTGATTAAAAGGCTGCTAATGAAAATGAGTAAAAGAGACAGAGATTGAGAAAACAGTCATGGCACTACTATTATATCTAGATAGAGAGGAGATGCTTTCAGACAGCAATGGTGTAAGCATATGGCAGTACATTATGCACATAGATAGCTTTGAACAAACTATCTCAGAAATGTACGGAAATGCGGCCACATTAACGTGCACTCACTCGAAGCAAATATGCTAAAATCTCCTGATAATCAGCAAATCAGTCAAGTGATATCCAACCTAAAATAATGACACTCTTCTGGAAGGAAAGGTAGTGTACCTGTCACCATGCACCACTGTCTTTGGCAAGAAGGTATAGCTGAGTGACAGAGCCAAACATTAGGAATTAAGAACATAGTAGATTTGAAAATTAAGACAGATCCCTCAAGCCCTACTTCTTTCATAATGTAATTCCTCTTCTGAAATTAATTAAGCAGAGGAAAATAAATAAAATGGGTTCAGAAGCTTCACATAAGCCCTATGTACAGAAAGGTAGAAGGAAAAGACTGTAAGGACAGAGAAATATATAACTATCTTCTAGAAATGTTAGCTGCCTTATTATGTTTTCAAGACCTCTTGACTGAAATGGTAACCTATTATTATTCTCTGCAGCCATTCATGTAAGTTTGAGACGACTCAACTCTAGTATTTCTCTAGTATCTATTATGTATGTGTAAGAAGCACTCTTAATGTGAAGGTAAAGAAAGGCAAGCTGTATTATCTTTCTGTTGGGGAGGTTTTATCCTTTGTGATTGCATTAACCTGCAAGAAACACCAGCAAATCCTCTAGTACACTTGTTCCACTCACCAGCTCATGTCCTCAGCTCTCACAGCTCATCACAGCTCTCTCCTTTCAAGATCAAGCAACCACTAGTAAGAGGTACAGCACACAAGTCATGGGAAAAGCCCCAAGATGAGGCTATAGCCTGAGACAGTGGCCTGAGGAATTCCCAACTTCAGCAGCAGATGAACAGATGCTGGAAGACAGTAGCTCTGAGAGCAGTGCAGCCAGTCCACAGTGAAGGTTGCAAGCATTTATTATGTATGAGAGTCTCATAGAATAGGCTGGCTTTCAGAAATCCCCAGCATACTGGAGGAGCCCACCTTCCTGAAGTGCAGGTATCTTGACAAGACAATTCAGACTGCCTACACCCTGAGCTAAACTTCTTCTCCTGGGGCCAGAAGAAGGGTATTTACACCAGACACACTCATATATCAGTGACACTCATTCCCAAACACTGTCTGTCATGAGAGTAAGCTAGAGCTGGACAAGGACTGCTTAGCACAGTCACAGGAATCTTTATAGAATCACCAAAGGTGTAGCTTGGAAGAAGCATGGTGAAATGCAAATGCACAGATGTGTGGTGCACCAAATCTATGCACTACACTACACTCAGTGTAGCATGCATGTGCAGAAGATCTCAGTGCATGAGAAGAGGAGGGACTGTAGCACACACCAACCGTAGATACACAGACCAAGCTATGCATGCTAGCTAGCTGCAAAGGCTTAGAGTTGTTGTTACACTCAATGCCAGGCCTGAGAAAAGGAGCGTCTTGAGATGTAAAGACTAATAATATAAATTATATTGAAGCTTCTTTCTCCTTGGGCCTGCTCTAAAACACAAAGGAGAATCAGTTGTACAAAGCATGGAAGAAACATGAATACACAACCCAAGTCAGTGGGACCTTAGAACCAATGACCTCTTGGAAAATGTCATAGGTGGACTCAGGAAGATAAGATGTCTGACTCAGAGCCATAGCTATGGGCTATGACTTATAGCCAAAAAGGATAGTGGTAGAAAACAGCAGGAACAGTTTTTATACCCCAGCAGAGGTGTATCAAAAAGGAAGCTGTCCAAACAGTTGTGCAAACCTATTACTATTCATCATATTCAATGATACAAATCATAGAATCATAGAATTGGCTGGGTTGGAAGAGAAGAGAATAACCAAGTGCATATTCTGCAAGGTTTGTCCCAGCCGTAGAAGATTTTAACCAGGTGAAAGATTTTAACCATGGTGGTATTTTGCTAGCTCCAGAAGCCATGTTTTGCCTCAGTGATTCTCACAGTTTCCTAAATACGATGATCAGAAATCTCTTAATTTGTTGTGTTTTCTCCATTGTCTTCGGAGGTTCAAAGTCAACTGGGAGCTAAGGACTATATGAATTTAATATAAATGCTCCATTATTGCAATTTTAACATAACATTTTACAGAAAAGGTAGCTATTATTTTACAAAAAAGAAATCAAAGCAGAAAGAGATGATGTGTCATGTAACATAGCAGCAGAGTCAGCAAGAGAATTCAAATCTCCCCATAAATAGTCCCCATGTTCTGTCTACTTACTGTTGCAGTTTTTCTGAGAGCAAACATAAGTACAAAAAGAGTGCATGAGCAATGATATTCTGTAACCTACATTTAAGCCAGAGTATGTGACAGAGTAATTTTATTAAATTACAAATCGATTAAAGCCACAAGATAGGGGAGACTTATCCCAACCTTGCCATTTTCTGCCAACACAAAGTGTCTAGGGTATTTTATACAATGTTCCTCACAATTATACTTATCACACAAGTGACCTTTGGGTAAGCACCAGATCAGCCACAGACACTACTGCATGGCCACAGCCTTAGCTGAAGCCTGACCTGTGTCTTCACCAAGGAGCAGGTGATTGTCCTGGTGTAGCTGTTTGTTTCTCTGAGAGAATTTCCTTGTCTCCTTTATCAGCATGTTGTGATATGGGACCCTCCTGGGGAAATGTGGAAGTTGAGAGGGCTGTTACTCCTTTCCACAGTTTGAGTCTCCTGGTCTTAATGGTACTTTTTTTCTATCTTTGTCCCTGACTCTAGTAAGCAGGTACTTCCTTGGTCCATGAGCAAAGCACCAGTAGAGCACTAGAGCTCCTCAAATCAGCTGCTAGGTGATTCTGAAATAATACCCTTTATCAACAGAAGATAAACAAGTGAATATACATATAAAGATGATGCAACATCATCTGCAGATGAGGAATTACATTTTTCAATAACAGTGAAAATTTGACTTCTAGAATGACTTTAAAGATAATTCATGGTGAGGAAAACCTTGGAGGAACTGAATGTGTTGCAAACAGTGGACAGAGCTGGGTGAATTTGGGATGCTGAGAAAGAAATGTGAGCTCTCTGAGACAGACTTTTCACTCCTGTGTCTCTCCCTTGTGATCATCTGAGTGTGAAACATTCCTGCTGATTCTCACACTTAACCACCCACCACACAGACATGTGGAGATACACACCCGTCTTCCCTGCTTCAGTGATTCTGCAACCTTATAAATCCAGATTTGGCCATTAAATAATGAGGGGAATGAATCAATAGTGAAATTTTCTAGGCTTATCAAGTTACGTTGTGGTCTCACACAATTTCTGACATGGCTTAGGTGAATTAAATTTCACCAAGACATTTCTCTCTGGAAATGAGCTAAGACGACTCACTGCTGGGCACTAGTTCATATGCAAAGAAGGGTCTACATATTTAATCCCTATGCAACTGTAAAACTGGATTTGTGGGCCCTGGTATTTAAATGATCATAGTCTTGATGTATGGAATTTTTACAGTGCTTGCCTCTTGACCACTGTTAGATAAAAAACCATCCCCTCACTTTTAAACATAAAGCCTTTCAGTTGTACAGATTGCCATATACTGGTTAAGTATCTTGGCTTAGTGGGGCTACTCTTCTGCCACATGTGCTGTGATACAATATAGAAATGTGAATTAGACAAAAAAAAGGCCTTTTAAACTTGTAACATACATCCTGGTTTCCATTGATCCCATTATGCATCTTCATAGCAGATTAACATGTCATTCAACTACAGAACCAAGGACATAGAGCAAAGTATCACACACAAGAAAAGCCTGTCTGACAGGAGGTACCACCAGGGAGTTTACACAGGAGTTTATACAATATATACAATGTATACAAGGGAGAGTAAGCAGCTTTTCCTTGACAAGAAAACATGCACCATGCGGTAGAAGCGGTTCCTTCAGTATTTCCATCTAAGCTGCAAAGAAATATTCTTCAGAGAAGCAAGTCATGGTAGAAGGGAGAGTCAGTGAGTTCTTAACTGCAGTTAGCAGTAGCAATACTACAATTATCTTGATTTACACCAGCTGGGGATCTGAACACAGCAATCTCCACTGATCTGCAAGAAGCTCAAACTTCTTTTGTTCTTCTTTCAAAACATTTGTAGGGGAAAAAAATGGCAGTTTCCAGGCATTTTGCCATAGTAATGGCAAGGGACCACCAGGGTGTTGTCCTAGGACTACAATCACTCTTTTTTTTACCTTTTTTTTTTTTTTTTTCCACATGTAAAACTGTTGTGTTTTGCATACAAGAACAGCCACTGTAAAGCTAGGGTCAGCTTCAGAAACCATCATAAACACATTAATCTTTCCATATGATTACTCATAGAGTAGGAATGTATTATATAACTCCTGTTTGTGTCTGAAATAATTCGGCCCTCTGATTATTTAGTGAAGACTCTCAGATGTTCTTCCTTTTCTCCATTTGCAGTTTCTTTTACTCTTAGACTTCTCTAGGGCAGCTGTCAGCTTTCCAGAGGGAGAGGAATAGACACATACTCTTTTGGAAGGTGTCAGTGCCTATTCCTGTAGGGGATTGAGAGGCAAAGAGAATCAGTGGTCTTTGGTAGTTAGCTGATTACCTTTTCCTGTAGAAATATTCAGCCAGAAACAAATACAGGAAAATCAGAATAAAAACTGCTCCTGAATTACAAGTCTTACATCAGCACTGCTTTGTGAGCTGCTGTGGCTTCATGAAGTCAAATTCTGTCCCCAAAAGCACAACCAGCCACACCATGGCTCTATTCACAAGTGTGAATTTCAACATGTACATGCAGACAGAGGCTTGTTCCTTGTGCTGTTCTTAATGTTACAGTAAATCAGCATATGATAGTGCTATTTCTCTTATTAGACACTTGGTATGTTTTGCCTTGTAGCAGTGATTAGGGAAATAAAAGCTTAAAACCTGGGTTTTTTTTCCCCAAACAGGTTGAAGCAAATGCAGCCCAAGTAGTGCTTAAAAACAAGCCATTTTAGAGCAGGCATAATATTCTATGCCTGTTAATAAAATACTTGAGCTCATGCTGAACAGATTAATAGGGTTGAACTGGAAAGAAAAAAATTTCAAAATGCAGTGCTTTGCAGGGATTCAGCATCCATGTTGCATTCTTCATGAAGGCAGGTAAAGAAATTACTTCACTGCAATGCTTTTTTTAAAGCCCAGATCCTGTTCTCAACATTGCATGTTTAACACACACTGTCTTGTTTCACATTCCAGACATACATACATGTATAAGAGGAGGACAAAAGTAGCAACAACATGTGGTCATTTACCACATATTTATACAAATATCATCTCTCCAAATCAGTATCCTATTTGTTACTATAAATGCAATATTTTGCTGGTGATTGACACTTATCTTCCTGGGGCTGCTGGGTGGCAAAAGCATCAGTGCAGCTGACATGAGACTGAAGGAAATATTTTACCTGCAGAGGCTTGGAATGCAGCATTCCAAAACAGACACCTTATGTACTTCATATATTACCATCATAATTGAAGCCCATGCTTGTAGCTTTAGCAAGCCATTTCTTTGTTCTGTATCCAGGTCTTACTACCACTGTCAGGCTGGTAACTTGCATGATCACCCAAGACAGCACAAATAAATATAACTTAATATCTTCTCAGGAGACTTACAGAACTATTATACTTAAAATTAGTTACAGTGATACATTTTGCTTCAGAAACACACAATCAGAAGCAAAGTCTTGTCAGTAAAGTCAATTTCAGATGAAGCATACTAATACTGAGCTGGAAAAGGCCTTCTTATCAGCAATCATTTTGTGTGGGTAGTGAGATATTTCAGCCAGCCAACCATATATCATGAACATAATTACCATACAGACACACAAATATGAACACATACATGCACACACAGAAACACTAAGCTCATTTGCTAATTATCTGATAAAATCTGGATAGTTCATAACCAAGTGATTTTAGTGGCTGCCAAAAGAAAAATCTTGCTATGGCATGACATTTCAGCAGAAAAGCAGAACACAAATAGAAAATATGATTCAGCATATAAACAAGAAGTTTCAAATGTCCTCGGTCCAGAAGGAATCAGCACATCTACCTTAAGACAGCTACTGGAGAAGTTGCACATCAAGTTTGAATAAAGAATAGAAGACAGAATGACACATCTCTACATGACTTGCTGTTAATATTCTGAGAATCTTCCCTTCCCAGTACCTTGCAAAACATATAAAGGTGACTCTGCCAGGCTCTTGCTATGCAGCATATATATATATATATGCTACATATATATATATAGCATATATATATATATATACAGCATATATATATAGCATATATATATATATATACAGCATATATATATATACATATATATATATATATATATATATATCTTGGAGTCCTACCATATTACCCTGTTGGCTGTAGCTGTAGTCTGAAGTTTCATTCAAAGACTGGAGGATATTTTGTTGGCAATCTGGATGGCAGGCTCTTTCCAGGCTCAGGGACATTTTGCCTGTTTTGGACTTTATCATTAGACAAGTTGTTTTTACATCAGAGACAACAGCTGAGTGGGAGGTGTTTTCCTTCAGTTCAGGCGGAGGGCTGGGAGAGGAAGAAGAGTGCTCAGTGTTGGAGACACCAAACAGCATGTGCTGTGTTAGTGATAACAGCAGATGGAACAGCATGCATGGATACCTTACAGCCAAGGGAAGATAGATAACAAGCTCTATCTCTGATGGTACAAGCTCCAATTTCCTAGGTACACTCTTGATTAAAGTTGGTGGTTTAGGCCACAAATCAAGCATTGCAACATAAAAAAGACAGCACAGATAGCTCCACAACCTACATAGCTGTATCTATACTCTGCAGAAGAGATCATACTGAGTGGCTGACACAGGTGTTCTGCCTAGCTCTATGCGCCTCGATGTACAGCCCTGTTCACTGCACTACACCTGTTCCTCTCCCCTGTGATTCAAAGTATCTCTTGCCTTCTTAGAATCATTAAGGTTGGAAAAGACCTGCAATATCATCAAGTGCAACCGTAATCCAACTACCATAGCTACTAAGTCATATTCTGAAGCACCACACCTAAACACTTCCTGAACACCTCCAGGCATAGTGACTCCACCACTTCCCTAGTCAGCCCATTCCAATGCTTCAATACTCTTTCAGTAAATAATTTTTTCCTAATATCCAACCTAAACCACCCCTGGCACAACTTAAACCCATTTCCTCCCATCCTATTGCTAGTTACTTGGGAGAAGAGGCCAACACCAGCCCCTCTGGAACTTCCCTTCAGGTAGCAGTAGAGAGTGGTAGTCCTCCCCTGAGCTTTCCCTTCTTCAGACTAGAAATAACCTCGTTTGCTCTTCATATGACATGCCCTCCAAACCCTTCACCAGCCTAGATCTTCTCTGGACACACTCCAGAACCTCAATGTCTTTCTTATACTGTGGTGTCCAGAACTAAACACAATACTCAAGCTGTGGCCGCACCAAGGCCAAGCATAGGGGTTATGAGCACTTCCCCTCTCCTGGACACACTGGTTTTGATACACGCCAGGATGCCATTGGACTTCTTGGTCACCTGGGCACACTGCTGGCTCATGTTCAGCCAGCCAGCCACCAGTATTCCTAGATCCTCCTCCACAGGGCTGCTTTCCAGCCACTCTTCACCAAGCCCATAGAGTTGCTTGGTGTTATTGTGACAAAAGTTCAGGACCCAGCACTTGGTCTTGTTAAACATAAGACTGTTGACCTCAGCCCACCAATCTTAGCTGTCCTGATCTTTCTGCAATGCCTTCCTATGCTCAAGCAGATAAACACCCCTGGCAACACTGCCAGCCGTCCTTAGGCTCAGGTCTAGTGAAAAAAGAAAAAAAGAAGGAAAAGAAAAAAGAAAAAGAAAAAAAAAAGGCGGGGAAGAGAAAAGAAAAAGAAAAAGAAATAAAAAGAAAAAGAAAAAAAGTCTTCCCGTTTTGAGTGTTGATCCATCTTGTTTCTGTCTTTGTAAAAACAATTACCCAAGCCAGTATGACTTGAGCCATGCTGTCTCTTGCTTGGTATATGTATCAGAGCAGAACACTTTGGCACAGCAGTAGGTATTCCACAAACTCATCCCTTTTGCTAGTTTAATCCTCCTCAATACTGCCATCGTCCACGCTCCACCTCATCCTCTGAACAGAAATGCAAATGAATGAGATTTATAGCCTGGGATGTTTTCGAGTTTTCAAACAAAGTGGGGTTTCTACAGCCCTCCACACTAAATGAGGAGCCCTTGGCTGCAAATTCCTTCGACTGAGCAATTGTGTGTGCATGCCAGTAATACTGCCCAAGAGTGCCAGCATCCTCCACCCCCTCCTTCTCTGGTTTAGAAGCACATTTCAGTGCCTGCTTATATTGCTTGCCCCTGGCTGTGAAAATAAACAATGCAGGACCCATCTGTAATCATAGCAGACCCTTCTGCATACATTAAATTCACCCTATACTTAAAAGCAGAGGGTATGCCCAAGGCACTGGTCACCTCATGCTCATGCACTCTGGCCTGGAGAGCAACCCAACCTTGGCTCAAGTCCAGACCCTGCTCAAAACCCCAGAGAGAATTCCATTCGTGTTGGATTTTCGAGGATGACCAACACCAGTCAGAAGCTCACAGCCTGATTGCAGTCAAACAGGGTCACTGCCTGGCTAGAGTGTAATGACATAGACCTTCATGCAGAAAGTGGCCACCTGGAAAGCTCAGGCTTGTGGTGGCTGGCCCAGGGACAGTGAACTACATGCAGCCTTTTCCTGTGTGAAAACTAGCACAACTGTGGGGCAGAGATGCCCAAAATGACTCGGTAATGCAACAGCAGGCAAAGCGTTTCAGGGCAGCAATACAAAATCATCCAACATAGCCATGATGAGGAATTGCAACTGCACAAAGTAAATTCCATGGTTTCCATACTCATGTAATGGTCAGCTGTCCACATCACAGGACTAACCTGTGCTAATTGGCATCTACCCCAGTAGAGAGTCCGCTGATTAGAAGGACATGGAGAATGAACCCCGAGCTTGAGGTGACACCTCTAGGTCAGAGATGAGCAAAAATTGCAAGGCAAGAGAAATAGGCACTTCCTCTGCCTGTGCTGTTGATGAATAAAGGACTTTCAGTTCCAAAACTGTCAGTCTGGCTTTTTCCCCCCAGCAGCACGAGTTTCCCTAATAAATAGAAATTAAAGTTGTTCAAGTTTCAAGCTGTAGGGAAAGGAGCTTGGCTCTATTTTAATGGCCTCTTTATAAAAAAAAGCAGGAGGAATAATGGGTAGTCTCTGTGTTACTGTGCTAACAAGCTACCATTGCTGATAACGGACACCCTAATACACTGCAGAGAACAAAGTGCA
The DNA here is from genome assembly GCF_003957555.1 of Calypte anna. Taxonomy (NCBI): domain Eukaryota; kingdom Metazoa; phylum Chordata; class Aves; order Apodiformes; family Trochilidae; genus Calypte; species Calypte anna. The sequence continues at coordinate 21,851,626 of NC_044274.1, read as the reverse complement.
TCAGGTCCACACACACTGGGCAGAGAGAGGGCTGGCAAACTGAAACCTTCCAGTTACTTTGCCTCCTTTCCTATTTCTAACTATATTTCCAAGAAACTTTTTTAATGTCAAGAGGCAAACATGACAACTTATGTAGGGATTGCTAAGAAGCAGCATCAGAAGCAAATAAAAGATGTAGTGAACAAAGGAATTGCTAAATTCTTAGAGAGGAACAAATACAAGTTTCATTAATCAGGATCAAAAACTAGTCTTAGTAGAAGTGGGAAGCCTCTTAACATCTGCTTGCCCCAGTTCAGAGGCAACTGATAGACTGATATCAGTTCAGATAAACTGAACATTAAAAAAATTATGAAGAAAAGACTCTTAAGAGAAGATATGCAGAAACTAGAAATGAAAAAGATGGCAGCAGCCAATAGGCAGCAATGCATTTCAGCTGCAAAGCAGTGCAAGATATGATTTTCCTGGCACAGGGAAATACAAAGCAGTTTTGTCTCTGAATCCTTTATTTATTTCTGCTGAAAAACTCACCCAGCACAGCTGTGACTTTACAAGAATTATAATCATAATGAAGGAAGAAAATGGGGGACTTCTGATCAGTGGAAGAAAACTAATGAGCCCCAGAACCAAAAAGTATGACCAGCACTGGTCAGTACCCCTTGGTAGTCTCTGATACACTGATACTTAATAAAAATACAGGCTGAGTTACTCCAGATATTTTTTGAGCACTGGAATGAAATGGTTTAGGTATGTAAACTGAAGAGTCATTTGTAACTGAAATACAGGAGTGGGACCAAAATGCATCCCAATTGTAGACAAAACAGCAATATCCTCTAATGCAAACCTGAAGCATCTACAAAACATTGTTGAACCTATGTCAGTTCTCTCCTTTTCTTATGATCCAAGGAGCAGTGTTTGTCTTGCAGAGGTCTATTCCATAGTCATTAGCAGAACATTACACTAGAAAATTTATCAGCAATTTTACTGTGTACATACTACCTAAAGTGAATTGACACTGGTAGATTTTACAACCCATTAAAAGAAAATAAGCAAAACAAAAAAACCTAACCAAAAACAAAACAAAAGAACAAAAGAACAAAACTTTAAACAGGCTGTCTAAGCAAAAACATTTTTTGTATGGAGAATTCTTACCCTGTTTACAAACTGACAAATCTAGTCTCACATTCTCTTGTACAGCTACAGTGTCTTAAAAGCTACTTAAGAAAAGATTTTTTTCCTAACAGTAATTAAAAAAGTAAATTTATTTTCACTCATATCACCATTTTTTAAAAAAAATTTCTTTCAATAATGTATGAAATCTTAGGATTTAGCTTTCCAGTAGCTGAAAGAAAACACATTTTTCAGCTTCTGAGAAATTAAATAGTGAAATGTTGACATTTAAAAAAAAAAAAAATTAGTGGGATTGAAATATCTTTCTCTGTCAAAAGAGAAAGTTTCTATAAAAACATTTTGATCTACACAGATTACATTCTACCTAATCTGTACATGCTTGATTGTGACATCTGCTTTATTGAGGTGACTCTGGGAGAACCAATTTAGCCAAACAAACAAGAATGATTACTTCTTATTAATAAGATAATTAGAGTATGCTTCAGAGAAACTTATTTAACCACCTCCAAACTGCAGAATAATGCTCTGAGGTGTGAAATTATGTCCATTGCAACAGAGTAGGAAGAGAAGGTTTTCCCTTGGGGCAGACATGAAGGAGATGAACCACAGTCTTTTTATCTTTGGAAGAAAAATACTGCTGGGTTTGAAAGCCAGTAAGAACTACGGCATGAGAAGAGGGGGCAATGAGAGAAGGAGGAAAGAAAATGCTGAAAAGCAAAACACCAGGGGAAAATTCCCTTTCCTCACCAGACACTTGTTGCAGTTCAAGAAAAAGCAGCAGAAATACCAAATGAGTACCACTTCCACACCCTGCAGAAGTTTTCAGATCTGCATGTTTCCTCTCTTTACTTTGCTGCTGCATCCTTTACCTGCTCATCTCAGGAAGTTTCACAGGGCAGAGGCAACCTGCTCTAGCCAGCTTGGAGAGCAAAGGAGGTGCCTTTGATTGACTTAGTATGTTCTCTTCCTAAATTATTATTCTGTTCATCATGCCACAAGGATGCCCCAGTTAGAAGAATGTGCCTGAAAAGATCAATGACCAGCTAGGACATTATGGTTAGTGCTCCACAATACAGCCATTCAAAGCTTGTCAGTGACAGTAGAGAGCAAGCTTAGATTTCATGATCTAAACACTCAAACTTTCCTATGCTCAAGTAAAAAGAGACTCTTCACTGCCTGCAAGCTTTGAAATGATGGTAACACAGGGAGGAGCAGAGCTGTCTAAAAATTACAGCCACTTGTAACTTAAAATGACCTTCTGTGCTGGTGAGGCACAGGCCAGAACCTGCAGGAGAGAACAAAAGAAGGTCTGCACTAAATGCAGTTATGTGATAGCAGAAGAAAACAGGAAGATCTGTCCCAGAAATATATTTTAAACCTCTGTTTGTTCATTTTTGTGATAATGCCCTGGAATCACAGCAAAGGCACAAGGTATTTGATGATTTCTAAAGAAATCCTCTACCCCCCATATAAATTCTGCCTTCATCCAGTGGATTAATATTGTACACCCAGTTACCATGTTAAATTTGAGTGAAGCCATTCAAGCTCCTTCTAAGCTTCTCTTTCTGGAAGGATTTTATTTCAAAGAACAACAATTACACTGCCATTTCAAAATAATCACTTTTCCACTGTTAACACCAACTCTATTGTGTTTGTTAGTAAGGTGGTATTTTCACTGTACATAAAAATAAACACAGGCAGTGGCTATTTAAGAAGTTAACCCTCTCTGAAAAAAATTAGGAGATCAGCCTGGTCCTACTACACAACCAAATGTATTTCTCTAAAGCCACAAAACTACTAGTGACTTCTTCCACTAGGAGATACTTAAAGCTGTGAGAATAAAATATTTTAAATATAATTTTTTTTTACTTTGAGGTTTTTATTAAAAGCAAACAAGCAAGCCATCAAGCTGGCTCTGTTTGTCAAGTTACTGGAGACCAGTTAACTGAATGAGAGCCACTGGAAACATGTGAGTAAATATTTAAGAAGATCAAATGGAGGAACATTTGGTACAGCACAGCTTGCTGAAAGATTGCAAAGATACCAGCATGTTTCAGGAGAGGCAGGTCATGCCTCAGAAAATTGCTGGAATTCTTTGAATGCGTTATATTGCTACCGGCACAGACAAGGGAAATAGAGTGGACTTCGTTTTTCAAAGTATTTGACAAAGTTCCTTGCTTGAGGTTAATGACCTAAGGATTCAAGGCACAGAAGAGAAGTTACTGGAGTGAAAATTGACTTCAGGGCAAAAACCACAAGGAAACTGTAAATATAATTTGCGAGGTGGGAAGAAAGTTGCTAGTGCGTTATCAGGTGAAAAAATGTAGGGGCCTTGCTGGGTAATTTCTATTGTAAAAGGCTTCAATTTTTTTTTTCATTTCTTCTCTTCTTTTTCTAAGTCAAAGCACTTATTTATTAAAGATACTGGATTCATAGCCTGAAGTCCACAAAATTATTCTTTTAACCCACTAGGCAGTTGGTACCTGTGTACCTGCAAAATGAGGTTCCTCCCACATCTGACCTGCAGTGGGCAGGATGAGGGTTGAGCAGGCTATCTGATTCCCCATACAAACTCTGCCCTTACCCTCCCTGCTCCATACACCACCTGAGGTGGTGGTGCCAAATACCAAATACCACCTCTGGAAGGACTAGCACAGCTGCCCTGCTTGATCATGTCTTCCAAGAATGGACATGATGCACAGTGCAGTACATGCGACAAGTTCAAGATCTTTCATGCTGTGCCACAAGAAAGGTCACCATTTAGGCAGGCTAGCTGTCTGATGTGATTTTCTACTTAAATTTAAAACAAACAACAACAACAAAATTCAAATTTTTAAAAAATTTGTGGTTAAAAATAGGGAGTTATTCCTAAGCACTTTGTAACCCAAGTCAAGAAATAGTAAACAGTATTGTTTTCACCACTCCCAGTGTGAGCAAACAAGCTATTCACAGATACTTTTCTTTAGATGAAATACTTACGGGACAAATTCATATGAAGCAAAAGGAAGAAAATAAACAGAGAAAAATTTCAGTAAGTCCACAGAGGGGGTTTATTGAATATATCAGAGTGCCTGTTTCTAAATAGCTTATAAGTGATACATTAGACACTCTAATGATTTTAAATAGATGTCTGGAAAGTCAGTTGTCACAAACAGACACTGGGCCCAGTTGTGTTCTTATAAATGTAATTTCCAACATCACTTGCTGATAGAATAATGATTCAATTTATAATAGCTTTTATTTGAGTCTGTAATGTCATGTATTAAAGATTTATTAACCATCTGTAATGATATATAAATGGACCACAAATACAATGGGTGCTAAGTATGCATGAGTTTAATAAAGTTGCATCTCTTTACTCTGTTCCTTTTCCTGTTACCTCAACTTCCTGTCCTTTGAGACCTGATTCAGTGGCAAAACCAGAGATACGTAGAATGCAGAATGAGGTCTTTGCTGCAGAAAGACAACTGTTCCTTGCAACTGACCACGTAGATAATTCACAGAAGGATTTAAACCCCACAGTACATGCACCAATAAATTATAAATGTACCTTAGTCCAGGTACACAGCATATAAACAGAATGATGTCTTGAAGAAAATAATAAAAAGCATCAATATTTGCTGAAAAAACAAACAATAAGCTTTATAGAGCAGGAGAGAGATTTGGAAGCACCTGAGGAAAATCCCCTGAGTCCTCAACCCTATATGCAGCACTGTATAGCTGTAGTGAACAAAGCTAATGTGAGTCTATGTTACAGTGCAGGAGCATGATATAAATCAAAGAAGGTGGTAAATGGTATGTTTATAATGGAAATGCTGATACAACCACTAACTTACAGAGGTGCTGGCAGGAGCTGCCATAATATGACAAGGTATCTTTTAAGCAGTGTTTGGAAACCTGATCATTGTACCTCACCCTATACTTGCTCTTGAAGATGCAAACTGCTGGCTATGAATCAAATAGAATGACTAAATACATACTGCACAAGCCTAACCTGGAGAGAAAAAAAAATTTATTCCAATACTGTGTTTGTTCTTTACATTTCAAAAGCTGGAGGAAGCAATCAAATTCATAGTACTTCTTCTTCAGTAAGTTATATTGAAAAACTCAGTTGGTTCAGGAGTTAGTGATATGAATTGACAGTGAAGTTCAAAAATTCATATGAAAGATCCACCTCATTACAAACTCACTTAAAGAATCTGTGGTTCAGAATTCACAAAAAAATGTGTCTATGGAAAAAAATTTTTAAAAAAAGAAGAAATAACTTCTGTAATAAATACAACAAATTATTTTGCTTTAATACCATTTATGATTCATCAGATGTAGCCAGAAAATCTTGTTTTTCTCAGCTGTATTGAACGTTTGGTAGCTTAACAAAACCAATATACATAGAGAAACTATGAGAAGATAGGGCTGGTCAGAAGAATATCCTGATGCTGATGGATCTAAGTTGTGAATGAAATATCATGAAATCTAATCCAAGTGAAAGTATTAACAGTGACTAAAATCAAACTTCATTATGAAAGAGCACAACATTTTTGTTTAAAAATTCATCATTTCCTGTATCCTTGTGAGAGTTTTCACAGCAAACCTCTCTCCTAAGTGAGGAATCCAAGTCACTACCACTAAAAATCAGAGCTTTCAAAAAGAATGTAGACACCTAAAAGCAAAAATTCAGCACCCAAAGGTATTCTACAGTGTATTAGGACACCAAATTTCACAGGAGTCAAAGTGCTGGAAGGCTTCAAAAACACTTAAAGTGCCTCCTATCTATCTGAAAGTAAGTCTAGCCCTAAGACCACACTGAAAGAAGAGCAGGGAATATAGCTCAGTAGCTCTGAGTTCCCTCTGCTAATTATAATGGGACATTCACCAGCAAACAGATAATAGGCAGAGAAGATTTAAAAGTTATTGTGGAAAGAAGCGCATTAAACCAAAATGGCTCTGTTTGTGAGGGACATGTTCTAGGCTTGTGCATTCCACAAGAAACTGTCAGCAGGAGAAAAAGACTGCACCAGGTCTCATCTATGTCACACAGTTTTCTGGAGCTGCACTGGTAACTCAGCCCAGAAATCACCAGCTGGATTAGCCACCTCAGCAACTGCTGGGTTTCTGCAGGCCAGCAGGTATGAGGGTGCAAGGGATGCCCTATCCAAAACCATCACTACAACTTCCCTGGGCTGGTCATGGCACTCATGCTCCTTGGCTATACATCCTACAGAATGCCACAGACATTGCCGGATAGTTTTGTCTAATTCAGGGTAACCAGAAAAGTGCAGCAACACAGAGCAGCAGTCAAAGTAGTCTAACCAGCAATATGGATAAATGCAATAGAGGAGCAAAGTGTCTCACAAAACCAAGGAGGTTTTGACAAGATATTCATACAAAATAAGTCAGAGGATCAAGTGCAAAAGAGTATCTGACAAACTCAGAATATTGCTCCTACGCCTAGGCTTTTTTCTCTCCTTCCTTAACCAAAGTCATGAGTAAAATCCATCTGTGCCTCTTGATCTGAACACAAACTGTCCTATCTGTTTCAAAAGAAACTGAAACTTGTGTGCTACTTCAGGAAGTGTGGTGGCTGGGTTAAGGTCATGATGAGTTTCTCTAGTCTTTAAAAAAAAATAAATTACCACAAAATGGACTTCAAAAAGGTCTATGACATGATAGGGTTCAGCAGAGTCTTTTTATCTTCCCAGTGGCCTTGAATCTTACATGAAATGTATGAACTCTTAAAAAAGAGGAATGAAACCACAAAAATTACTATTAAAGAAAAATTAAGGAACTGCAAAGAAAATCTTGACTGTGAATGAAATACAAAAGACAGCATCCTAGGACTGACCTTCCTCTCTGGTTTTGTCTTTTGACTGGCAACATTTGAGTTTGCAATGTGGGAGTTTTAGAACAGACTTTGGAATTTTGCCAGCCATCTTCCCTTTCTTGACAGCCAGATGTGATCAGGTTTCTTTCCAAAAATTTTGTAGCAAGCCTAGATCACAATATGGGAAGTAAAAGAACACCTAAGAATTTGTAGCCTGGCCTGATATCTATATTTTTTCAGAAACAGTGGTGTATCTCCAAGTCAGATGGAAGGCTTACCATGCTCTCTAACAAAGCACTTAAGCTTGCACAGCTTTATAGCCACTGGGCTGACGCTCATGCCTTAGGTTATACACCTGCTTGTGCACGTTACCAGAGGAAAAAACAAGGCATCAATTGCAAGGCAATTCAATGTGTTGAAGATATAGGAGAATACAGGTATCACAGCTCATTTTCCATTAAAATTGATTCATATCTGTTCTTTCATTCTGAGGTCATTTATGACACCAATGACTCACAAGAAACGAGAGCTATGGAGGTGGTCATGCTCATAAAATGATAAAGGCTCTATTAACAAACAGGAACAGCAATAAATATTGTGGGAAATGAAGAAAGAATCATAGAATCATAGAATCATAGAATCCTTGGGGTTGGAAGGGACCTCGAAAGATCATCTAGTCCAACCCCCCCTGCCAGAGCAGGGCCACCTAGAGCACTTCGCATAGGAACATGTCCAGGCGGGTTTTGAATGTCTCCAGTGAAGGAGACTCCACGACCCCCCTGGGCAGCCTGTTCCAGGGCTCTGTCACCCTCACAGTAAAAAAATTTTTTCGAATATTCAACTTGAACCTCCTATGCTCCAATTTACATCCATTACCCCTTGTCCTATCACTGGTCACCACTGAGAAAAGCCTAACTCCATCTCCCTGACACTCACCCCTTACATATTTGAAAGAAGATCAGAGATACACATCTCAGAGTCACTTGAGCTGTAACACAACCTCACAGTAACTGGAAATGTAGACTTCCCTTCAGTATTTTCTGAGCTAGTACTTCACAAAGAATTCTAGCTGCAGAATCTAGAGTGGATTACAGATCAGCTTTTTGCATAAAAATTCATGAGATAGTATCTATTTCAACTGTAGTATACATCAGTAAAGAGGAAGGAAAAAAAGTTTAGCCCTACAACTGAGATAGGGTTCATTTTGAGTGATGATTGCAAATCAGCAGTGGAAATTACAGGTGCTACTTGGTTCACTATTATTTTGCAGCATCTCCAGTAATCATCAGTGATCATTTATAACAGCACGTCTGATGACTTTCAAAGCATAACTGGAAAAGGTACTTTTGTATGGTTACTCAAAAAAGAAATCAGTCTTTGCAGCTCAACTTCATACCACCACCACCAGACAGTAGGAGGTTTCAACACACAGAATTAGGGGGTGCCCCAAACCATTTCACCTCGTTGTATCCAGTGCAGTTTAGAACACTGAGATGGATCATACAGCTCCTTTTCTTCTATTCAAGGGTAAACATACAAGTGAACCAAGTTTAAAAGAAAATCACACCAAATTGTTGCCTGAGAGGGGAGCAAACAATGCCAAACAAAGAGACTCAGCTAGACTTGTGCCAGAACAAAACACAAAAGGCTGTCCTTCCACCTGCACAATACCTTGCTGGCTGCCACAGGTGAAAGGGGTGCCTGTGCAGTGCCAAATGAAGTTTGCCGTCCAGATACCCTGTGCCTGCAGTTGGACCCCAACCAGCTGGAGCAGTACCATGGAAAAATTACTTGACTAACACCATCAGTCCAAGCTCTTCAGAGCAAAGATTTTCTTTTCGATGCATTTAGAGCACAGATGTAAGCGAGGCCTGATCTGTGACAGGGGCTTCTGGGCTCTCTTGCAATAACATCAAAATAACCACACAGGAAAACATGACATTTGTATGCCAGCTTCGGGGATGTGTTCTTTACCCTCCTTTTCTAAAGGCACATAAGAGTAGAGCATCACACTGGGCAGCTAGAAAACAAGAAAAATCGCAGTGAATGTTTCAACACCCACAAAGATTATCCTGATATGTTTATAGTGAAAAGCTCTGGAAAAAGCTATTACTGACAAGTTCTAGTTGTCTAGGTTCATAAGAAGTTGAGGTGACCTACCTAAAACAAAAATAATATCAGTACAAAACACAGTCAAATGAAAACACATTAAAGCCATGCATTTAGGATATCCTTTATAATGACTGAACAACTTCATGCCAATAATTGCAAAGACAAGTATGGACTTTTCTTAGAGAGATTAAGTTCATTCAGGACATGGCAAATCAGATTTGTCAATAAGTAATTACACAATATTGTTAAATGACTGGCTGCTTTGTGGACTGTACAAACGGGTAGGTTGATGTCTCTTTCATTCATATTGGACATATGTTAGTGTCATGTAAACCAGAGAATCACACATCTGCAGACACAGCTAAGAGGCCCTGGACTGAATGCAGATCTCCTTATTCTTTTAGAAAAGATTTGAAAATAATACTCTTCCAAAGAATAGTGAAACAGGCAACAGTAGATGAAGCAGGAGGCTGTTTAAATAAAATTTATGTGGTTGCTAAGGTAGCTGAGCTTTCATACTAGTCTTCATATTCTTTAGATTTATTTCATACAGAGTGAAACCATTTTTACATTCAAATTTACAGGTACACCACTCCAAAGCCCTTACAGCAAAGACAGACAGAGACCTCCCCTTCTCATACTTGCCACAGAGTTTCCTTTCATTCAGCTTCCACTCAAACTTGGCACCCATAACACATCTTCCTGAAGTTTGCCCACTTGATTTGCATAACAAGTTTCTGTAAGTCACAGGTTCAGGCCAGGTCTATGTCTTTATTTAATGTTTAATGCATCACACACTATAATGGTCCTAAACATTCATGTTCAAGAAAAACAAATGATGCACACACACATGCATATCTATTTCAAACAATGTATTAAGTACAGGCCTAAATTGCAAGGTGCAATTTAATACCAGCAATAAACTGTACACATAATTTTGCACCAGTGAACTGCAATACAGATGCTAGCAGTCTTTTCATACGGTGGAGTTTAAAATAACTTTAGGGCACTCTTGTGATGGCAAATGCTTGCACAAGGTAAATTGTTGCTATTGACATAAACTGAAGAGAAATCTGGAGCATGATAGATGGTAAAGGCATCTGGGAAGCAAAAGGGCAGAAGAGATAGAAAACCATGACACATGCAAACATTTGCCTGGGCTTAGACAATGTCTGTAGGCAGGAGGACTTTGTTTGGCTGTTTCATTTGTTTAAAAATTAAAAGGCAAAAATAACCTAGGGAAAATATGACCATGGTGCTACTCCATAGACCAAGGTTCATTGTCTCTATACCTTTCATCCCATTTAAACAGCCTGTGAGCTATTTCAAGTGTAAAGCATGAGACCTCCAGTTCTTTTCCAATAAAAAATGTGGATGGGAAGGTATAGGACCACGTATGGAGATCTCTGTTAATTGATCCTAGGTGAGATCCTTTGACATTTTATCCAGGGTTCACAGGAGAAACTGGATGGCACATCTGCCATATACTGATGTCTAGCATGTGGATGTGAAATCCTTTTCACTTTTTTATTTACTATGCTGTAACTCAGCCTGAGTTAGCCAGAGTAACACTGGTCCTACAGGGACTGAATCCAGGACAAAAAACAGGCCATCACCTAAGGTGAATTAGTGTTTGGAGGCCCTAAAGCCCAGGTTTTCTTTTGAAATTCTCCTGTGTCTCCTCCAAGATAACTGTTATGAGCTGTCAGTGCCAAGATTAGATGAAGCTGCAAGACATGAGATTTGGTGGCAGGAAGACACTCGTGACCCTGTGGGACCATGCTGCTGTTGAGCAGCAAGCAGGCATCAAGGTGCAGGAGCCTTCAGGAAATGGCAAAATTATCTCAGTACTGCCATCTCCACTTACACATCTTAGAGGTGATTCCCCTGTCCTCTACCCTATGGACGAGTAGCCCAAAAAAGCACTGATGAAGAAAGTAGTGCCTTAACTCAAGAGGCTATCCACAAAAGTGACCACTGCTATTTTCTGCTTGTTGGATGCAAGAGTATGTACTGTTTCACACTTGCAACCTGTGGAAGCATTCAAAGATAGATCTACATATTCTGTGCTCAACAGCTGCAGAAAATGTCAAATGAAAACTATTTATTTATTAAAATATTAAAATATTTAAATTATGTATTAACCTACTGTTGCAGGTACTGCACAGTAACTAATTGTGATAAATGATGGTTAAGAATGCAGGTGAATAAAGAAACCATTTCCTGGTATTATGTGCTTAATCATTTATGATCATCGATTTATTTTCCTTGGGTTTCTGAAAACTTCGCTGTCATCTAAGCAGCTATAGATGCCGAAACTCTTTCTCACTATGTGGAGAACTTCAGAATTCATCAACCCCCAAAATGAATCTCTTACTCTGTGATTAAATCTGTACATCAATGGAAAACTTACGGCATTTGTCACTTTTGAAGGAGAAGTGAACATTTCTTCCTGGATAGGTTACAATGGCAAAGAGGTGACATTACAAGATCAAACATTTTCAAAATACTCCTGTGCTGGAATAGCCAGTGTGCTTCAACAGAAGGCTCCTGAAAGAAGCACATCCTTGCCTCAGAAGGACAACAGCCATGGAAATGTTGTTGGATTATCATGGCTGTTGTCTTTCTAAGATGAGGATATGCTTTCTTTCTTTGCTTGGCTCAACACAAAAAAAAAAAAAGTTTTCATGTTTTGCCAATGCTATCATTTTATCATGAATCTCATAACACTTGACATGTCCTTGAAGGCCTCGAAGAAAGAATAAAACTATTTTCATTTTTTATTTAAAAAAGCCAAAAACCAAACAAACAGAATGTACTCTTACGCATTAAAAAAATGAGAACCCAAATAAAAAGAAGGTTGTTCCCTTATAAAAAAAAAACAACAAAAAACAAAAAACAAACAAAAAAAAAACCAACCCCAAAACCAAAAAAAAAAAAAAAACCACCACCAGGTATCTTAATTATTAAAGTGATGCTTTTATTTTTGAGATCAAATTTATGATTTTGACGTCCTCTCCTGGCAATGTCCTATTAGTTGTCAGGAGAACACGGAACTAGTCCTACAGCTCTTACCCCATCTCAAGTGATAAATTATTGCTTTGACTTTATAAAAATTTGCTTTGACTCTATAAAAATTATCTGCCTTTTTCTGTGTATCACAGATTCCCACAAGTAACTTCTTGCATTCTCTAACCTCTGTCTTTATGCATTTTAGTTACACACCATGGAAACCTGCAGGGTCAATGCATCAATCCTCCTCTTATTTCTCCTTAGCCTGAAGAATACAAACTCTAGAGAAGATGCCAGTGGTCAGCCAGGTCTCCTTTGAAGATATCCTGATACCTTGTATTCTCCTGTCTCCTCTCTTATCCTCTCCTACCGTTCTCTTGGGTATGGATTTAAAAAAAATGTCACAGTCAAATTATTGCAGCTCAAGAAGTTACTGCTTGTTAACCAAGACATGTTCCCCAATAGTGTGCTAACTCTTACTATAGAGAAGCTGCAATAAAGCACTAGCTTAAATTGGCTTAGCTGACAGATGAGACCATAAAATGAATTCTTGCAGTTGTCATCTATGACTCCAGTTTCAAACTTCAGGGCATCGCTGACCTCTGTGTGACCTCTGTTACATGTGTAACCCTTGTTTCCATCCCTGACTAATATGTTCCTATGCACCAGTAATATCACAGTAACAACCAACTTGTGCCCAGATGTCCCTTGAGCTCCCACATGAGCATAGTTGCTGAAACCTGGACCAGCACCTACTTAAAGAACTGGCAGAAATACTGAAGTATAGAAAGCTATGGCTTTAACACTAATGGGCTGACAGCAGTAGAACAGAGGTAGAACAAATTCAGAATGTCACAGGCCCAGTTGTGCACAGAAAATTTCATTCCTGCCTTCTGTGTTTTCCTGATGGGGCTTACTGTTGTTCACAATGTACTTATTCCCAAAGTTGGTAATACACTGTAGATGCTTTCTGCACCTTGTGCTAATACATTAGGAACAAGACACACAAAAAAAGATACCTCAATATTCATGGATGAACACTGCAAGTGAATTGCTGACAGAATGTTTCCTGGGGTGGAAAAACTGAGTTTTCTGTTTTATGGGTTGCCAGAGTGAATAGTTTCCATGCACAGCTCGTGTATTGAAGAAAAATTAATACAGTCCCAGAAACAACCTGCTCAAGGTTTTCTGTTATCAACTTATTGCTTTTATTTTATATTCAATGCCAAAAAAAAAAAAAAAAAAGTGGTCATTATGTTTCAGCATTCTCCAAGAGAGACAGAAGCAGTAAACAGTAGGGAGGGAAAGAGTTCAGTGGGACTTGTCACTGTGTTCTGATTTCTGTGGGTCTCAGATAGGGAAGAGTGGTGTTCCTTTGCCATGCACAGGCACTTAGACATTTCTTATCACTGGTAAGAAGCCAAAATCTGACCTTTCTCTTCTCTCCTTCTGTGGCCTTTTTTAGGGTTTTTTATTTTTTACCATGATTTTACAACATCTGGAGACCATTTATATGAATATATTCCTGAGCTGAAATACTCATAAAAAATTATTAAAACCCTACAGCCATGGTATACAGCTGCCTTATCTTGTCAGATATCACCCACTAGACACGCCTTTAGGGCAGGGTCATATCTGAATTAATAGTCCCACTGGATGTTATGGGGCTACTTGAGATAGTCTTTCAGATAAAGCAGAACAAAGGTCCACTACAAACTTTTCATCATTAACAATCTCACTGAAATTTTCATGCAATGTGATTGTACTCTTAGTTGTCCCAACTAGTATAACTCCAATTTGGGCAACAATTCACTGCCTGAATTTGTTGTTAAGTCTCATTAAACATAATACCTTTCACATGATCCTAATTGGGTTCATGGGAGGGAATGCACTTCAGCAATTTCCTCTCAGGCCAGGAGGAATTTTTACTGCACTACATTGCTGAGGAAAAGCTGTACTGTCTCCAGTCCCTTAGGATCAGAAACACTACTTGAACGTAAGGTGATACAACATCCTAGAGAATCTGGCTTACAACAGTGATGGGTTGCTTATCCCTTATCAAACACTTCTTCATCAGCCTGACATTCTCATGGTTTCTATGGGCACACTGCAACTGCTTTTCTTCCACTAGCTCCCAGGTACGAGTCCAGTCAAGCAGAACTCACTTTCAGGGAGATGCAGGCTTGAAGAGCTCAGGGTGAACATTTCCAATCTGGGGGGACATGCTAGCTGAAATCAGTTTGTGGATGATGTAAGAACCTGCCTAAAGTAAGTTTCTCCTCCTCAACAGCAGCACAAGATCTATATTAAGCAGCAGGCACTGACCATGTTGTGTGCATGCGTGTTCTACTGATTTCCCCTCTTCTCCCCAACTTTGTTGTGAACTTGATAGTTCATTCCTGCAGCCGAGTTGAACCCACCTCCTGCACCAGCAGAGCATCTCCCCTAACTGCTCCCCATCTCCCCTGCCAGCTCTGCCAGTTCCCTCTCCATCCTTCTGCATCTTGTCTAAGGCCCTACTTAAACTGTAATCTCTAACAGCAGCACCTGGTTTCTTTGTTCTGCCAATGGGAAAATTCCTCCATTCCTGGCCTCTGGCAGGGCACTTGGAAAATGGTGGCTTCTCCCCAGTCCTCAGCCACCCCATTGTTCTGCTTGGACCTTGCCCAACAGTCCTTGATGAGGCACCAGTCCCTGACTTCTTAGCAGAAGAAGCATAAGCAGCACATAGACAAAGAGAGTGATTAGAAATCAAAACAGACAGTTCATAAAGCTACAGTGAGTTTCATAAGCTGTAGGCAGGTGGATTCTCTGAAAGAGTCAAAGTGATTACCTTTATTTCAAGTTTTCATTGTTTCATCTTGTTACTCAGTGAAGACTGATGTTTGAGCAACCATGCACAATTGGACATGGCTGAATCATGAAATCTTCTCTAAACAATTAAACATGATAGCCTGAGAGAGGACAGACTGAATCAGAAAGGAAAACCCTGTGCAGAGGCTCATGAATTCACAGAGGACATTAGTTATCTGACTTCAGGTTCCTACCTGTGTGTGACTTTGGCCATTCAGTATCTCCAAGCTTGACCTTCTCACTGAGGAAAGTACCTTAAGCAAATGAGAAGGAAATTTTAAAAGATGAGGAGAAAGGGCGAATCTCAGATCCAGTGGTGACATAAGGACACAACCACAAAGCATGGACCCATGACCTACCTGCATCATTCCCATCTCCTCCAGGTGTCCAATGTGTGCCCTGTGGTTCTTGGCTTTGAGTCAAATAAGTCAGAGTTTGGCCACCCCTTGTGTGGTCCTGTGTGGAGAGACAGAGGTTTAAGTTCCTGTCCTGTTTTTTCCTGTGGCATTGGTAAGCCTTCTGGCATCTCTGTGCCTCTGTTCCTGTTTCTGTAAAAACATGGTCATAGTGTCAGCACTTCCCTGTCTGATGGGACAAGAGGCCATTCAGAAACCCATAGAACTTCCATATAATGAAAGCCTGTATCTCCATAGCATTTTAAGACACCTGACTGTCCCAACTGAGGTCCCTATGGTGCAAAGAACTGAGCACACTCAGGGGTTAGAAATCACATTAGTTCCTACTTCAGAAGTTTTTAAGCCAAATAAGCAGAAGAAATATATATTCTCATGTTACAGTTGGATAGATAAGGTGCAGAGAGAAAAAAAAAAAACAACCAGCATGTAGATCTACATTTGAAAATTAATTTGTAGTAAAATTAATTCCTTCTCTCTAAAGAGAGAGAGAGAGAGAAATATTTTCTTACTGTATAGCTTATCAAGAAAACACTCAAAGTTCAATTGCTACAGATCAACATTGACTTTTACTAACAGAGGTATCAGGTTGTGATACACTGCCTGCTGCCATTCAAATCACAGGACACAGTCCCAAGCCACATGTGAAAGTTTGTCTTTCAGACAAATCTTCCTCCTTCTAAGGCTGCCTCTTCCCTTTCTGTATTGAGCTGGTGACCAGAAAATGTAGGGGAAAAAAAAAAAACCAAAAAACCAGAGCAATTTTTGACTGACCCAGCAAGAGCAATTCTTGACTGGCCCAGCAGAGGAACAGACTGTCTGACATTTTTCCAGCAGCCCTGGCATTTAGGTTATTATGGAAATCCAATCACACACTTCAGAATTAGAACTTCGGTTAACAAAATTACCAGCTTGTTTTTCACTTCAAGTAGGGTGAGTAGTGACAGAAAATGAAGATCTAACAGAGAACCAGTAAATACAATTGGCAAGCATATGGGGCAAAGCACAGAAATAAAGAAATAAACATTAAGATTAGGTTCCTCAGACCTATGCTAGACCTCTGATGATGGAGCTGAAGCATGATTAACAGGTCATGACTGCACCGTTCAGAGCCTGGATCATGCTCCTAGCTTGAGCCTTGACACAGAAGTGATTAAAGAAATCAGACCAAAAAATAGTATGTCCTTCAAATTTGGGGCCACAGACACTACCCATCATTCCATGACACATGTGCAACAATGGTAAAATATATGCATATAAGGAAACTCAAGTCTAATCAACATTATAAAACTCAAAGTTTAGTGACAATTCTTCAGACAGACACTAAAAAGAGTAAAAATATCTCAGTAATTCCCTAATCTTTTCTGTTGCCTCTTAATTCCGTCATCTGCTGACATCCAGAGAATCTAAGGTCAAATGACTTGATCACATTTTCTGTCTATAACAATTACAGGGCAAACCAACAATGTGTTCATTGTTCACCTGTTATCAGAATGGGGGCAGACATCTGTATGCTTTCAGAGGTTGGTCCCTTAGCCTGGGCCCTTTGAGGAATTAAAGAGTCAGACATCACTGACATGCAATCACTCCATCAGGCAACATAAATCAATGGGCAAACATGTACAAAGATTGAAAAGAATCTCAAGAGGAAAAAGAGGGTGCAATCTCTCAAGTCTATATTTAGTTTTGTTCATCATCAGTGATTAACCCTGCCCTAATTTACACCCCTTTAAGAATATCCAGGTCACAAGCCATTTATGGAGCAACACGGCATGTTCAAAATCTAAGATTGTTCTTAATTTCTTTAATCAACGGCTGATATAAACCATTCTTCCAGATTGTGTTTTAACATTCTGTGCAGGGATCATGCACAGCATCAACAGTCCCAGGCAAGGGTGGCTGGTGAGAGGAGAAAGACAAAGTGGAGGTGCAAATATCTCACCAAAACAAAAAAACAGAACTTTATGACTTCTTCCCAATCTTTACATTCATTGATCTTCTACAAGGGTGGAAATCCCATCAGGAAGATTCTTTGAAGCCTCAGAATGTTGCAGATCTCTGTCCTGATTTGTTCTGGATACAGCAGAAAAGAATGCTTATCCTGGTCCTGCAGGAATGGTGTTTATATCAGACTGCAGAGGTAGTAGACACATCTGGAGAATATGCCACCTAGATAGTAAAAAATTTATTGGCAGCAGTAAGTTGAGCTATTCACGCAACCTATCTGAGATGATATACCTTTATTTATTCAGAAGTACAAAAAGTATATGGCAACATAGCTGAGACTTGTTCTTAAAATAATAGCTGTTCAATATAAAGCTGTTCAAAAAGTGCAGTGATTGGACATTGCGGTTAATACATTTGCCAGGGTTTTTACAGCAACACAATGAATTAACTTTCAATCATGATGACAGTATTCTATTTTAACTAGAAATAGGAATTCTATTTTATGTCTTCCACTCTTCAGCTTCTCCACTCTCCTTGACTCTTTTCAGGGGACAAAAAGAGAATGGAGGCACAACTATTCAACTTGACAATATAGATGCTGAAGTACACAGGTATGGACTGACCACTTCACTGCATTTGCAACACATCTGTTATCTCTTAAAGGTGAATCAGCTTCTGCACAATGAGCTCAAGAGATGAGTACCTCAGAGTCCTGATAGCTTCAAAGAGAACTCCAGTAACTGCCTCCACTCCAGGATCAAGATCTCTAAACACCAGGTCAAAATAGTACTTCAACATGCAGGTCCCACTTAAAACTCTGGACCTCCCTGCACCTTTATTAGAAATACAGGAATTAAAATAATTTCTTGGCATATTGAGTACCTGCTGCAAACATGCAGATGACATAAAGCCATTTCAAAAAAAGTGGTTACCACATTAGAATTGTGTTTTTGAGATCCACTGAGCTCATGCCCCAACTCTAACTGAATAGGCTTTCCTCAGATCTTTATATTAATTACTCTGAGTCTGGCACACAGTCTAACCAGAGGTATAGGACAAATAAGCACAATGGTACATTATCTAGAACAGTACCTTAGTCTATCACTCTTCCTTACTGCCATACACTGACACATACAATCCCTGACAAACCTGCCTCCACCCACACTGTCCCACCAGAATAACTACAATTTGCTCTACGTGCTTTCCACCAGGCAACATAATGAGTATTCTCCTCAGTCTGCCCTAATGCATTATGTAGAAGAGATATAACTGGTTGCACTAACACTAGCTCGAAGTCACACACATGTGTACACATGCACTCTGAGACAAATCCATCTCATAAATATCTCATAAAAAATTACAAACTCTAAATGGATTCAGCAGCAAAGTAACAGCTGTTGCATAGTCAGAGGGGTTTTTTATTTTTAACTTATTAATATGCTGATCAGACTCTTGTAATCAGAAGCAAGGGACATTAATTTCATGAACCATGTAAACTATATTTTACCAGGGAAAAAAAAACAAACCAAACAAGTTGTAGTGTAGTTTCTTTTCTTTCTTTTCTGTATTGCAGAAGAGCAGAACACATCTACAGGTTGAGCAGAAAGCAATTTCAGGTCATCACCCTAGGACCAGAGCAGTAGAAGGACATGGAGAGAGGACAAAGGGCTTTTCACCTCTTGACCAGAGGTTTAACTCTTGCCCTGAACTGCAGACTGAGATCAGTTCCTGATCACAGTTTGTATGAATAGTCTATGTCCACCTCAGAAGAGTCGTGAATCATAATTACAAAAGGTATCCTTTGTGAACATAAACAAAAAACTAACGTATTTAAGCCAGCACCTATTCAAGAGAGTAGGACTATCTTCAGTCACTGTAAGTAATTATTGTACAATACCATTAGGCAAGGAAAAGAGAGACCGGCCTTCTCACTTACCTACACAGACAATTTCTTAAGGTATGTGCAAAAGTTTTTCAAGAAAAGAGGCCATGGCAGGAGCCATTAATTGGCATATAAGAAATTCAGGTTTGAGTATCAAGAGTTAAGAGACTGTGATGTCATATCTGTTTTAAATAGACTTCATAGGGGAGATGTAATTATTTTTTAATGAAAATCATAACTTCTGTTTGGCAAAAAAGATATAAAACTTGAGGTACCTGTGTTTTTAGTCAATCACCAATCTAGGAAAAAAATGTTTTTAAAAAAACCCATAGAAACCACACCAACAAAAAGGCCAAAGAAGGGAGAGATTAATTTTAAAATTAAACTCAACAAACATTTATATATTATTGAGCTAAGGACATTGATTTCCCTAGATGTTTTAACAGTTTAATCAATAATCTCCTCTAGGTTCATTAAAAACTGGAGTG
Source organism: Calypte anna (assembly GCF_003957555.1). Lineage (NCBI taxonomy): Eukaryota > Metazoa > Chordata > Aves > Apodiformes > Trochilidae > Calypte > Calypte anna. The sequence continues at coordinate 21,831,970 of NC_044274.1, read as the reverse complement.
AATGTTTTAAAATATGCGTAAGGAGATAGTGATGCAAAAGATGCATGAGTTTGATCAGTCAGGATATTTTCTAGTGGTGAAATACTGTTAAAACTAATTGGGTCTTCTTGGGCCTAGGACTCTGGTCATTTACAGTATAGTCAATCAAGAGATGCATTCACAATGATGATTATATCAGATCTGGTTTAGATTGACCCAAAAGGATTTTTCATCTAATCTTCCATGAATAAATCCAGTCACATGAAGTTAAATCTAGTGAGACCAATCCAGTTACATGCACAAAACCAAAACATTTGTAGGGGCTTGGAGGCAACCAGCTAGCTATGACCACACTAACAAGCACTGAGTTGATAAAGCCAACAACTAAAACTTATGCATATATTATTCCAAAATAGAGATTTTTTTGGTTGGTTGGTTGGTTGGGTTTTTTTTGGTTTTGGTAGCAGCAGGTTTTTGTTTACTTCTAGGACTAATCTGCCATAAATTGCTTGCAAACAATGCATTAAATATCAAATACATTATCAAATACATAGCTGATTATTTAAAGACTGGATATAAATTTTAGGTCTGTTGGAAACTTCTAGTTTAATATCCCTGTGTAAGACAAGAATTTTTAGAAAGATATCCCAGCAGCCATGAATTCTCTTTGAGACAAGGAGACATTTTCCTTGCTTTTTTGGTAGAGCATCTGTAGCACTGGGTTAAGTCCAAACCTACCTTCAACATCAAGACAAATTTAGGAAGTCTAGGATTTGTCTGTAGTCAGATGAACACACTGGGTAAAAAAATCATCTTGCACAAACCTGAGGTCCTTCTCTTTCTCTATAATTCTAGTCACTGACAGAGGCGAGGTAAGGGATTATGTTTGGCTTTGGTATGATCTGCCATGATTATTGTGTCATGTGGATACAAATTGTAGCAGTATAGCTGAAAGAAGAACTTAACAGAAGGTAGAACCAGTGCACCTGATGATGGTCACGGTTTAGCAGTGCGGGCAGACTACAAACCTGGGACAGAATTCCTCTCTATTCCCCCTCCACACACACAAAAGGAAGGTAAACGGGAAATAAAGACTGGAGACTTTAGGTTGAAACTGAAAACCATTAGATACAGATTTTATTAATACAAGAGAAAGGTAACAACATAAAGGGTAAAGTAACAAAAAAATATTAATGTATACAAATATATACATATACAACCTGAGAGATAGGAGGTGGTGAGCTAGCAGTAAAAAACAGTAACACAGCTTGCTGAAGCAGGAAAAAAAAGAGGGAGGACCTGCTGACTTTCTGTTCTTTTATAGAGTATGGCAGGAAGTGGAAGGGAATAGATCCCTCCTTTGCGTTCCACTCCTCTCAGAGTCTGAAAAGCCCTCCTTCTTTAGTTCCTCCTGATCAAACAGTGACAAGGACGATCAAAGACCTATGGGTAGCCCTGGGCTGTACTACAGGCAACTAGACACATCTTCTGTAGTCAAATATTAGTTTCAGGTGACACACTTAAACCTTTATGTGCTGTACTAGTGGAGTATTCTCACCACTGAGTGCCCTACATTGCTGTGGTATTTTTCTTAGAATTAGGACTATATTAATCAGGAAAGAGTAGCTAATGCATTCACAATAATTTATCGTGTGTATTTTCATAGAAGCTATTTTACATGTGATAACCTTGCCAGATAGGTCATGTATCCATGTTCACTAAAATGAAAAGCAGCTGACATGTCTGATACTACTGCCCTTATTTATATCATGCTGGTGAGTCTTGTATATATAGTATATAATATAGTGCCAATGATGACCTTAGAAGGAAAATGTTCTCAGTTCTTGAACCTGTAAAGCCTTGGGAAAACCCTGGGAGATCATCAAATTAAAGCACCTGGAGGACAGCAGGACGGATTTAACCTCAAACCTCGGTCTGCTACTCACTACTCTTATACTGATGAGCTCCTGAGTACCTGTATGAGGTCCGAGAACATCTGAGTCATTCCATTTGAAACACTTCCAGATGTGCAAGATTTAAGATTTTAAGATATACTCAGATCTTGAAGCCTTGTTCAAAAAGATTGAGAGCAGCTAGATAAATCCAGTTTTAATTGATAAGGCAGATCTTGCCAGTCCATTGACAAAGCACTGGATCCAGCCTAAAATGATGGCAACAATGATGATTTTGGAAGTGATATTTCTTCACAGACATTTCACAAATCAGTGTCCAAACAGCAACTTTGAAAGTGTTTACAGATCAGCTGGAAAAAAAGAGGCTGATGTGGATTCTAGATCCAAAGGTGCAAAGCAACTTGGCAATACATTATCTGTAAGTCAGTCAGAGAACTAGACACTAAGCTCTATTTTCTGGGTGCTAGCAGCAGTTCACTCATCACCATGAAAATGAAGAATGGCAACTCCAACTACAGAAATACCACTGCATGTATACCCTGCTACTGTAATAGGCTTGGCCAACAGTAGAAAAGTGGGTTACAAGGCATTTACAGATCGTGTGAAATCTGATGATCATTAGCATGAAATGAAGGTATAGCAATTCACAGAACAGCCTTGGTGTCTAGTTCCTTAACATTAAAAGGTGCTCAGATGGGCAACGCAGGAGGCATAAGCATTAAATTCCAGGACAGAGTTGCAAGTGATCTATCCCAACAAATACAATAATTTTGCATAAACACAAAAAGAATTTACATTTCTTTTCCCTTGAAGAATAAAATAAATAACAAATTATACAGCTAAACTGTATTAAAATGTTCTCTGTACACCATGTATACGCTGCTCACCCTCAAGCTCAAAAAAGACCCCTATGAAGTAATCAAACTTTTTAAAGAAACTCCTGCACTCCATTCTTGAAACAAGGGATACTAATTAGTCATAATCTCAATTGAAAAAACAGCAGGCTTCAGCAAGCCTACATCTTGCAGGTTGTGTCAGAAGGATGGAACTCTTGAATGAGACTCCTAAAATTCACTGTCATTAATAATACGACATAGCACAGTCCCTTGGACCTGGTGCATCCAGAGTACCAACTAGTCCACATGTCTTTTTGCAGCGACACCCTATTATTACTGTAGTAGGAGAGAAAAGGACTTTAAAACTTGCACAATTTTCTATTTTTTTTTCCTAATTTTTTCCTTTGGACTAACACAGAAGCTTTCTCCCAGACCCTTCAGAAGCAGAAGGAGTTAACATGCCATCTGGATGTCCCTGAAGTGTAACAACAGATACCAGCTTTCTGCATCAAAAAGGCAAAATCCAGACTCTGAGTGCCTTCTGTTTTTTTCTTTTTTTTTCTTTTTTCCCCATGGAAAAATCATACATTCCAGTCTTGAGCAAGTGCAGTCACACAGAGGTGTTTTGAGATGTAAATCTAACCTGCTTGGTTTGAAGTTCTGAGTGGAAAACTAGTGCCAAATACAATTTGGAAATACAAAGGAATGACTGCATCAGCAGTGCCCAAAGCAGTCCAAAGGCTTAAGAAATGGTGCCATGCCTGTTCCTATCATACGCTGCAGATTTATGCATCTGCTACAGATCCATAATTGCATCATGCTGTAGCAGCTGTACATCTATACAGTCAGAAAGGCTAAGAAGGATGAGGAGCATGAGCCTGTTCCATGAAGAGTTTGAGAAGAAAGATTATTTCAGTGTTTGAAAAATAGTGCTTGTGTGGGCATTATCTGTTGCAGACAACTAAAAGATAGACATCACTAGCAGAGACGACACTAAAATGGTCTCTCTTAGCAGACAATTGTAACCCACAGAACATCTCATCCTAAGATAGACATTTGAAGTAGGTCACTGGATTATGCCCTAGAAAGGTTTATTCCTTTCCATTGCCTGTAAAAAGCAACCTAGATGTTTAGCTCAGATTTAGATATCTAGAATTGGGTGAGCTAAGGATATTTTTACAATAATAAATTGATGTTATTTCTTAAGTTATTTAAACAATGATTACAAATGTATGGTTGTACTAGGAATCACTTTATGACAAATAAATAGTTACAGTGTTAAAGCACAAAATCATAGTCTCCTTAGACAGAAGGTTGACACAAAGAATGCAGTTACCTCATTCATTGAGGTAATCCATTCTGATTGTTCATATCTGAACAAAATTTGCAAACATAAGGAAGCCCAAAAGCATCATTAGAACTTAGTTGATAGGTCATACCAAAAGCTGAAATTTTAGTCTCACTGACTCCATATTTAAAGTACCTAGAGTCAGAAAAAAATATCCTAAGCTGTACTTCCAGGCCTCTAGCTGTTGTAATTGAGAGCACCCTCATCAAGTTTGCTGATGACACCAAGCTGTGTGGTGTGGTTGACATGCTGGAGGGAATAGCTAATCAGAGGGAACCCTGACAGGCTTGAGAAGTGGTCTTAGGGCAACCTCATGAAGTTCAATAAGGCCAAGTGCAAAGTCCTGCAGCTGGCTCAAGGAAACCCCAAGCACAAATAGAGATTGTGTGGAGAATGGATTGAGAACAGTTTGCCAAGTATCTGGGGCTGCAACAAAAGAAATGCGGCCAGAAAGTCAAGGAAGTTGAGCTCACTCTGCTCTTGTGAGACCCCACCTGAAGTACTGCGTCCTGTTCTGGAGCCTCCAACACAAGGACATGGAGCTTGTGGAGCAAGTCCAGAAGAGGGCCCCAAAAATGATCCAAGGGATAGAGCACCTCTTCTGTGAAGACAGGCTGGGAGACCTGGGGTTATTCAACCTGAAGAAGAGAAGGTACCAGCGAGACGTCATTGTGGCTTTCCTGTACCTGAAGGGGGCCTACAGAAAAGCTGGAGTGATATTTTTATAAGGTCATAAGGACAAGAGATAATGGTTTTAAACTGAAAGAGGGGAGATTTAAGTCATATATTAGAAGAAAATTATTTAGTGTGAGGGTGGTTAGACAATGGAACAGGTTGCCTGCAGATGTTACAGATGTTTCATCCCTGGAAGTATTCAGTGCCAGAGTGGATGGCACCTTGAGCAGCCTGGTCTAGTGGGAGGTGTCCCTGCTCATGCAGGGGGGCTGCAGGGGGGATCTTTAAGGTTCCTTCCAACCCAAACATTCCATGATTCTGTGAGTCTAAATTTGTGCATCTCCATTTATATAACCATACCTGTTAAGTTACCCAACAATGAATCTGGCAACTTTCACAAAATAGGGACATTCTGCTAATTATCAGAACCTCTGCTTTGCATTGTATCAACGCGAGTGCAGCTTCAGTCTAACAGACTGGACTTCCATGGAAAATTCTCTGCAGTCCTGGCACCAACAGACATTTTTAGATGTTCAAATATTCCAGCAACTCCGCTTACAAATATTCACTCATTTCTGTACTTACTATCTGCTTTTAAAAAACCCTTATTGGACTTACTGGAATGATGTTTTGTTTGCACTACTATTTAACAAACGGTAGAGGATGCACAAAGTATACAGGGATTGAAGAGAACAAGGTATCTTGAACTGTTCTGGGCCCAAATTTGTGCAAAGCCAGTATTTCCAACACCTTGCACATCAAAATCACAGAGAAATTATGGTTGCTAATCCAGTTCACAAAATTCACAAGTGGGAGGGACAGAGGTTGGATACACAGCAGCCCCCTTGTCATGACAGCTTGACTATGCTCCTTACCACCCATTAAAATACCTGAACACAGGCAGATTTTCTCTTAACATAAAAATCTTTCTCATACAAAAACTAACATACCCTGTTCTCTCAATTTCTACCAGTATTTGAAGTAGGCACTAAGATTAATCATATTAACCAGTTATAATTTTTTGTGTTTCTGATTGCTTATTGAATTTTTTAAGTCAGGGATCTCAAAAGCCATAAATGACTAAAAACATAAGCATCACTTTGTTCAACCTAAGCGTGCAATTAACCTGTCAAAAGTGACAACTCAGTAGAACTGAAAACAAGAGGTAGAAAGACCATCCAGCACCTCTAAAAATTAGGGTTTAAATCACCATCATGGCTTGGCTTCACTAATGAAGATTTCAGAAGGGCTCTCTCCCCACATTTGCCACAAGCACGCTGATGGCTGATGAGGCCAATGCAAGACAGGCAGTGCAGCTGCAAAAGGCACAGCAGAAAGTTTCCTGTGACAGTTCTGGCAAGACCTGGTTCTTTCTGCGCTGCCTTTTCTCCTCAAGAATGATTCTTTGTGTGTTCGATCTTAGGGAGGAGGTGATCCTCCATCCTGGAGATGTGCCCTGCCCAGCACAGCTGTGTCCTCAGTATCACGGCCTCCATACTGGTGACCCCTGCCTGTACAAGGACAGTAACATTGGTCACACAGTCAGTCCAGTGGATGTTTAGGACTGTACAGAGACAGCACTGATGGAAGCATTCAAGCAGTTGCAGGTGATGGTGGTAGATGACCCATGATTCAAACCCATATAAAAGAGTAGACAGTGCACTGGCTCTGTAGTCATTAATCTTTGTACTATTCTTCAGGTGTTTATTGCTCCAGACTCTTTTATAAAGTCCTCTGAATGCTCTGTATGCCTTTGCTAATCTGTTGTCTATCTCTTTGTTAATATTGGCATCCAAGGAAATAATGCATCCCACATAGCTGAACCGCTCGACTGTCTTAAGCTCTGATTTGCCTATAGTGATGAGAGGATGATGGAAGTCTTCCTGTGGTGCAGAGAACTTCTGTCTTCTTCAAATTGACTTCCAGCATAAAATGACCTGCAGCCTCTGCAAAGCAGGATGTTATGCACTGCAGAGGTGCTTCTATGTGAGCAATGAGGGCAGCATCATCAGCAAACCCCAACTTTCAGACATGATGATTTAGGGTCTTGGTTTGGGCCTTCAGTCGCCTTAGGCTGAATAGGCTCCCATTGGTACAATATCGGATGTAAATGCCATTTTCTTCATTGAGGTCTGCCGTGGCCCTTTGAAGCATCGTGCTGAAGATGATTGTGAATAGAGTGGGTATGAGAACGCCACCTTGTTTCACACCACTGATTATTGAGAAGGATTCAGAGAGTGCATTGCCATATCTGACTTAGTCCCACTGATCCTCATGTAGCAGGATGATCATTTTGAGGAACTTGGGGGAGCATCCTAATTGTTCCAAGATTTGCCACAGGCCCTTTCTACTCACAGTGCCAAAAGCTTTAGTGAGGTCAATGAATGTTACATGGAGACCTTTGTTCTGTTTCCTACACTTCTCTTGCAGTTGTATGAGAAAAAATACCATGCCTGTGGTACTCCTATTGGCTCTGAAACACAGTGGTTTTCAGACAGAACTTCCTCTCCTATAGCAGGTACTAATCTGATAAAAGTATTCTTGCAAGGATTTTTCCATTAATGGAGAGCAGAGTTATACCTGTGATCTGCATGACATTATGCATTGGGCATTACTCGGCCATGATGGACATCACAAACATTTCTGTGGCACACTAAGACATAGTCACTGAGGTGCCAGTGCTTGGATCAAGGATGCATCCAGGTTGTCTTCAGGCTGTATTTCTGCTGGAAGATAGTGTTGGTGATGGTCAGTTGCCGCTCAGCACAAAACCCTAGCAGGAGACGTCCATGGTCATTACAGTTTCCAACTCCATGCTTGCCTTGTACTACTTTCCAGGCTTCATAGTTCTTTCCTACTCTGGTATTGAAGACCTCAAGGATTATGACCTTATCACCTGCAGGAACCTTTTGGGTGAGGTGGCACAGATCGGTGTAGAATTTGACTTTTTCTGCATGGTCAGATTGGAGGGTTGGGGCAAATATACTGAAGAGCCCAACATGTTGCCTGTTGTGTAGTGGGAGGTTTAGTTAGAGTATCCCTCTCTTAGATGGATGGCCTTACAGGGCTAAACAAGCTCCATCTGCCAGAGTTTGGAGTTAGAGTTGTCCTTCTCCTAGGATGGTTGCCTGAAGGCTACTGAGCCCGTCCTGTCCATGGACAAATTTTCTGGCCCTTCAGTTGTGGCCTGTCTGGCATGGGAGACCCTACTGGAAGCATGTGCCACGGCAGCATAGCTCACAACCTCACAAAGGCACATAAGTTCCTCTCGTACATCAAGGGAGGATATGGTTTAAATAATTAAGCAGGAAAACTGACTTTTCTAATTGGAACTCTTGCCAGTCCCAGGTAAGCATCCGTTTTAAGGGGGAATTAATTTGTTTCAATGAAAGTAATATCATGAATTAGCAAGGAGACAACTGCAGTTTGTTGCTTATTCAAAATTTGATCATGACCAAAATACAACGTGAAGATTAGAAAATAATTTTATTTTACCTCAAAAGTTATTTCTACCTTAGAATAGAGCTGTGAAATCTGGAAATCTATCAGACATATAGGCAGATATCTAAGCACTTTCAAAACCTTTTTTTTTTCACAATGCATGATTTTTCTATTTCTAATGTAGGTCAGTGTATACTTTTTCACAGACTATACTATTGTCCTTTAATTGAACAATGGACATTGTTTTTAATGCCTTTTTTCTTTTAATACAAACAAAACAGGCAGTGATAGCAAAATGGTAATATATATTGAGGAAAAACATAGATTACTATTCTGATATGGAATGGAAATTAACCTAAAATATCAATTACATTTCCTTCAAATGCATCACAGGTATTAATATTTTTGGGTTTTAATACATACTTCTGTCTCCTTGGTTGTTCTCAAAAAGCTAAAATAACCTAACCTTTTCCTTTCCTTCCTAGAAGGAGTATGAACATTTCTCATTTTTAATTAAATGTTGAAAATATATGAGATGTTGAGATTTATATTGGCAGATTTGGCAGTCTTTTCATATTGACTTAGTGAGGTATATTTTTATGTATGCCTCTGTCAAAATAAGTATGTAAACCATTTTTTATTTTAGTAAGTCTTTTTTATTAGACATGGATCAGGCACTGATAATGTCAGCAGACCTATTCTCTGGCCGTTTAAAGTTGTATAAATTAGGAATAGTATCACTGAAGTCAGCAGAGTCACAGAGATGTGAATACATCAAGAAGAGAATAGGGTCCAGGATGTTTGTAACAACTGAGGTATGTGAGTAAAATAACTCTTGTCAGTCAACAATTGCAGATTGGTCCTGTGAGTCAGGTTGGAATTGCATTTTCCTTCTACAACCTTGTATTGTTTTTTCATTGGTAATAAGTTTCACCCACTTAATTTGTTGCCTTTTAAATGTATTTTGTCACTGTCAGTTGTCAATGGGCCTGCACCACGAAATTCAGATCCAGGTCTAAATTCAGGTCATGTTCCATTTTGCCCTGAACAAAACCTCTAACTTATCCCATTGCATAACTGAGAGTAAACCACAGCACGTGGATTTGGACAGAGGTCTACCCTCAGCTACTCTGAGTTCTGGGATTCTTCTGATCAGGGGAGTGGTTTCAAGACTCCTTGTAATTTGTGCTATTTAATATCTGCTAATATTTCATTTTTACCTCTTTGACTCTCATTTCAGACTTCAGAAACACATTTGGGAAAAAAACAGAGGGAGTCAAACAAATCTTAGCAAATCTATTCCAACATCAACAGACTTCTATAGGAAGATGACAAATAAAAAAGGAGGTGGGAAACAGCTGCAGTAACAGCTTTTAAAAACACAGGGCCAAACAAAAGCAGTCAGACACTGGTTTTGAAGAGAGAGCATTTCCATCTTCAGGATGGCACAGAGCTTCCTGAAGCCATCCTGTACAAAGGCACATTCCACAGGAGAATGCCAGGGCTGTTTGCAGCCTCTCCGAGCCTGAGTGCTAGGGAGATGTGGAGACACCAGGCATCTCCTGTAAGGGCTGGGAAGGAAAAGCTGTTGCTACGGTCACGGCTGCCTGACAAAGACAGGACGGGAGCCGGTAACAAAGGACTGATTTCCTGCTGTCTGCCTACAAGCAGGTCTTTGTGCTCTTTGTGAGGTGCGCTGCTTTTGGCCTCCCCAAGCCTGCCCTTTCCACAGATGTCTCCCACTGGAAGCAACTCTCCTCCAGCAGCACCAGCTCATCCCAGGACCCACAATCCAGGGAGCTGCTAGCAAACTGGAGCTGAATCGGAGAAGAACTGTGAGAACAATTAAAGCATCATGGAATGAACCCCATAGCTTAAATAAATTAAGTCTTTTTATGTGAAAAACACTTTAATGTGTTCAATTAATTAGAGATTACAGCCACCTATGAGGAATAAAAATTTGATAACAGAGGTCTTGGTCTGGACACAAAGACACAGCAAGGTTTAACATCTACTGAAGTTGAAGATAATACAATTTAGAGCAGAAAAAAAGAGGGACAATTGACTGCTAGACAAATACAAAATTTGGATTTAAAGATTTGCACTGACTTTTCCCCACAAATACTGGACTTATTTTTCCTAGAGCAGTTTAAGCAGGAATTCATTCTAGGAAGTTCTACTGAATGCATTGCAAAAGAAATCAGAATAAAAGATCAAAACAGGCCCTCCTAGCTTTGTAAATAAGGAGTACAATAATAAGCAGCTGAGCTTGCAATCCAGGCTCCTGAGGACGCCTTGCAGGCAGGAACGTGACATGACTTTCCAAAGGCTGCATGACAAATCTCTGCCTAGACCTGAAAAGAGACCCCAGGATTCCTGACAGGAATGCTTTGTCCCTGCTGTGTTTCCATCCCTTCCTTTTCTTCCTTCCTTCCTTGAAGCTCTCATCCTTTTCTTGTCCTGTTCTCTTCATACTTTCCTCTGTGCTTGCCACAGGTTCCATCCCTACCCCAGTCTCTTCTCTACCCCTCCTCCTCCATCTCACTCTTTTCTGTGGAGCCTCTCAAACACTGCACTGATGCCTTCAGCAAATAAATAGGGCTGCTGCACATTATAGCCTGAATACAGTGCCATTGACAACATTGTCTACGAAAAAGACATGGCTTGTAAAGATCAGATGAAGAAGGCACAAGGAAAAGGAAGCCTACTCCTGGTTTTAAGGTCAGAAATAGGGACAAAATGGCTGTGCCAGGGAGGCTGATGACTGCACTCCTTCCTCTCCAGCAGCTGTCCCTGAGCACAGCACTCAGCCAGCAGTAACAGTAACAGCAGCATAGAACTGCCTCTCCAAACAAGTGATACAGGGAACTGTGACTGCCTTGACAGAACATTTAAAACCTCGGCCATCTACCTAGCTGCCGTGGAGCTCTATCCATGACCACATAAGTAATCATCCCATGGATGACACCAGCTCAGTCCTTTTAGTGTAATCCTAAAGCAGGGTATTGCCTGTCTGAGCACATGGAAATGAGGATGGACTTAGGCATTGAATCCAGCTGGATCCAGAATAGGATATTCTGCAGTATGTAACTAAAATCTCAGCCTTGTCTATCACTTTAAACAGTCACTTTTCCTCTATTTCAAACCTTTAGATCAGTACAGCTCAAAAAAAAAAACATATTAATAGCAACTTCTATATTCCCTCTAGGATACTCTCAAATCTTACTGTGTTTTTAATCTTTGCAGAGTCCAAAAACCAACCACATCAGGTGATGTGAATACCAGCTTTTTCCATTTCTTTATGGACATGACTGGCTAGGAGTTCTACAAAGATTAAAAACCCCACTCAATAAAACTACAGATTTTAAAAAGGTGGATCATGATATGATTAATAGGGTATTCAAAAGAGAAGATAAAAAGAATATTCCTGACATCCATAGACCAGTAAAAATCTAAAGAATAAGTGGAGCAGCATTGACCTGCTCTCTAATAAGAGCGAAAGATAAAACAACCTTATCAAAACTTGGAAGGCATCAGAAGCAAAAGACTAGGCTGAGATTTCTGGATTTCCTGACTGCAAAAAGAAAGATTCCTGTTAGAGTCTTCAGAAAGATTCTGAAACCATAGAATAAGTAAAACTGTTAAAATGGAAACCATAACCATTTGTTTTGCATATAGGCTGCAAACTAATATTCATGTTTAGGGGATGGAGAGGAATGTCTTGGTGACAGGGGCAGTAAGAAAAGCCTACAGCAAATGACATTTAGAATCACACTTGGTAAGCAGAGTGATGTGACTGGTATACCATTTATCATCTCTAACTTCAGTTTTATGTTTAACTTAAGAATACTTTCAAAACTCATTTCCACAAGTTTTGTTTTCATCTTGCTTTTCATATGTGTTTTACGTTTCCCGCACACAGTCATCTTTCTGATTTATTACATAGCAGAATATTCTACTCTGGGAAAGTGTTTTCTTCTGCTCGCTTGCAACTTTTCACTCTTTTTGAAAAGTTAACCTCTTTTGGGGGGTCTTGAGGGGAAACACAATGAAACAGAAAATGAAAGGCAGGAGAGATGTTTCTTATTGCAACTTTTGAGCAAGTCACTGGACAGTGCCATGATTTTGGTGTCCCTACAGAAAGTACCTTGACCATTTGCTATGACTTTATGTAGACTGACATATTATGAGGCAATAAAGGTCACAATAAAGGTTCTGTTCCACGGTAGCTTCCTATGTTTCAGATTGCTCTTCTACACTGGGGCACGAGGAAAATGTTTTCTTGAAAGCCTATTATGTCTGCTCTGCGGCACTTTTGTTTCTTGGTGACTAGAATCATAGAATTGTCACTGTTGAAAAAGAGTTATAGGATCACAGAGTCCAAACAAGTCCTCATGAAGGATTTTCATTTTTTCTCCCCCTGTTCCAGATCAGTCAGACTGAAGTGTTTGTTTTCCCTTACTGCAGTCAAAACACAATCCTCTTCTCTACATAATTTCACCTCAGTTTTTTACCTGAGTGATAGCAGTGTGAGTAACATCTCCGAGTTAGTCTGATGGAAGTAACACACAGCTTCAAAACAGAAACCAAAAACCTAATACTTGTTTTACTCCAACTACACAGTCTATGCTTACTGCAAAAACAACAAAGACAGACTGTTGTACAAGATTAACACCATAAAGTTTGTTAAGTAACCACCAACCTAACTGTGCAAAAGAAAGAATCACCATGAGGATAATGAAGACTGAGCACAAGCTGCAGTTCTGAACCTGTTGTGTGTCCTCTAGAATGGACCTAGTTCTTTGAGATACAAGACATCGTATCTGAGGTGCTAATAATTTTGCTGGTTCTCCAAGAGGAGCAACAGACTACAATAACCTTAGACATCATGCGTGTGCTGTACATTCCACGTACCTAGAGCCTGCACCCATCCTAAGCATCAATTTTCATCATTGCTTTTTAACATATTCTGCATTCAACACTTTTAAGGAGAAAAACATCTATCAACACCAGACTTACTGCAGCACGTGACTTCATCATAATCTCTGTGACATATTCAGCAAAGGAATATCACATAAACAGCAGGATAAATTTATATTTAACAGGTCAAGAGTGCTTGGTTTGAATCAGACCTATTTTAACTGAAACAGTAGGCAGTTACTTGACATGGTGCTTTTCTCTGTACTGCCATGCCATATTAACCAGACACAAAGACATGAAAATTTAAGTGTTTCCTCCATGTGGTCACACAATACCATACTAGATTATGCTAGGCAGACTTTTTTTTCCCCAACCCACCAAGACTCTTACATTTGAAATTACACAATGTTTTCTTGACTAGCACCTATGCAGCAGGATTTTTCACTCTCCAGAAAGGCTTGGGAAGACAGACTACTACTTCCTTACGTGTATTTGCTTTTGTCAGCACATAAATCCATCCCTGAGGGGCCTCAGCAAAGCATTATTGATCCAGGGAAGTGGAACACGGTTAGGTAGGAGGGACATTTTTGTTTTAAGCCTAAGAAAAAACAGCTGGGAAAAGCCCAGGACCCCAGAACTTCAGAGTTTTAAATTTTCAAGGGTTTTTTTGTAATAATGTAACTTCATCAGGAGACAATTCCACAGGAAATTTCAGAACACTTTCCGGGTTTATTGTTTAACTGCAAAAGATGGGCATCACACATTGCAAAACCTTGCAGACACAGCAGAAGAAACCCATAGGGGACTGTACAAGGAGGAAACTTGCAGTATCAGATGGTTCCTCATACGCAGACAGTGATCTCATAGGGTTTGAAGGGACTCTTGCTACTACTTCTACTGCAACAAAATAGTATTTCCCCAGCTCTCCAGGGGTCAGAAAATATTTCTAATTCTCTGGAACATTCAATTGTTCCCTCCGATAACTCAGTTATAGACCAAATCAATGAGAAAATAGGTCTGGCAAATACCCTTGGAAGAGGACTATTTGTAGCAGGAAAAATACCACTGGTGAAGCTCTGGAGGTCAATCTGCACACGTGAGTTTCATGTGAAATTGCAGCTGTCTCATCTCTGAAGAACAGTTGCTTCACTAAAAGCCTGTATAACTTATCAGGAGTCCCTGCTTTCCATCAAGGATTACGGAGCAAACACTGAACCACTGTCAGTTTACAGCATCTCAGTTTGTATGCCCTACTTAATTGCTTGGAATTCAGAGATATTGAGCACCTGGGACTCTGGTGGGATTTAATGAGAGCTGTGGCTGCTTCCTCACGTCTGAAAAGTGAGGCCCAAAGGACTTCTTTTGAAGATCCCAATCTCTATCCTCTACCCCGACTTCCCAGACTATTTGCAAACAAGTAACTATCACTCCCTACACTGGAAGGTTTAGCTTTTGAATGTTAAGTGTTATGGTCAAAGGTGTCAATTTTTGTCCGACTTTTGCTGATTTAAAAAGGGCAGGGATTACATTCCTTTGTAATTCTCTCACCTTTGTTCTACTCTATATCAAATATGAATTATTTACAGAATCGCCCCAATCTGTTTTACTTGATGAAACACACATACCATGGGATATATTAAATGAAGAATATGCCAGTGGATCTGAAAGAATTAATTTCTAATTCAGTGCATGAAACAAACAAAAATTAAGAGCATTATGAAGCTGTGACCTAACAATAGTACTAACAGTACAAGTTTCTGTGAAGTGCAATAGGATAAACTAGGGTGTCTTGTAAAGAAATTCTTAAAAATAGAGACACACACAGACAGACATGCAGTCCAACTAGCAAATATGATTTAAGGAACAGATTCCAAGGCTCTCTCAGTCATGTTGAATGGTACCCTCCCCTCCATGAATGACCTCTCTGAACCTAGGGGACATTTGTGGAACAAGGTACTATTCAGCTCAGGAGTAAATCAAAAGGAATCAGAACCAGTCCAAGTTAAGAGTAAACAGGAAATTCCAGCAGCATATCTCACAGTAGTCAACATGAAAGAAGAGTCAGCATTCCCTAGGTACTGCAACCATCCCCACACACTAGAAAACAACTGCAATATCCCATATGACTCTTAGAAAATAATTTCCACTGTATATTCTAATACAGGTGTTGGTTAGAGAACTCAACAAAGAACAGGAACTACTGTACTAGGTATGTAATACTAGGTAGTGCCTACTTCAGGGAGGTTATGATCCAGACAGATGTGCATATAGAAAAAGCAGCTGTGCAGCATGGTCATATAGAGCTTAGTAGTGGAGCTAGGAACAAAATATTCAAAGCTAATGCAGTATCTAACTCTTACTTGTTGCTGCTGAGTACCTTATGTGACAACCACTACTTCACAGGCACTGTATGCATATTGCCATATGATCCTTGGAGAATCACCTGGCTGATTAGGTATCCTTCAGGATCCTCAGAATTGCAAGATTTTGGTTAAAGACCCTTTACATGTAAAAGTATTTCACAGTCACTGCCTGATGCACAAGGAGTGGATTTGACTCTGCTAGATGGCTGTCTAGCTCCTAATCATTGCAGTTCAAGGACACAACACACATGAAATTGTTAGGCCGGATCAAACTAAGAAAGAAACCAATAGAATAGAATGTATGAATACATAAAGGTGTAACTCAGACTAAAATACAGGGGACTGACTTATAGGATCAAGTGTCCTTTAACTCCCCCGTCATTTATTCTCTGTAGAACTAGCTCAGTGGCTAACCCTCCTTCCATTTCTTCTGAGAATAACTTTGATGGAACAGGAGATCTTCTTGGAAAAAGTACATGAGATTTCAATATTGTGAGAAGAACAGCAGAAAAGAGGAAATTATTACAAAAAATTAATACTTGTATACAAATGCTGCTGAAATCCTAGAATATGTATTAATAATAAATTAACAAGGGTAATTTGCCTTGCACATTTTAAGCAGAGAAAAAAAAGAATGAATGCTGAAACTGGAGGAGTCTGTCTGAGCTACTGAGCTACTCTTCACAGAGTACATCAAACTGACAGTAATTAACTAAGCGGTAATTAAAAGCTCCAGAAAGAAGGTTGTACTGTAGTTGTGGAGAGGAAAAGCTTATCAACAGTTGAAGCACAGTATCTTCATACCCAGGAAAAATCATTATCAGTGAAAGAACTGCTTAAAGCAACTGATAGGCCAACAGAAAATGAGAAAAGTATGGTTAGTGAGACAGCACATCTCAGATACAAAGCAATGACACTCCGATGATCGGGGGGAGGAAACCCAGTGATAATGAAGATTAATAACTAAAAGTAATTTTATTCCCATTTTCACTGAGAATTCTTCCTGAAGTGGAAGTAAAATGAAACAGTAAAGCAAACTTCTGCCTCTTTCTAGCAGGTATGATGTGAATAGATGTAACTATGGATAGATGGACAAGACAATGATCAATGTCAGATGCCAGTAATGTATGTTATTTTCCACCAAACTTATGTCTAACCAGTAACTCACATTACTAATGTCAAAGATTCTGCTGAGGTCTCACTAAGCCATTGAGTCCATTGTTGGCTTGTTGTATACATGCTATGTCTTAAAAACAGTTGAAACTCCTTCACTAAAATAAGGCTCAGGCAGTGCCCTACAAGACCTTCCCAAAAAGCTCATGTTGTACCTGAAATAAAAATATTATACCTTCACATGTATAATGACAGCCAAGGGATATGCCATGGAGTGAGACACAGATGACCACCCTTTCCTGCTCTTTGCAGATTTCTGTGTGTAGGACAATGGACTGCATCCTCCACAACAAAGCATCCTCTTCCTACAAATACTTGTCAAGTTTTAGATACTTACTTCCTAAGGAAATACCAGTGTGCCACTGCAGATTTTCACAGCTTCATTAGAGGCACACCAGCCTTTTCTGGTGATGGAGTGGGAATCCTCTTTTTTCTTCTCACAAGAATGAGAATTATAAGATTCTGTAAGAGAGAAGAGATTCTGTAATCTATAAGATTATAAGAGAATTATAAGATCCTGCCACTTGGCTTCAGAAATTCTGGAGCAAATGAGCTGTGAACACTTCACAAGCATGTAAGCTACATATTCAGTGTCAGTTACACATTCAGTTACACATTCAATTACAAGTGTGGTCAACTCATCTAACAAACTCATTCCTGGAAATGTAAATAATCTTCAGTTACATCAATATTTTAACCATTATTGTGCCTGTGCATAGCTACGTACAATTTCAGACATGGATTATGTTGAAACAAACTGTTGATTGCAAGATATCTTCTGCTTGCAATGTTAATTCAAAATTCTCTTCTGCCAAGTTACCAAATCTTGGATAACAGAGTTTCTTGAGACACACTGTCAGCAGCTCTGGACAACAAATTAATGGAAATATTGACTTATAAAGTGTCTATTCATTTACTCCAGGTCTTCAACAAATCTGCACAATTCCTGAGATAAGTATAAGGTTTTAAAATTCTGTGAATTGAATAATTCATGCTACAAGCTTTCACCTTGGCCACTGTATTGTATCCCCCCCAAAAATACTGTAGGGGAGGACATTGTCATTATCACTGCTTGGTAACACCCCTAAGGGATAAAGAAGTTGGAAGGCACAAAGCATGTCATATGGTGGCCTTTCATCAATGAACTAACTCTAGAAAGCACTGGTCCTGAATCCACAGCAAAAGAAAACAAACACTAGCAAGGTGGCCTTGAGGTGTTCTTAAGAAGGCCAAATGTTTGCCCCATCGAGAGACCTATTTCAGGGTGAAGCTTGGGAATTAGATGAGAAAGGATTACTTATTCATAGCTTTTCCCAAGGGTGCCATAAAAGAGGTCTTTAGAGTGAGCTTCAACCAACTGTGAACAGTGTCTTCCTCTGCAAAAAGCCTGGCTCCCATATTTTCACACCACATTCTGTAACTTGAATCTATATTTAATTCATTTTTCCCCTCAAACTACAGGGTATTTAGCCACCTGTGACATGGTTATACCAGCTTGCCAATTCCCTTCACTGCTGTGAATGCTGACTATTCCATAAAGTCTAATTGACTACCTTTCTAAAAGGACCCAGATTAAGAATAATTAGCACACAAATGAGTAACGCTCAAGATTCCACTGATGTAGTGATTTGATCAAATTCATCATACCTTAGGGGAGATGTACTGAGCAGTAGTATAAACAATGATTAAACTTATTGCAAGACAAATACACAACAGAAGTTTTAGATTTATATGCTTACACTCCTCATTAATTGAAGATTAGCCTCAGGAAAAAATATTGTGAGGAAATTGAGAAATCCTTTAATTAATCATGATTTTAAAAATAAAGAAAACATTCATACAGCTAAGTGTCAAAGCAGACAATAGTGATGTAATAGTGATGAGGGAAAGAGCTAAGCCATGGCTAACACAATATGTCTGGAGAAACTCTACACTTAGAAAAAAGTACTTAACAAGAGTCCTCTGTGCAGGTATCTGTGTGCCTGTGCACACAGTCAAATACACTTAGGCCACTAACCACATACTCCTGTGAAGGGATCTAGGTATTTAGGCAGTAAAGGAGGCTGAGAAGGCTAGCTGTGTACACTAAGGCCCAGATAGAAAAAAGGAGCACCCGTGAGTCAATGCTGACTTTATGTCACAGCTGACAGGCAGAAGCCATAGAGAAGCAAGGGAGAAGGTCTAGTATACCCTAAGCAGAGGTGCTGTGAATATTTAAGAAGAGTGGTGAAATCTTTCCATCCTGGTTGAGGTTTGCTTTGACAACAGTTGAGAAGTGTGCAGCACAGAAGTGCCATGCACATGCTGCAAACTTGCCTTCTTGTAGTCCTGCAAGAAGTACCCTGTGTTTTACGTTACCAAAACATATGGAGGATCCAGCACATACCAAAAGAGAAAGACAGAGTACAGAAGTATCACTTAATAAGGACATGCCAGTCTGCTGGCCTCAAAGTAGAAATGCTACTTGAAGTGTTAGTACAGACCTTGCCATCAGATATCTCAGTGCCAGAGGACTCTACCCTTGCAGCATACCAAGTGGGGTGTGGAGGAGGGAGGGTTAAACTGCATTTCAGAGTAGAGCAGTGATGTAACAGACAGTTTCAGAGACTTGCCAAAGGTGGGAGTGTCAGCTCAATAAACTTTTGACTTCACATTTTCTTGCAGCTTTATAACTCTTATTATTTAGTCTTTTACTGAAAATTCAGCCACATTATCAATGTAATTTATTCCAAATAAGACAAGCCATTCATGATAAGGATCTCATTAAAATATATCACCGTGATAGTGTGTGTGTGTATGTATATATAGTAGGTGGACTGTATCTCTCAGCAAAGAAAGTCTGCTCTTACTGATACAGTCACTTCAGTGGATGTACTTGGGTTAGGCCATACTGGCAAATGCACTTTGTCTTTTTCATTGTCTTTTTTCATGAACAACCCTACAACATCAGAATGAGCATCTCCCCTTGTTTGTGTTGTTTGTGGACACACCACAGAAATCCCAGAAATATGCATGTTATACATATATAATATGCATTGACTGGTGGAGTCACACCCTTTCAACCCCAAAGGAAGTCCAGAAGGAGACGGTGAAGCCCTGCCCCTCCAGCCATCAGGCAGTTGATGCAAACCAGGGGGGTGGGGGGGAATGGAAACAGGGGGAATGGAAACAGGTCCATCATTGGAAAGGTAAAAGAATCCCCTCCCAACCCCCACCATCTCCCCAGGTGCCTTCAGAGAACAGATATGAGGCCCTGGACTCAGAGAATCAGGCAGAGGACAGACAAGAGGAAGATCTGTCTGGAAGGTCTCCTGCTCACCCCCTGTATACCAGACAGGTTACAACTACAGCTACAAAGAAGAAAAGAAGGGTAGTTGTAGCTGGTGACTCCCTTCTGAGGGGAACTGAGGGCCCTATATGTCGACCGGACCCATCCCACAGGGAGCCCTGCTGCCTTCCCGGTGCCCGAGTGAGTGATATTAGTAGGAGACTCCCTAAAATAATCCGACCCTCAGATTATTATCCACTGTTGGTAGTCCAGGCTGGCAGTGATGACATTAATGGAAGAAGTACCAGGGTGATTAAAAAGGACTTCAAGGCCCTGGGTCAATTAGTTCATGGGACAGGAGCACAAGTGGTGTTTGCCTCAGTTCCTGCAGTAGAGGAGATGAATGAGGAGAGAAATAGGAAAACCTGTCTCATCAATAGGTGGCTAAGGGATTGGTGCCACCAGAGGAACTTTGGGTTTTTTGACTATGGGCCAAATTTCAGCATACCAGGTGGGCTGCATCTATCTAACAGGGGAAAAAGGACCCTAGCCCATAAGTTGGCGGGGCTGATAAGGAGGGCTTTAAACTAGGATTGAAGGGGGAAGGGGTTGAAACCGGGCTCTCCAGAAAGGAGCCCAAGGGTGGACAGCCCAAGCTAAGAGCCAAATCAGCAGCCCAGCTGGAGTGCATGTACACAAATGCACGCAGCATGGGCAGCAAACAGGAGGAGCTGGAAGCCATCGTGCATCAGGAAAGCTATGATGTGGTCGCTATCATGGAAATGTGGTGGGATGACTCCCATGACTGGAGTGCTGCTATGGGTGGCTACAGGCTCTTCAGAAGGGACAGGCAGGGTAGGAGAGGTGGAGGGGTAGCCCTGTATGTTAGGGAGTCTCTTGACACTGTAGAAATTGAAGTCAGTAATAATAAGGTGGAGTGCCTGAGGGTCAGAATCAGGGGGAAGGCAAACAAGGCTGATATCCTGGTGGGAGTCTGTTACAGACCACCCAATCAGGAGGATGAGGGTGATGAATTATTCTACAAGCAGTTGGCAGATGTTTCAAAATCATCATCCCTTGTTCTCATGTGTGACTTTAACCTGCCGGACGTCTGCTGGGAACTCCACACAGCAGAGAGGAGGCAGTGTAGGAGATTCCTAGAGTGTATAGAAGATAATTTCCTGCTCCAGCTGGTAAATGAGCCTACCAGGGATGGAGCTCCACTTGACCTTCTTTTCACAAACAGAGAGGGGCTGGTGAGAGATGGACGTCTGGGACTCAGCGATCATGAAATAATAAAGTTTTCAATACTCAGGGATACAAGGAGGGTCGTCAATAAAACCTCTACATTGGACTTCCGGAGGGCAGATTTTGGCCTATTCAGAAGATTAGTCCAGAGTATACCCTGGATAACGGCCCTTAAAAACAAAGGGGTCCAAAGGAGGGATGGACGTACTTCAAGGAGCAAGTTTTGAAAGCACAGGAGCAGGCTGTCCCAGTGTGCCGAAAGGCGAGCCGGTGGGGAAGACGACCAGTCTGGCTGAATTGGGAGACTTTGAAAGAAATTAGGGTTAAGAAGAAGGCCTACCAATTCTGGAAAAAAGGGCTAACTACTCAGGAGGAATTTAGGAATACAGTTAGGTTGTGCAGAAAGAAAATTAGAGAGACAAAGGCACAATTTGAACTGAATCTCGCCACCTCTGTGAAGGATAACAAAAAGTCCTTCTACAGATACATCAATGGCAAAAGGAGGGGCAAGGAAAACATCCATCATCCATTCTTTACTGAACAAGGGCAGGAATATAGTTGTCAAAGATGAAGAAAAGGCTGAGGTATTTAACACCTTCGTTGCCTCAGTTTTCAACAGTAAGACAAGTTATCCTGGGGACTTCTCGAGCTTATAGAAGGTGACAAGAATCCAAACAGCCCCCCTGTAATGCAAAAGGAAACAGTCAGTGATCTATTGAATTGCTTGGATCCCCACAAGTCTATGGGACCAGACGGGATGCATCCAAGGGTGATGAGGGAGCTGGCAGAAGAGCTCGCCAAGCCTCTCTCTATCATCTACCAACAGTCCTGGCTCACTGGGGACATCCCAGATGACTGGAAGTTGGTGAATATCTCGCCAATCCACAAAAAGGGCTGGAAAGAGGACCCAGGAAACTACAGGCCCATCAGCCTGACCTCAGTGCCTGGCAGGGTTATGGAACAGATCATCCTCAGTGCAATCACACAGCACCTGCAGGATGGGCAAGGGATCAGACCCAGCCAGCATGGGTTTAGGAAGGGCAGGTCCTGCCTGACCAACCTGATCTCCTTTTATGATCAGGTGACCCGACTGGTGGATGCGGGGAAGGCTGTGGATGTGGTCTACCTGGACTTCAGCAAGGCCTTTGACACCGTCTCCCATAGCATTCTCCTGAAAAAGCTGTCAGCCCGTGGCTTGGACAGGGTCACTCTGCGCTGGGTTAGGAACTGGCTGGAGGGCCGGGCTCAGAGAGTGGTGCTGAATGGGGCTGCATCCAGTCGGTGACCAGTCACTAGTGGTGTCCCCCAGGGATCAGTGTTGGGCCTAGTTCTGTTTAATATCTTCATTGATGATCTAGATGAGGGGATTGAGTCCATCATCAGCAAATTCGCAGATGACACTAAGCTGGGGGGAAGTGTCAATCAGCTGGAAGGCAGGAGGGCTCTGCAGAGGGACCTGGACAGACTGGAGAGTTGGGCTGATTCCAATGGGATGAGGTTCAACACAGCCAAGTGCCGGGTCCTGCACTTTGGCCACAACAACCCCATGCAGCGCTACAGGCTGGGGACAGAATGGCTGGAGAGCAGCCAGACAGAAAGGGACCTGGGAGTCTGGATTGACAGGAAGCTGAACATGAGTCAGCAGTGTGCCCAGGTGGCCAGGAAGGCCAATGGCATCCTGGCCTGTATCAGGAATAGCATGGCCAGCAGGTCCAAGGAAGTGATTCTGCCCCTGTGCTCAGCACTGGTGAGGCCACACCTCGACTACTGTGTCCAATTCTGGGCCCCTCAGTTTCTCAGTTTAGGAAGGATATTGAGGTCCTGGAGCAGGTCCAAAGAATGGCAACTAGGCTGGTAAAAGGACTCGAGCACAGATCCTATGAGGAGAGGCTGAGGGAGCTGGGGCTGTTCAGCCTGGAAAAGAGGAGGCTCAGAGGAGACCTCATTGCTCTCTACAACTACCTGAAAGGAGGCTGGAGCCAGGTGGGGGTTGGCCTCTTTTCCCAGGCAACTCCCAGCAAGACAAGAGGGCACGGTCTTAAGTTGTGCCAGAGGAGGTTTAGGTTGGACATTACAAAGAATTTCTTTACCGAGAGGGTGATCAAGCATTGGAATGGGCTGCCCAGGGAAGTAGTGGATTCTCCATCCCTGGAGATATTTAAAAAGAGACTGGATGTGGCACTCAGTGCCATGGGCTGGCAACTGCAGCAGTAGTGGATCAAGGGTTGGACTTGATGATCTTTGAGGTCCCTTCCAACCCAGCCAATTCTATGATTCTATGATACTCTCTGTCCCTTGGGCTTTGGGAAGGAGATGAGAAAGGCACTAGAAATGGGCAGAGCCACACCGTGTCCCAGCTGCAGTGTGGCTGTGTTCATCCAGGCTTTTCTATGCACTCCCTCTTAGCATAACACATAACTCAGCCTCAGGACTGGGGCAAGGGGAGACAGAGAAACTCAAATGAAAACACAACCATAGTGAGATCATTTCAGGGACTTCCAAAATGGACTTAACTTCTTCTGGCCAATGCTGCATAAAAAAAGAGATCTTTGATCTCATCACCCTTACAATTTAAGATCTTTGCAGATTTTACTATCTATGATGGGAGATCTCTGCGCTTGATCTTCTCTGTGTGGAGCACCTGACCAGATGATTTCCTTGAGGTGACTACTTCCTACCTAATTTATTCTGTGAATCCAACTTTTATTTTATAAACTACAGAAATCTGGTCAGGAATTGCACTAGTTTTGGACTGTGCAGTTTTTGTTGTTTTTTAATTCTGTCATGACACAGCCTCTATGTTTGATATTTTTAGCATGGAACAGGCTGTAGATGTGTTTCAGATATGAGAGTCTTCTACAGAGATGTTTCTTGTTGGATGATATGGAAGTCGAGGACAACCTTGTCTCATAGAGGGGAAAAATGCATTAATGTTTGGCAGATTTCTTTATTTCATTAGTTTTTTTGCTCTTCTGTAAAGTTCACTCATCATTGTCTCCTACTGTTATGCCTACTAAGCAGGCATGCTTAGTCCAGCCTAGATTTTAGATCCTGGAAGTTTTATTTTATTTTATCTTTAATAATACCTCCTACAAGTCATAAGAAGAACACTCTTCATCCCATACAACCAAAATCTTCCATTTGTAGCAGCTAATGAAAGTTTAAAACCTACCAGATTACAGAAATCAGGGGTAGAAGTGGCTCTAAATAGGGTCCTACCTCCTCACTGGCAAGTTAATGACTATTACCAGCGAACTTCCAAAACCTTCTACTCCAAAGTTCCCTCTTAAAATTTATGTAATTCAGACCTCACCATAAATGTGAGTTGTGTTACATCTTGATACTTGGCCTACCAGGCCAAGTATACTACATGTAGGGGTCACTATTGCAAATTTATTTTTTTACATATCATGGGTAAAGTCTCAAATATTTTTTTAATTGCCATTTAACTGGTGCATAAAATCTTGTTAACACTTTAAGAGATCCTTGAGTGCTTGGCTTTGCCAAACCTTTAGTAGCAAAGGGGACTGTTAAAACTCAGGTAAAACATATACTAAAATACTGGGATGTGAGTAAGAATAAGGCCAGAGCAAAATACAGAGAGTTTATCTGGGAAATTTGCCTTCTCTAAATATGTACATTTCTTTTCTTAGGTCTCCATATCTGGGAGAAAGTCTAAGTGTCAAGCCTAGAAGTAAATACAGTTATTCCAGTACCAAGTATGGAAAATCTAATGTCACTGGTACCTGTATCAGAAGGTGTTTCACAGAGATACAAAACGACGAATCCCAGTTTCACAGCAAAACGAGAAATTCGTTACGTACAACCATAGTCTCATAGTCTTTAAAAAAGGGTTTCCCAAATTTGTTTTACACAGGTGTCATCACAAAGGCAAGCACATCAAGGAGAAGACATTCTGCTCTTTCATTATCACTTTGAGATAGCATCTCCTGCAACACAGTGTTAACATCCTACAGTTAAACCTCAGTTAGATAGTCCAGATCAGTCATTTAAAACAGTGTTTTTTCTTATAGTCTTCACACAAATCAACACTTGATGACCAAGATTTCTGTCCTAAAAGAATTTCCCACTTCTCACTTTATATTTCAAGGCTGCATTTTGAAATGTGTGTGGTTCGCATTTGTGGTTCTTCATAACAAGAAGATACCATGACTTTGCTGCATTCTATCTGAGATGGTCCCATAAATAACACATCAGTTCAAAATCATGCCAATAAAACCCTCACAAAAGTACTATCAAGTTTGTCCTATGTTTATCATTAAAAGGGAGCAGTCATATTTATAAAGCTTCATGCTCAGACTGTGTAGCTTCATGAAATATACAAAGAGAAAAAAATATGGCATTTTTTTTACAGCAGCTTAGAGCAGATACTTTCAAAAAGGCATTTTTATGGCTTTGGGTTTTGCTTTTGCACAGTTTCAGGGCCAGTCCAGAAAAAACAATGTTCTGGATTTCACGTTTGGATAAAAGGCATCCCTCTCTAGCTCTGTAATCTTTCATACAAGTATGGAACGACTAGCTACTACTCCACATGTTTCAAGGTAAAGGCAGGTGAAAAAGAGAGCAGAAGACTGTGTGAGAAGTGCACTTAAATTTTGAAAGGGGTTTTCAGGGGAAGGGTGGGAGCTCTGAAGGAAATGTTTGTCTGTATGTCTACGCATACAATTCTTTCTTGCTTTGTTCACGTGAGCTTTTCTCTTGAATGAGGTGTATGAATTACCATAGAAATATAAAAGTAGAAGTGCTCTCCAAGGGACATCTGTTCCACGTCACTGACAGATGTCTGTCTGACCCATTTTCAGGATCTGAAACAAGAATTCCAGAATATCCTTGGAAAGTCTGTTCCAATGCTATATGGTCCCGATAGCCAGGGCAACTACCTGAATTCTATATAATCTTGTTATATAAGATTAATCTTGTATATATAATCTTGTATATAATCTTGTATATATAATCTTGTTATATATATAATCTTCTATATAATCTAGCTCTTTTTTCATTAGTCTGCATATTTCTTTTTACACCATTTTTAGACAGGGAAAGAAGTCAAGTGTTGTTTTCTTTATAAGATTTTTAAACATTTTTGCATACTTTACATGCATTATGCCTCTTTTATTTTCCTAGGAAATAACTCAGCTAATTCAGCTTTTCCTTATAGAAAATCCTTTTTAAGCTCTGTTCTTTCTTTTCAAAAAAATGATGGTTTCCAAATTGTCTGTAATTTAAAATGCCACATCACAGCTGGACACAGATGCTGTTTTGCCAGGTCAGATGCCACTATCCAGGGCAATACTAGTTACTTCCCAGTTATTCCTGGCATTACTATTAATGTGT
This sequence comes from Calypte anna, assembly GCF_003957555.1. NCBI lineage: Eukaryota > Metazoa > Chordata > Aves > Apodiformes > Trochilidae > Calypte > Calypte anna. The sequence goes on along the minus strand of NC_044274.1, from coordinate 21,805,451 downwards.
ATGAACATGGAATTTACTCTTTACACATTGTCACGTGTATGGATCTCAATTTTTTTGTAGTCTGTATTAAGCCTCTTTTCTGGAAACTGTTCCCAAACTTGTTGTTTTCCATTTAATATTTCTGTATTTGATTTTTCTTTCTCAAAAGTGGTACTTTGCTTTTGTTTTTATTGAATTTCTTCCTATTAATTTCAGATCCTTTCTTCAATTTATCAAGCTCACTTTGTATTAGAATCTTGTTTGTTAGTGTTTACAGCACCTACTAGTTCACTATTACAAGCCATCTTTAAAATTTTTCTACATATTTCATCATCAACAATATTAAATAAAATCAGGCCTAAGACAAACGTCTGTCATATCTTATGTGATGTTTTCCCAGTTTGACAACAAACCATTGATAACTGCTTTACCAATAAGCCAAATTTTTCAATTTTGCACTCATCACATAATAACTTAATCCAGACCGTATTTCTCCAGTTTACTTATGAAAATGTCATGTGGATATGTGTCGAAGCCCTGCTAAAGTCAAGATCTATCACATCTGCTTCTTCCTCCTTATTCACTGGAGCAGTTATCCTGTCAAAGAAGGAAATGAGATTGCTTAGATGTGATTTCTTCTTGACAAACCCATGCTGGCTGTTTCTTATCACCTTATTTCCCCCCAGGTGTTTACAAATTGGTTGTTTGATAATTTACTCCAGTATTTTTCTCAGTATCAAAGTCAAGCTGACTGGCCTATAATTCCATAGGTCTTCCTATTTACCCTTTATAAAGATAGGTAATGTGATTGCCTTTTACCCATCCTCTAGGACCTCACCCATCCTCCATGCGTTCTGAGATAATTTCTAGTGGTTCAGAAATCACTTCAACTAGTTCCTGATGTACTCCAGGGTGAATTTCATCAGGTCCAACTGACTTGAAGATACCTACATTTTCTGAATATTTTTTAACCCAGGCACCCTTTCCCTGTAAATTAAACAACTCCTGCTGAGTGTGTGTTCTGGAGTTTTAATGCTCAAAGACAGTCATTCTACTACTGTAGTTTTAATTTATTTTGACTGGTAAAGTTATCCATCATTCCACAATGTCAATAGAGTGGCTATATCCTCTAAAGGGCTTAAGTTCAGGAGGAAAGACACCCCTAAATCCAAATGTACTGCCTGGCAGTCTGCCTCTAGAGACTAAGCACTCTGTGGACACTGGCTCATATGAAGTCCAGTTAGACTTCAGCACTCTCTCATGCTCCCAAAACCTGATATAGGCCAGGTCTGGTTGCAGTAGCTCAGAACTCCAATCGATACTTTTTTGACTTCATCTGAATGAAATCCAGATACTGGACATTACCTACTTTTCTCAAACCTGAAAGTATTTCCAAAACATGCAGTGCACTTATGCACTCAAGCTTCATATGAAATGGCACACCTACGAGAAGATAAAACAAAAATATACTGATCTAGAAATATACTTGTAGGTCTATACTGATTCTCTTTGTTCAATAAGGTTTCTTCAGGCCAGGTATAGATATACCTAGGTACAGAATGACCCTTACCTATTCTTCTTCTGTTTTACCAGCTTTGCTCCTGTTTACAAAGTAGTCCTTAACTCTGTCTCACAAGTACACACTTGATGTACTTGCTATACTTGCAATTAGGGCAGAAGAAGCCCATTGTTCATGTTTCCCCCTTTGTCTTTTCTACACAAGTATTCCTCACTGGGGATCTAAAAGACAAAATATTGATTTTTCTTTTTCTCTTTTTTTATTTCTTTCTAAATGGCTTGTTCTTTTTTATTATGTTATCCTGATGGTTTTAATTTCTTACTGCCTACTTTGATGTAGCAATCTAAAGACAGCCAAAGATGAAGTTCTAACCCTAAGGCCCTGAAAAAAAAGATACAGTATTTTCTTCCAGTTCCTCAGAAAGAGAAATAAAATGGCTTAGTTGAATGAAATCAAGGAGGGTGGGAAGAAAACTTTCTATTTCCTTACCTGACAATTAACACCAAGAATGCATCTTGGACACAGGAATGGCCTTTCTCATAAACAGGAATCCATCTTTCAGGCTATCTGTAGGCTACAAAATTATGCCAATTCTGATCCCAGAGTGGGCGTTGTGGCAGTCAATGCTGTTCGTGCCAGGGGGAGCCTCAAAGAAGCCACCAGAAAGCTACATGAACACAAGATCACTACAAAGCTAGCAGCTGGCATCAGCAAATGATGGAACTTTGAGCAGCTGCATTTCACAAGCGTGCAAGCATATCATACCCAAGTCAAGTGGGGATTCCTTGAAAAATTTAATTCTCCCACTGCTTTTATACTCAAGAAAAGCATCACAAAGTTAAAGGGGTTCTGTGTGAAAAATATTACAAGTTACTTTCTTTCAAAAAAAAACATTAGGGAGAGAAAATTCTCTAAGGTCAAAGACTACAGAGAGAGTCACTGCTGCCACCCATAAACTTCAGCCAGTAGGCATAGAATGGGTCACATTGAACCACAGGCAGTCTCCAATCCACACCACGTTAAGCAAGGGCTAGGTGGTGCAGACTCTGAGCCAGGACAGAAGTCCCATGGCCTCTCTGGGCAATCTGTTCCTGACTGAGACCACTGTCACAGGGAACCAACAGTGCAATCCTTATCCCAGAGCAGCATCCCCTCTTACAAACTGTGTCCCCTCACACTGTCAGTGTGTGCCTCCTAGGAAAGCTCAGCAGTTGGTCCTCCTTGCTCACTCAGCTTTTTTTACATCCAGCCTGGCCCAGTGCCTGTGCCTGTCATACCCATGGCACAGAGTTTTGCCTTTGCTGAACTTCATGAGGCTCCATGATAGCCCAGTTCTTCAGCTGTCACTTACTATAGGTCAGTTACCACTTCTGCACTGAGATCAGCCAGCAACAATTCTACAGAGTCAGAAATGCAAGCAAGATGAGAGACCTGGGGCCAATGTCCTAAAAGACAACAAAGCAGCAAGTGGGCAGGATGATAGGGTAAATGCCAATGGATGATTCAGAGACTCATCAAGAGCTAGTACATAGTGCAGTCACATAAAACTGCCAGGACTTCAGTCTTGCCAGTCCCTGACATGATACCACCAGAACTACTGTAAGTAAAAAGAGCTTTTGTGAGGCCTCTTGGCAGGGAGAAAACAACTTTAATGGTATTAAACACTTCTCCCACTCCCACAACAATCCATCCAGCCTAGGATTTTTACAAAGTAAGAAAGGCTGGACGAGTGCTCTTTAAGATACAATGGTGCTGTAGAGAAAGGACCCCCAAAATGTTAATGGCAGACAAATATCACAGACATAAACTGACAGTAAGCTCTGAAGATGCTTTTTCATGAGTGAGAATAGGATGCTCAAGGGCAGAGGAGTACATCCATATCTGGACCTGTATTTAAGGCTCCTTTCCATTTATGAAGAGTAAGACTTGATCAGAGTTCAGGTCAAGCACAATTGCAGAAGGACTGAGAATAGGGAAAAATAAAGGAGTTATATTAAACTTCAGCAATGATTAGTGATAAATATAATGATTCATGCAGAGAGAAAAAGCTTATTGAAACAAACAAAAAATCCACAATTTGATGAAAATATGTTCACCATAAAAACAGACAACCTCCTAGAAAGCTTTACTGGAAAAAAAGAGGCTTGCATTAATGCCTCTGAAATGAAAAAACAAACAATGGACAGCCCTTAAAATCATTTTATCTGTTTTTTGTTACCAGATCAGGTTCAATGTTTTCCAAAGCAATGAGACAGTAGGTCATAACAAGACACCTATGGCCTCTACTTACAAGCACCTGCACCTCACCTTCTTCTTTGTAACTTTTAATGTACTATGTGATAATTAAGATCACAGAAAACCTAAAAACACAAACCAGTAGCAGACTGGTAGAGCCAGTCTTCCAACCTCAGCATGTAGTCAAGTTTGGTTTTGGTGCCAGAGGAAAAGTTGTACTTTCCTTGACTTGATCAAGAATCAGCACACACAGATCAACATCATCTTCTTCAGTAATACAGGGTAAGTTGGAAGAGAAAAGAAAGAAAAGAAAGTTTCAGTCTCATGCATGTTTGCCCTGTGCACACTTTAAAACCAAGCTACTCTTTTGCCAGCTACATTGTTATTTTTCTTCATGGTAGCCTTCCCTCCAAAAAGGTGCTTCCAAAAGGTTTAATATGCATTTGCACACTAGAGAGGTGAAGAGCTCTCTTCACTGTGTGCAGTTACAAACTTTAAATGGGATGTGATAGCCATAGTGTTATTCCTCAGTGTGTTGAAGATCCTATGTTAATACATATACCAAGATATATTGGCATGTTCCTGTAGTTTCCCCGTCAAGTTGGAAGCCAAGATCCCTTATGAGATCAGATGTCCCCAATACTCTGTAAGAAGATTCTTCTTCTTAACTTGGTCCGGAGTGAGACCTTGAAAGGTATACCCCCTGCTTATGCAATATGCATCTAATTCCCTAATTCACCAGAATTTTGATTCAATTCAGTACAGCTGCTCTGCTGAGACCTCTGACATGACAGATTTTTTTTATTTAATAAATGGATTTTATTCAGAGAAAACAACAAATGCTAATGACATTTTTTTAAGTGGGTAATATTCTCCAAAATATATTTCAAGCTGTATTTTTCAATGTGTTTCAATTTGCTCAATGTGTCATGATGTCCCTGAACAGGCAGATGCAGTATGGACCAAAGGGAAGGTCCTGTTTGCTATCCACCTCTGAGAAAATTACTATCTCAGTAAGAGTGAACTGAAGGCTAAGAACATGCATTTCAGACAGAAATATCATGACTAATATAAAAACTTCTAAAATCTGCCCTGAACAATCTAGTGGCTGGCTGGAGAGCAAAATTCTCTCTTCCCTCCACTTCCTCTTATGCTAGCAAGGAACATGTCTGTCTTTGGTCAGGGGCAATGCAAGTGTAGCAGGCCAAGTGGTGACTACCACGAATGGTGGCTACTTCTGTTTTTTCAGCAAAGTTGCCCCTTGCTGAGGATGTCAGTCACATGATAGGCTTTTCTTCCACTCTTCCTTTATGATTTTTAGCAGTATTCAAGTTCATTTCTCTGTCCTTTCAACATAGGAGGTGATCTGTGTTGGGCAGTCAGTAAAATAAATTCATAAACTATCTGGAAAATTATGCTTTCTTGTTTGTTTGGGTTATTTTTAAGGGTACAGCCATGGTACTGGAGGCATCTGGTCATATCCTCAGATGATATAAACCATCACTGCTTTACTGGCTTTAACACAACGGGGCTACTTCTGGCCAGCCCCTCACTGCTGTAACTTGGCTGCTGGAGAAATATCAGCTGAAGATCTGACCTGCCTATCAATTTGTGCATGCTAAATAATAACTACCTATTTTCCCTGTAGTGTAGTCAAGATATTGTTTCTTTCCTCGGATGTCATCATAAACAAGATGCTGAAAGGACTTCTGAAAGCGCTGTCTGAACCACTGTGGGACAGGATTCAAAACAAAGGAGAGATAAAAGCACCAATTTCTACAAAATGCAAGCCTGCACTTGTGCACTCAGATGTTTCGGGGACATACAAAGGGCATGCTGTGTTTGTATATACTTTAAATGTAGTGCTAGCATGTAAACAGCCCTTTTATGAACTACAGATAGCAAAAGGAAATAAAATTAGCAAACAATTACATGTTTTTTATGTCTTTCCCTTCCTCTCAAATTTCCTTCTGTTTCTCAGCCAGGTACATTGTTCATACTAAGTAAATAGTATAATATATACTATATATAATAGTATAATAGGGAGATAGGAGCCTTCAGATCCCTTTGCATTCTTCACATCTGCACCAACAGCAATGCCTGTGCCCTGCTCTGACTTAGGTATCTATATTCTGCCTTGCTAATGACCTCACAAGAGTTTTTTTTGGATGCAGGTTTTCTTCCTATTTAGTTTTCTGTCCTAAACATGCTCTCTTCCTTTGATACAAAGCTCACAGCTACAACACATCACTTGAGGTTCTGCTTGTATGTACTCTGCTTTTTCAATACCTCCCAGTGCCATTATATCTTTGAGGGAATTTCTGGGTAAAGGGACTTCGTATCACTTCACAAATTCACATTTGGTTTAAGTGTAAAGTCCTCCATGTTTGCCTCTTGCAAAATTAATCACGGTAGGAAAAGACAGAGACTTCATATGTGATTTCTTCATCATGTGAAGTAGACAACACCTATTTACGTCAGAACTACACAGTAGAGATGGGATTAGCACCTGAGGATCATCTTCAGACTCCATAAAAATATGATATATTTTAACTCAAAGTATTGTTTTCTTTTGAATGCAGTCTAATCTGCTGCTCTCTTCCACTACTACTGAATCTCTGGCACAAGTCCATTTTAACCAGCTCTGGTATAAGAATGCATGTTAAACAGAATTTGTATAAGTTGCACTTCAGTGTTACTAAATAAAAAGGCAAGTGTCTAGCTATTCATAGACATGCAGGGGAGCTGGAACTAGATGATCTTTAAGATCCCTTCCAATACAATCCATTCTGTGATTCTACGGCTCTGGGGTTCCTGACATGCAAAGATCAGCTTGTGGCTTATTGACCAGCTACATCCTCTTCCATGGCCTAAGGCAAAGTGTATGAAAATTCTTTTCATGATATACCTTTTAATGACCTTAAGTCTGAATGATTTCACATGACCTTCAGAAGGCAAACCTCATTCTATTTACATAAACTCACACAGTGTTTGGTAGAAAGCTCTTCTGTAGCAAAGAGAAACATTTCTGGGTTCCAGCCTGCGGAGCAATGAAAAAAAGATTATTCTCTTCACCTTTGATTGCTGTCACTAGCTACTGTAATTCTCTAGCACATGGTGAAGACAAATGCAGGCCTGAAGAACAGGTTCCTGGAGGCCATTGTTGTGCTTTTGTCATGCTGTAAGCCTAAAAACATTAGCCTTGCAATCGGTGGTGTTATGCCACATCACTTCCAACCCCCGTTCCTCTTTGATTACTTATCTTGGAAGAAATCAGAAAAAGGCAGGCTACAAGTGGTGAATGACAAATGACAGATCATCTATCCAAGAGTTCTTTAAAGAAAAATCAGATAAAAAGATGGAAGTGAGCTGGATAATGTTAAGGTCCTCTTTTCTATACTGTTTGATATAGAAAGAAGTCAAATTTGCAAGCCAGGATGTTAAAGAGAAAGAAAGATGGTGTTTTTAACAAGACCCATGGACACCACTTGTGGAGGCTACCTGCACATCATTTGTAGGTTTTCAGCAACAGTAATGCCTTGATGGCTATAAACAGTGTTATTGCCTGTATCAACAGCAAAGCTTAGAGTGACTTGTGTTCTAAACACCGTATTTTAAGGACAATTTTATCAAATACTCTTCTCAAAGGTGGAAGAAGAGAAAAAAATAGCACTTTTTTTCCTCCTGTAAGTCTCAAAAATAACTTTAGAAAATTGATAGCTAGACTTCAGTATTTACTGTATATATGGACATGGATTAGAAAGAAAATTTTCTGTCTTGTGTCACTGTTTGATTCAACTACCTAACTGCATTTTGGAGATTTTGTTCTCTACTTACTCATTTGCAGTTGGATTCCATCAAAATCAGCATGAAAATAACTAGTGGTCTGATCTAATATAACCACATTATTCCTGCAAGTTTTTGTAAGATATTTGGCCTTGCAGAGTACTGGGATTTTAATATTCACTCCAAGAATCAGTTCCCTTCCTAAACACTGAGAACCCACCAAACAGCAAAGAAATATTGAAGCAACGACCAGCTTGGTGACAAACCATAATGAATTCAAGCTTAGGAAAGGGAAGGAAGACTGCTCCTGCACACAGAGACAGTTTGACAGTTAATTACTCCTGTGAGTCAGTCGTGAAATAGACTTCCTCTAATAAGAAATAAATTGCCATAATCTCTTCTTTTTGTTGTTGTTGTTCCTTGCTTACTCTCATGACAGAGGATGCTGGAGTGGAGGAGTGGGTGCCCTATGGTCAACAGCTGTCTAAGCAAAGAGGCAGAGCTTGGTACTTTTAGGTTTACAGGTATTCAAATACCACAAGGTTGTGGGATTTTTCTTTTTTTTTTTTTTTAAATAATTTCTGAAATTGCTGGACCTTCTTCAAAGTGAGCCCACAGGAAATGAGTTTGTCCTCCAACAGGCCTTGCTCCCAGTCTGTTTCCAGAGAGGGACAACCAATGATTTCATGCTGGGAGGGATTCTGATTGAGGCACCAATAACATATCTCTGCATCTTTGCCCTTAATGCTGTCTGATTCATGTGTCCTTGAAGAAAAAGGTGCAATTCATGAAAACCTGAGTCTGTTGGGATTGATACAAACACATGTAAGCATACTTTGCTCTGGATATACTGGAAAATGTTACTGTTCATCTTTGAAATACTGACTTTGTGGTGAAACTGATCAACCTGTCTTTACAGACCATGCAAAGACTTACTGGATTCACTGGGGGTTGGATTCAGGCCCATAAGACACAGGTGAAAAATGCTAAACATCATAAAGTAATTGCTCCTCACATTGCAATGATTTTATAAAACATTATATTATCACAGTCAATATACTGCTCCAAGCCAGAGAGAAAGAACTATATCTGACTCAGCGTAAGCAGAAAAAATTACAACACCCTTCAGTCACTGTTTTTGACAAATACCAGTTCTCAGTCATTGAGAGCCAAGCACCCAATCAGTGAGGTTAAGCATCATGTTGAGAATGCAAAGGATTTAATAAAAGGAAAACTGTCGTCTCTGAAGTGCAAAAAGACACTAACACTTGATTACCTGGGAAGACACTCCAGGGAGAAATTCATGACCACAGAAAATAGTTCCCAAATTAAATATGGTACAATGCAAACACTGAAAACTGTGTAAAATGGATTTTTCCAAAAGAGCATGAAATAATGAATTTATCAATAACTTGCACTAATTGCTGACTCTCCTTTTTTTTGCTTCACTCATTTACAGTCAAGAAAAACAAGTCAAAGCTGCCATCAGCTGAAGCATGATCGGCTTTTTGTCTGCTTTCCTTGCTGCGAACAAAGGTGCAAGATATTAGCAAACAAGTAGCAGACAAAAGGGAGAAAGGCCACCAGTTCTACTCCTTCCACATTGCAGCAAAACAAAGGTTATAGAGATGAAAAAAATTGCTTACAGGTCTGTAGTAACACAGAACAAAAAAATGAAATCTGATAGTACTGTTCAATACATTTACTCCATGTGGTCACTTGAGGCTGATTTGAGCACTGCAGACAGAAAGACATACAGCTTTACCTATCTTGCTAGGTAAGTCCTTCCAATTACTGCATTGCTCCTCCTGACTCAACAGCAACAGACAGAGATTAGAATCAGAGAAGAGAGCTACACAAATAATCACAGACAATTTTTAGAGTATCAGACATTTAGACCTTGAACTGAAACCTACTATACCCAGCAAGAGCCTTCCCACCGTTTCCAGGGGCCCTTGGATTCACCGCTGATTTAGTAAATTTTAGGATGGGCTTCCCCTCTCTAGATATGCACCTGAAACTTTTCTCATTTCAGTACAATGGCACAGATGAAAAACCCCTTTCAAACAGGTATAGTGAGGATGAGAGAGTGGGGAGGATGACAGAGTATGTCTCCTGAAATAACTTAAATATTCCCATCACTCACTTTATTTATTATAAGAGCATTTCTCCAGACTCTATTACTAACACTTCCAGTACTGAAGTAAGCAAGAATGAAGGAGGCTCATCCAGCATCAACCTGCCTTTGCTACTGGGTAGAGACCTCACTGAAAAGCCTGAGTGGAGTCAGACCTCACCCAGGGGTCGTTCTGCCTTCTCCTGACTAGAAGTGAGAGAGAGAACTCACTTCATCTGATCTTCACAGCTAGTTAGCTGCTTAATACAAGCTTTGTGATCTTGGTAAAGAGCAAGACAAACAGACCCTAAACAAGACTCTTAATGAAGAATAGATTGCTTCTTTTTATGCAGATTGGACCAGCTAGATCCTCCTTCTACTCACTCCACACCCATTAACCCATTATCTTCTTGGCATGCTGCAATACTGCTATGCAAATACAGAGTAGTGTTTCTATATTTTTCACCACCTCCCATGGCACTACTGTAGGAATGTGGCATTTCCAGATGATGCTAACTATGTCTGTTTCATTGGGTGAGCTCAGCTCAGAAACATGACTGAAAATGACTAACTAGAGTGAGAAATAAAATGAGGCCACATTCCTAAATACACTCCTATATGAGTGTATATACCATAAAATACCTGCTGTGACTGCATGCTGTTGTTTTTTTCTACTAACTATCCCACAAGAAACTATTATAAGGCAGAATTAAAAGGGATGATAACTTTTAATGAGATTATAATATTTAAGTTCTTTAGCAAACACTTTGAAGATGCTTTCGAGTGCGGGTGTCAGCCTGACATCAGCCCCTGTGAAAGCCAGCAGAATCCTGTCCATACATTTCCAGGAATACAGTTAAGCCCAGTGTGTGTGAGTAATCAACATTATCTTTAATCCCATCAACTGATGTGTTTGCTTGCATACTCAAAATGGAAAGTCAAACAGATGAAAATAGCAGCAATATCACATTTTCAGTCCAGCTCCGAAAGCAGTAAGCATGAATTTGCTTTGGTCGGATGACAGCGCTGCACCCGCACCTGCAGAAGGGCACGGTGCCATGTCTCTGAGACTGCCAGCATGATGAGCACTTCCACCACACCAAGTGTCACATGAGGGGTTACAGCCAGTGTTGACACTTCCACAAGCACCAGCCACCACAAAAGCTGTTAGAGAATGTCCAGTCAAGCCAAGGATGAATATGAGGGAGCCATTTGGAAATGTGCAGGGAGGGATGACATACCTCTCTCTGCATGTGCATGACCACTTCCAACTGAATGAAAGAGGACTGTCAGGATGAAAAAAAACAGTGAGGAACACTAGAGCGAAAATAGGGAAGGAGTCACCATGGAAAGGCTTTTTCTCAAATGCACACTATCCCAAGGTTACATTATCCCAATGAATAGTTTAGCCAGGTGTCCCACCAGGTCGGTAGTATGGCTGACACTAACCATTGCATTATAAGCAGAACATTTTATATTTGGGACCGGTTAAAGCTTTTCATTGCAGGTAAAGCAACTTGTCCAGGAAAAGCCTAATATTTTTAATCCTGCCTACGGAGTGCCAGGGCTGTCATTCCCCACCTGTGCGACAGAACTACTAGTGTATATTCATGAATGGTGGTTTTATTACTAAGAATATACATAATGTGTGTATTTCAGTGTTACAGGATACAAGTTACAAGAGCCCTTTTAAAGGAAATATCAGAGATCACAAAATTGGCGTATTCTCTTTAAAGGCAGCCACACTTATACTTGATTGTAGAATTAGAGACAAGTTTGTTATGTACCTCATCTTTCATGAACACTCATATTTACTAGTTTAAAACATAAGATAAAAGCTAGCCATGCTTTTGCAGAGGAATAGGGGACAATATCAAATGATAAATTAGGCATATTTACAGATGTAAACAGTTCTAGAAAAGGAAGAGTTAGATACAAGAAGCACTCAATAATATAGGACAAGCACTGTGAGACTTGAAAGTAAGAAATACACCAAAACTAACAATTGCAGGCCTTAGCAGACTAATGAAATAGGAACATAAATGAATACGCATAAGAAAAGAACAATCATGTTAAATACTTTGATCATTGCTAAAGAATGACTGTTTTACAACAGAATGTTGCAAAATTGATCAGATAATTATCCCTAAATTATGATTATTATGATAGTACATGTAATTTAGATAGCTTATACCAAAGAAGCCATGATGTAATTCAGTAAAATGATGATTTTGGAAAAATGAGGCAAGGCATAGGGAAACATGCAGAGGGAACACTGAATTGTTAGCAGTAAAGTAGAGCCACAGGTTTAGGGTTTAGGTGACATAATACTATCAGAATTAAAAATTAAAAAAAATAATAATAACTAAAAAGGAGAGATTGAAAGTCAAAGAAGCAACTTTGGATGTTTCCACATGATGGCTTGTTTAGAAGGTGTGGCTTTGGACTGAAAAGTGGATTGTATAAGGCAGTTATGTTTTTACTGTAAAAAACCAAGAAGACAAAGAGACATAATAAAAAGGGAACACAGACTGGAGCATGTTAATGTCAGCAGTAGAGACAGCCTGAGAAGCTATTTTAAGAGATCAAGAGGAATAATATTTTTAAAAGCAGGAGTTGATTAGGAACAAGCAATTCGAGTATCTAGAAAAAGAGATCTAGTCTCCCTTGTTGGAAATCACTAGGAAATACGCCTCTCAGGTCCAGATGCATTGCATATTTGGAAAAACAGCAAGGTGTGCTGGCATGTCCACAGAAATTAATAAACACCCTTGACCCATTTATGTCTTTTTGTGTCCTGCACAGAACCGAAGGCTTTCCAGCTCCTAAAGAAAGGAAATCACACAGTAAAATGCCTGATCCTGTGGCTAGATAATCCCCCCTGATTTTAATTAATTAATTAATTCTAATTTAATTAATCCCACAGAGCCGGAGGAATCTGCTACAGAATGCCTTAATGCTCTTTGGTGCACAGACAAAGATCATTCTCCCCTTCATATTTCCAGCATATTTAGTCCTAGTCTGCACAGTTCTGTATTTTTCATGTAACTGGCCATTGTCAGTGTACAGAGGGCTGTGACTGTACCCACTCAGACTGGAACAGCACAATTGCAGAAGCATATGTGGCTCATGGGGAAATAAAGCACATGCTTCGTTTGCCTGCCAGCAAACATGCATGTAGCTGATAGGTAAAACTAAGGCCATCTCATCCTTCGCAGATGAGGGTAAGCCATGAAAATCAATGCAGCTCCATTTATTTAAATTCTGTCATGCCCAATAAGGAAACAGAGACAGGGTAGGTGACTGGTACAGGTAGATTGGAATAGTGACTGCACATGAGCTAACAATTTGAGGATCTTGTCTTGTGAAAAGACCAGCTGAAGGTACAAGACAATTGGGGGATCAAGTCAAGATGTTATTTCTGAGAACTTCTCATGAAGAAGACAAGTCAGTTTAAAAAACACTGAAGCAAACTCCAACGTCCACAGCCAGAAGCTAGTAAAAGTGTAAGAAGCGCAACTCAGAAAAGTTTGTCATTTTGATGAATAGGAGATTGCCAAGGAGAAATGTGTTTCTTTGACAAGTTATGGGAACGGGGAGAAGGAAATGTCACCAGAGTCTGGTTATTCTGACTCAGTAAATTTCTTTCTCTTCTCATATGCGGGTCCTAAGAGATGTTCTGCAACAATGGCCACATGAGGACAGATTAGACAGCACAGAAGGAGTAGCATGACTGGAGTCAGCCACTCATTGTTTAACAACGGATGCCTCAGTGGTGCACAGGTTGGCAAGGAGTCTCCTGCAGCACACTTTTACTCAGCTGCCTCCACAGCTCAAGTACAAAGACACTGGGTCCATGGATTCATGTGGACTCCCACATTCTCCAGACATGTCATCTTAGGGTCAAGTCCAAAATTACATCCAGGAACCTCCAACCTCTTCTTCCAAACACCCTGCTACATTCAACAGATACATCATTGCTTCAGGAATCTTCTTTAATCCACTCAGTACTTCGTAACAGTCTACCTTATATTCATCTTATCTCCTCTCTTCTCTCCTGAGGCAGTTAGTCCTGACCTTTTAATCACCTGATCCACTGATAGCCTTTCTTACATCCCTCAAAATGAATACATCTGGAATATGCTGTCCCAGCCGCTGGAATATGTTTGCATTTGACAGTAACTTTTCAGCCTACCCGAGCCAAGCAAGAATGGTGCACATTTCTTGGAGATGAATAGGATTAGGAAACAGAGGCCCTGATGCTGATGTGACTTAGTGGGCCCCTCATGTACAGGAGAAGTGGGGGAGGAGAGGTGGTGCTCTTATGGACAACAAGGACAGGTGGGGTTTATATGCCAGTGCTGCCATCTCAGATGCCTGTGGAGAAGAAACAATAAATACTAAATAAAGTGCTCTAAGGGTTAAGAACTTCAAGGGGATAGACTGCATAGTCTCAAAGAAGAGATAATAAAGGGCCTGTAACACTAGATCCAGCCTCTATGTAAAGATAATCTACTCGATGGGGGCTTAATCCTAGCAAGGGCTCTATAAAGTCTGGGAAAAAAAGGGGGTATAGTTTGAACCCTGAATAGTCTAATTGATCCCAAAAGTAGAGTCCCTTTTTATATGTAAATATCCTGTCTCTCTTCAAACTCTTGATCATTCAGGGTCTAACCAGGGAGTTTCCAAAAAGACATCTGCTGTCAGTAGGAAAAGCCATCCCCTTGTTTAAAGCTCTTCTCTCACATCCAAGGTTTGTAGCTTTGACTCCCCTCATGCCCCTGTAGTCTCAAAAGCTCATACTGCTGACATATACATCCTCTGGCATAGGTAAATGTGTCTCAGTGCAGACAAGAGGATCTCTGCCCATCACTCCATGAGCAATGGCAGGCAGGGTGGCTAGAGAAGTAAGGCAGAAGAGAACTAATGGGGTTCCTTCAGGAAGTGCTCCTGAGCATTTCCTTCTCCCTAGAGAGAGAGAAATCTATGAGGCAGAACCTATTTTAAATGGAAGTCTCATTCCTTTTCATTGGCAGCGAGCTATCTCAGTTGCAGGACCAAGAAGAATTACCTAAGATACCAACGGAGCAGGCTTCCCAGGTGCATAATTGATTTCAGCAGGATTCAGTTTACTGTCCTCATAACTTCGGCATTTCACACAACACAAGAAGAAGCAGAAAAGGCTGCTGATGGATGAGGACAAGACACTGGGCTGATAGGAATTTCCTCTTGTACGATCCTGATGAAAGAAGGGGTGAACCACCAGACTCACCCTACCTCCAAAAGTCAGGATCATTACCAGAGAATCAAGGACAGGACCAATGATGACAAGAAGGGTTTCCTGCCACAAAAATTTCAGTGGTTTCTTCCTAGCTCTTGCTCACTTGTCAGCTGTTTTTCTCTTCCTCCCCTACACTGGAGGAAGAATTAAGCTTGGTGTAGTGAAATGAGGCAGAAGGGTGAGGCTTGAGTGGCACAGCCAGATAAGCACGTAACTACACACCCCGAGCAATTCTGGAGGCCGCGGGTTTGAGACTCCTCAAAGCCTCACCCTGCTAGCAATGAGCTCTAGTGGAGCAATAAAGGTAGTGCAGTGCTGAAAGCAGCACTTAAAGGCAAGCATGCCAAGATTGTGAGCTCCAGTGTGAGCTGAGTTTGTGTCTTAGGCCTTACCTTTTATTGGCCCCCTGGTCCTGCTCATGCGCAGTGGGGGCCTGCCCTAATTAGGCACAGGTGGGCTTGACACAAGCTCATGCTCACTCCCTGGCAATTAGTGGCACCTGGTTGCCTCATTTCACTACACTTGGTAAAATGAGAACCTCCAAATACCTACTTGGAAGCTAGACTGAGAGCTGGTACCTTCCTGTGCCAACTGTTTGTATAGCACAAGGCAACAAAATAAGCAAAGGTGAAGTTAGCACATTCTGCACACACAGTCTGATCTAAAGTTCATTGAAAATCACTGACATTAAATAGGCTTTTGTCCTGCATCCTTCTAACAGCTTAGATGGCAAAGCGAAGGAAAGCCATCATGACAGCAATTGACTTTACCCATTCTTTAAAGACAGAACAGCAGAAGAGCAAAAATAGCAGATGTGTTTTTCCAAATAGCCTTTACTTGTCCTACAGAGCCCTCAAAACATATTACTGTTACTTTTATTCTAGATATATATGCTTTTCTTACAAATTACATTAATGGTGTATATTTTCTTGTCTGAAAAATTTCCTTCACTTGGGTGAAAATAAAATCAATGCTCTACCTGGTGCTTGGAATGATGTGGCCCCAACATACAAACATACACATCTGCTGTCAGAACTTTTCTGCCTTTCTTTTTATTTCTTTTAATACAAGTCTGGAATCCACTGAGTGTTCTTCAAGTCTAAGCTCCAAACATTTCAAACAGCACAAAAGGTATGACAAGATGAAAGAAAATGTCCACAAATAGACAGCTAGACAACTAGTTAGCAGCTTTTCTACAGTGTTGTGGGTTTTTTTCCTGCAGGAAAAAAAAAAGCAAAACCAAAAAACTTTATTTTTTCAATCTTGAAGGAGCTGACTGCAGATTCTTTAGTGCTGGCAAGAATTCAACCCTGTTTAGCTCTGGAAGGGGGGGAGGAGGTGAACTCCTTATGATGCCATGAGTAGCCTTGAACCTAAGAATGAATCATCAAATACAGAATATGTACAGTTGCAACAGTTTAAATAACACTGCTTATTTTCCATTTTTTTGTAGTGTACTGATCATAGTTTAATGAAGTTTTGGAGTTCTATCAAGTCAGGGCATATATGTAGAGAAAGGAACCAGAAAGAGCAGGTTTTGATTAAAAATGTGTATGGGCTTTTGGGACCTGGTTTAAATATTTCAGATCTGAGCAAGCATGGAGCTTGCAGTTGGAGTTATTTAACTTCTCCCCAGACAAATCTGGCTAGGGGGAGGGGTGGTAATGCTTAAATCCTTGATTTTAATTACTACTGCTGCTTGCAAGTATTTTTCTTCTGTCATTTCTGTTCTTCTCCCCCTAAACAGTTGATCAGCAGACAACACTGACTCCTGTCTAACTTGCAGATTTAATTTGGAAACCTGAGCATCCAATGCAAATATGAAACACAAGCTGTAGTTGGATTCTCTTCCAAATCTTTACTCTTAGCTCAGAGAATTCACTCACTCCCTTTGTGAGGCTTAGTGTGAGGCTGAAAAACTGAAAAACTTTCCCTCCTGCCTCCTTCTGGGTCTCTTTGTGTGTACATAAATGAATGTGTGTGTGTACGCATGCACAGGACTCAGCATGCCAGACAGCATTCCACAGCTCTTGATAATTCCTCTTTCGTCCCTTTATTTGCACATTTAGCATGGGTTGATTCCTCCAGTACCAGCTGAAAGGGCGAAGAGATACTGTCCAAGGCTGGGCTACAGAAGATGGATGGAAGGAACCTCCTTGTCTGGATAGATCATACTTAACCAGAAACAGAAGAGTTTCTGTCCCACTGAAATAAACTTGTATGACAACACTCAACTTCGTAGCTCTTTCCATTGACAACTTTCAAGCCATTTTGCTTCTTTTTCCTTTCCAAACCTTTCTCTTCCATGTAGCTTTAGCTCACAAGTTCTCAAAGACAGAGCCTTTATTACTGGGTTCATAAAGGACATGCTACATCAGGACTAGTAGGACTGTACACTGATTTACATTAGCATTTATACCAGCTTTCATTCAAATAATTAACAGATAAATATGTCAGGTTAACCCCAGATGTGGGTATTTGACACAGGTGTTCCAGGTTCAGCCTTTTCCAAGTGGTACTTGGGTAGGCACTGGCCAGAGAAGCCATAATTTTTTGCATCTTATTTGAACTGTGGAATGTATTTTCCTAAGCATGGGCAAACCTGAATCCTAACCATGGATTGCAGGCAGCAGTATATGTTTACACCATACAGCTTGCTTCATCCCAGCTGAGCAACAGTTGCCAGTGAGGCCACTTGGAATTTGAACAGTCTTTTTCTTGTTAGGCTACAGATCCCATGTTCAACTGTTTCACTTCCCCTCATCCAAAAAGCTATTGGGATTTTACTCCAATGGTCCTGTACAAACTTTATCAGTCTTAACAGCTAGTAACAGCTCTTTCCAGAGAAAGAGTAATGATCAGGTTCAGGTTCTGTCTATTACTCACAAGATTGAATGACACAGAGAACTCAAAAGTGCAACTCCTGAAGAGTGGTAAATTCCTTCAGTTAAAGGTGTGGCTACTCTTCCCTAACAAAACCTTAGACTTCTTGATCAGTAAGGATTGTCTAAAGCAGAGGAGGCAGCAATGCACCCAACTTTCTTTAGGAAGATGTCCTATTTGTGCTTGTCAAGGTACTTCTGCAAATATCCACCAGATAGGAGGGCTTCTGAGGTGTGTGCTCTGCACTGAAGCCCTCAGGGGCTGTAAATGAGACACACAGACACGAGCTGAAAGCCTTGCTTACTGCCATTCCTGAACTAGGGTCATAAAGAGAACAAGGACATTGTATTTATAAGGGACTTCATGAGCTCAAGGCACAGTCTGTTAAAGAAGTGGGACTCACAAGAACAAATGGGGCTAGAGGTGGGATCAGCAGCAATAAATCCATCTTGGTCTCTGGCTTTTTCACCAGTCTAAGTGGTGCAGCCTGATGGGACATTACACCAGCATCTTCCAAGCACTGCTTAAGCATGAGTGATTGAATCAGCTGTGGAGGATTGGGGAATCAGGCCATGAGCTAGAAAAAGGCTAAATGGACTGTGTGAATAAAAACTCTCAGCATGAAGGATATTGCAGTCAAAAAGTCCAAAAGCTTCCCTCTGGAAGTTCTGGAACTAATTTCAAACATGAGCCAGAACAAACATGGAGAGGTTACTGTCAGTAACCCCTTCCTGAAAGTGTCTTGTTTAATGGGATGTTAAACCTGATGATACAAGAACAAATTCATAAGCCAGTGGGAGGAAAGGTCTATTGCTTTATTTTTTTTCAACAAGGAAGGAACAAAGGAAAAGAGGATTCTGCTCATGGTGAAGACTCTTTGTGTGTGAAGAAAGGATTTAGGACTGTAGCACTGGGAGAGTTTGTTACATCACATTCTCTACTGTAGACCTGCCAGCCAGCCACTAGACTTCAGCAGGCAGGTCTGGGAACACTGTAATTCACTCAATGTACCAGGATCTCCCTCTATACCATTTTTAGGTCTACAGATCAAAGCAAAATCTCATCAATTTCAGGCCACCAAAACATTTGCTTCGCAGTAGTCCCTTTTCAATCCTGTGATCATCAATACATGGTAAAAGAGAAATTAAAAATCTCATGCTTGGATCTGCAGCAGATGTTTGCTATCTATTTCCTATGTAGGCACATGGCTCCCATTGGTATCAAGAAGTGAGGAGCTCAAATACCTTTGTGGAGCTGACAAATATGTGGGAACTAAATAGGCACAGAGAGAACTACTTTACAGCCTACAGGTGATTCTAAAGCAGAGGAAGACTGGTCCAACTCTGAGCCAGCCCTTTGGAGATGTAACAGAAGCCCACATCTGTTCTACAGAGCCTCATTGAGGACATACACAAAAAGGTCTCAAGAAAAACCAAGTGTTCAGCAAAACACGTGTTGCTGCTGAGTGTCAGGAGGCAGAGTCTGAAATTTACCCACGTTTTTTTCTGGCTAGGCTGTCACAGAGCTGTTACAAGGACACCTTCTAGGCATGGGAGGCTCACTGCTTTATGTAGGCAGAAGCAGGAGGAAACAGGACACTTCAGGTATTTATTTTTAAAGTCTATTGTGCATTTGTGTGATGCATTTGTGCCAAAACTAATCATAACAGTGGAAGAGTTATGGAAGCAGAACAGGAAAAATACTGAGAGCATGTAAAAGGGAAAGAGCCTGGAAAGATAAGCAGAAAAGGTAGCTCTACAGATCAGAGGTATTTCAGTGAATTACAACCTTTTAAACAGCTTATTATAGCTCTTAAAACCTTCTGAACAACATAAGATGACTCAAAGGTTTTAGAAGTATGGCATGGTGTCTCCAGTGTATTACTCTGCTGGAGCCAGAGCATGTTGCTCTCCCAGGTTGAAAAGCAGAGAATCAAATTCAAGGAGGAAATAAATGCTCATTTTAACCACCCATATCGTTTAAAGAGTTTTTCTGTGTCCTTTGTACAGTAATGCAGAGTAACGGGCAACTGCCCTATCTGCCAGCTGATAATAGACTGCTCAGGATCCTAGGACAATAAACTCACTATTTTCTCTGACTTCTTTCCCAGCTGTGTCTTTGTATACAGTGACAACCACATCAGTACCATTACCGATGAAATAGCCTGCAAAGGGAGAGCACTGGTAGCCAAAAACAACATAAGCAGGTGTTCACATTACTTACAGAATACATGAATTTTGTCTGTAGAAAAATTATAGATTTAGACTATATAGGGCTATGTAGGGTTATAGACAATATAGGGCTGACTAATGAAAGTACAGGAGAAACATTTGCCTCGGGATGATGGAATTATTGAGCCATTTTGGTTGAAAGATCTCATCTGGTCCAACTCTTAACCTAGCACTGCAAGTTCATCACTATATCATGTCCCTAAACATCACATCTACATGACTTTCAATTACCTCCAGGGATGATGACTGAACCACCTTCCTGGGCAGCCCTTTCAGTGAATAGATTTTTTCTAATATCCAAGCTAAACTTCACCTGGCACAACTTGAGGCCATTTCCTCTAGTCCTATCACTTGTTACTTGGGAGAAGAGACCAACACTCATTGTGTTACAACCTCCTTTCATGTAGTTCTCCCCCGAGTCTCCTTTTCTCCAGCCTAAACAACCTTAGCTTCCTCAGATGCTCCTCCTAAGACTTGTTTTCCAGACCTTTCACCAGCTTTGTTGCACCCCTCTGGGTGTGCTCCAGCACTTTGATGTCTGTCTTTTAGTGTGGGGCCCAGAACTGAACACCATATTCGAGTTGCAGCCTCACCAGTGCTGAATACAGGGGCACAGTCACTTCCCTAGTCCTGTTGGCCACACTATTTCTGATGCAGGCCAGGATGTTGCTGGTCCACTGGCCACCTGCACATACTGCTGGCTCATATTTAGCTGGGTGTCAAGCACCAACCCCAGGTCCTTTTCCATAAGGCAGCTTTCCAGCCAGTCTTCCCCTTGCCTGTAACATTGCACAGGGCTATTGACACCAAAATGCAGGACCCAGCACTTGGCCTTGTAGAACCTCACACAATTTGCTTCAGCCCACTGATCTAGCCTGTCAAGATCCTTATGCAGATCCTTCAAGCAGAACACTCCTGCCCAACTTGGTGCCACCTGAAAAAAGTCATTGAGAGTACACTTGACCCCATCATGCAATCATTGATAAAAATTTTAAAGTGAACTGGCCCAAATAACAGGCTCTCTGGAACACCACCTGTGATTGGCCACCAACTGGATTTAACTCCATTCAGCCTGGGCATCCAGACAGTGTTCTACTAAGTGAAGCATACACCCATCTGAGACACGAGAAGCCAGTTTCTCCAGGAAAATCTTGTGGGAAATGGTGTCAAAGGCTTTACTAAAGTCCGAAAGGGAGTTTACTAAAGGGAAACAACATACACAGCCTTTACCTTATCCACAAAGCAGGTCACCTTGTCATAGAAGGAGATCAAGTTAGTCAAGTAGAACATGACCTCATAAACCCATGCTGACTGGGCATGATTCCCTTGTTCTGTATGTGCCACATGATGGCACTCAAGATTATCTGCTCCATAACATTTCCTGCCACCAAGGTCAGACTAACAGGCCTGTAGTTCCCAGGATCCCCCTTCAGACCCCTCTTTTAGATGGGCATCACATATTTGCCTATATAGCATTATATAAATCATATTGCACTCAGAAATGATCCCTTCCTATTATTTGGTGTACTTCAAGAAATTAATCCCACCCACAAGGCATTTAATGAACTTTTTGCAAGGGGCTTCATTAACTGAAGTTTCAAGATATCTAAAACACTTGGTGCAGGCCCAGGTAAGTGAAGGGATTAAACTACACTTTTCTTTGCTAAGCTATCTTTTACCCAAGTATCTTCCCAAGTAGTCTATGTTTTACCCAAGCCACCTTCTTACCCAGGTATAAATTGCAATAGGTGCAAAATGCAAACTGTACTGCTTGGGAAGAAGGAAAAAAAAGAGGTAATCATGACAAATTATACTTTTTCCAAGTTATTATCATCTTGCTCTGTCTCTGTCAAATTGCTCCTCAAATAGAGCAGTCTGCAAAGCCACCTAATCACTCTTTTCTTTTGTCTTGTTTTTATTTTCTAGTTTCTTCCTCCCTTTGTACTATTTGTACTATATTCTTGGATAAAATGTGCACTTTTGCATATCTCAGCCATTTCAAGGGCTGAGATGATGAACTGTACTGTTTAGTTGTTTCCATCACAGTGTCACTAGTGGTCATGTCTGTGATTATCTTTAAGGACAATGCATTCAATAATCGCTTTAATCCAAATCTATCTATAATTATGATCGAGGATGATACGTGAAGTTATGTATGTGAAGGAACAGTTCATTTTTCATGCCTACATGCTTTTTTCCAAATTCTTTGTAGCTGCAACATAACTTTTGTCTACAACTTCACCAAACAGTGAATGTGACTTTTCACTAAACTGATTACAGCTGATTTCAAGAAAAAAAGAAAAAATAAATTCTTTTTAAACACTTTAGTTTTATACCATTTCAGGACTGTAATTTTTTTCCTTGGCTTTAGACAGAACCAACCCTGTTGTCTATAAAGCACATTCAGTATGTGTTGTGGTCTTGGTGGGGGTGAAAGGAAAAGAGAAATCAGCTCTAAAAAGTGAATTCTGTGCTCAGGACTCCATTCCTTAGGAAGGCAGGTAGAGCTCTATTAATGCCTGCTTGGACCTTTAAAATTTCTCTTCTTTTGCTTGCCTCTGCTGGGAGCAATTTCACTGCAATTACTAAAATGAAGCCCCTCAATTCCACTCTGTAGCTATTCACATGACCCTCAGTGCTTTGGACTTGATTTTTCTCCAGTTCTCTCCACAACAGGAACAGTGGTGAGGAAATTTTTCCCAGTCAGTGGCTTCAGGTTTCTATTAAAAACTTTTGGTACTTGCAACACTTCTCAAAACCTTTAAAAAACAAACCTTGCATTGGAATTATTCAATCAAACAGTATTAAAAGCATAGATTATGCTTTAGAAACCACTTACAAAGAAGGTTTTTACAGATCAGTGAGGACGCTAGTGAGGAGGGGCCTCTGATATGAATGGAAACGTTTGTTTCAATCTTCATTTATCTCAAGGCCTGGGTGCTTTCTGGACAGTAAAACATTCTTCTCCTCCTTGCACTTGGAAAAGTGAGGATCAAGTTGCGAGAGTGCCCTTGAATGCTCAAGTAAGGAATTTGCTAAATGGCCTCCTCAGCCAACACAGCTCCCACATTAACGGTGGCTTCTTAATTCCCTCTGCCCACAGCAGCAGGATTACCCTTTCCTTATCGCAAGGCATCACTGACAGCTGAGTCCTCACAGCTTTACCCAGCCACAAAATCATGACCACTTCTCATATTTGCCATCTATCCACTATCCTGAAATTTTAAACCAAGCCTTGATAAGTATATAAACCTTAATCTTAATTTTTCCAGGACTTCTAAGGGATCTTTGTAACTGCATCTACACAGGTCTGTCTCAGCCTGCCCTGAATCCACATATGCTTGCAACATAAGCATCAATTAAAGAAAAAAAGTTCCTATTATTGATCTGGAACCCACCTATATTTAAGGAAAAGGTGAGAAAACATTGGAATATTTTGGTTTTCTTCTAAAGAAGTATTAGGTGTGTTAAATCTACTTTTGCTTAAGTAACACATTCAGTGAAAAAAAGTGAGGTTCCAGAGGGTCCCTTCTGAAATGAGCAGTGAAGCTCTTTGAAAGAAGCAGAACCCACATCTCAGGGAGACAGTGGCCTGTTCACCTATGTCAAAAAGCAAATTAACAGCACTAGTCCCAAATCCAGCTTTCATGGATGGCAGAAGAAGCATGGGCAGAGTAAAGTATGTAGTGTTTGTCCTGTAACTTGCACAACTCACATCAAGCTCTTCTTCCTGCCCTACAAAGCTTCATGAGATTAGTCAGGACTGATATAGATGTATGAACATCTTAAAAGGATTTTTTCATAGCTCCCAGGATGAAGACTAAACATTGCTGCATAAAACAGAATTTGGCAGTGATCCTATTGGATGAACCTAATCAGAGCAGACAGATTACAATACAGGCATGGAATTGAAAAGAAAAAAAGGCATTTCTCTGCAGCATTGCATAACATGTTCTGGAGAAACTAGAAAACCCTTCAGAGCAGCTGAGACAGAGGGAAATGAACCATTTGTTCCCATGTGAAATAAACAAAAGGAGGAAATGCTCCAATCTGTCTCCAAACTAGGAAAGGAATGGTGGTGAGATAAGTGACCACAGCCTGAACCAACATTTTCACATTGTCCAGTTCCTGACAGTAGCTGTGTTTGAAGTGCAAGGAAGATCACTGCACAGGTACATATCACCTCATTCCTTTGGTCAGTCCTGGTGACCCACAGACCTCCACAATAGAATGCTGTCTTTGGCAAACGTCTCTGGATGCCTGCAGCATAGCACCAGACAACAGGGCTGCTCTTTTCTTGAGTTCTTGTATACTTTCTGATAAAGAACCCCATATTGCTCTAAATCACCTGCACTGCTCTGTGTGTTACTAAGACAATGTTCTTCCAGACACTTGTGATAAGTTTCCCAGATAAAAATAATTTTCAGTATGGAAATCTACACAATGAAATTCAGGCATCGTGGAAAGACCTGCATTTCTGAAGAAGGGCCAAATATTCTATGGCATGGGCATGTTCAATACAACCAGACATTTTTGGTTTGGTTTGGTTTGGTTTTTGTTTGTTTGTTTGTTACTGAGGCTTCACTTGTCGGATTTTGTTTGTCTTATAAATAACCAAGAAAGCACACAAAACTTATTCCTGGTAACTGCTTGACAACAACATGAGTTTTAAACATCACAACCCTCATGTTAAGCCTTAAAGTTATGGATCATTCTGATGTTTTGATTCACACAAGAAAACTGTTAACGTGAACTTGAAAGCATGAAGGGAAGCCAACCAGCTTTCCAGACTTGTTGCTTCTGCAGTGGACCTCTTAGGATTTTATACTTCCCATTTCAAGTCAGAACAGAAATGCCAGTGCTCCCTCTCCTTCCACACAGAACCCAAACAAGGCTCTTGTTTAAGTAATATGACTATGAGTCAGCCTGCAACTGTGATCACACTGCCTTTCTGTGGGCATCTTATTAAATACTTAGGAGCCTTCATAATACTTGTGAACAGCCTTCCATTCAAAGCCAGTGAATCAATGCAGATGGACAATATTTGCAACTGACCCATACATTCTGATTCATGTTTCTTTGTCCACTTCTCAGTACAGAAAGCTCAGTTCCCAAGGTGAGCAGCTAAACTGCAGAATCCACTATATCTGGAGTCCTGACAGCATGTAATCACATCACCTAGTATCTCTTGCAAACAGACACAATTAAATCTTAATTTTCCCCTGCACACTTCCACCTACTGGGAGACTGGTGAAGAACCTCCTTCAAGTTGCCAAAGATCTTCACCTAATTTCCATTAAAAAAATTATCTACAGAGAGCATATAAACATTTCTTCCTATCACAGATCTGTTCTTTACTAAAAAATTTGTCATCCAAGTCTTCCACATCACCCTAGTCATGTTCCTTCCCATTTATCATCCTATTAACATGAGCATATTTAGCTTAACTTTGTGGTCTTACAACTAACTGCATCCTCAGAGATGTACAGAGGTGTATATAGATGTGGTGTCACCACTACCTGGTTCTGCAGCACTAAACTGCTGGAAATGTATCTTTTCATGACCCTTAAAGCACGCCTGAGGCACCTTGGTTTGCTGCAGCACTTTACAGAACTGGGAATTGCACTTTACATATTCCTTTGCCAAGATAGATGAAGGTAAAGACATTGCAATGGCTGGGAAAATTGAAGGTTCTTGGCCTTGCTTTTTCTGTTCTGCTTACCTAAATTCCCATATTTTTCCTCCTTTCACAAGCAAACAGTGGATTTCAGGCAGTTGAGAGAGGCATTTGGAGAAGGAACAATCAGAAGAGGGCTTCATGTTGCAGTGGCTTCCTCAGTGAGAGAAGACAGGCATGGGAAATAATAACTCTGCTCCAATGCCAGGGCTGTGGAGATTTCTATTTCAAATTTAAATGTAATTTTAAGAGCTTTTTGTAGCAGCAAGGGTTCACTTCAAGAATCCAGAGGCTTAGTACACAAGTTGTGCAGGCCACGAAAATGTTCCCATCAATTTCAGGGTGGCACATCTTTATGAATGTACACTCTCATGTTGCAATCAGGAATGAGGAAACACTTTGAAAATGCTAGTATTCTGCAATATTTATAGGGTCTTTTTTCTTACATCATTCAGTTCTTGCATTTGGCTATTCAGACAATTCCAAGAACTGCTCAATCTGCAGTTTGTGATGCTTGCTTTCCTTCAGGAAGAGCAAAAGAGAAACTGATAGTGAGAACTCAGAAAAGGGGAAATCTGTATTGCTGGGGTTTAATAGCCTTAAGCTGATTCACAATAAATAAAGAAAAAGTTTACGGCTGAGTATTAAAATAACAGGCTAACCACATATGCAACACACTATGATTTCACATACCCTGATTCCTGTAGTGCTCAGAAGGTAAATATGTGCTCATCATACTTCCCCACATAATTTTTACAAATCCTCACTGGTGTTTTTCACAGTGATTAATAAGGCTGAATAAACAGAGGGACTAAAAAGGAAAGGATTTTGATTCAGGAAGGTCAACTCACTGGGCAAAAAGAAGGAGAAGGTTAAACACTGCAGGCTTTTCAACTTTGAATATCAGCAAGGTTCTTCTAAATAAATTCTGCAGTGGAAAAGAAAGAAGCAGTTTTGAGAAAATGCTCACTCTAAGAAGTGCTTGAAAGGAGTCCTGTCTGGAGACTGGAGAACTCTCCAAGCTTTGAGGTGGTAAATTGTGACTGAGCTCATGTCCTAATTTTTCCCATATACAGTAGTATTCATTCAATTTACATAAAATATCAAGTAGCTAAAGCAACAGTCACAGCACATACCTCTGAACTAGTTAAAGCACAGAAGGATTTCTGATCTCTAAATATAGTAGACTTGAACCCTGACAGTAGATCTGTCATTCTTCCACTGTATCAATGCTCTGGTTAGTCCAGGACTGCAAACAACAAATGTTAAGAAAATATGCACAATAGGAAATGCCATATCTGTTTTCACTCTTGGCACTAGAGCTGAAAAATCCAGATATGTGGAAGCAGAGCCTGAAGTTGTCTCAGTGTCTTTGCAACTGTATGAAAACCCTGGTTTTCTCGAAGAGCCACCCGAGGGTATAACTTTCTTCAAATGTTCTTCTGTGTTTTTATTGCTAAAGGGGAAGTGCTGCAGGACTTATTTAGGGAGTGATAGTGGATGACAGATTAAATATGAGCCCAAAGCAAGAGACTGTAGCACAAAGAGGCAAATACCATACTGGGATGTGAAGCAGAATTACTTGCAAGACTACATAGGTAATAATTGCTTTACACACAGTCCTGGTGAGGCCCCTCTTGGAAAACTGTGATCAGTTTTGGGCAACTCAATATAGAGAGAATGGCAATAAAATAGAGTGAATGCAATGCACACTGATAAAGATAAGCAGTTTGGAAGGTATGATATATGAGTGAAAGGCAAGGGAACTTCTCTTACTAAATGTAGCTGACAGATGTATAAAAGGAAAGGGCAAGGGGAGGAAGGACATTACAATACCACAGTATTCTCAGGTGGGTGGAAAACCTGACTTTGTAGATGTATTTCAGAGATAGTAAAAAGAAATGGCATTTTTCATGGAAAATTTCAGAATATGTGTTATGAATCCCCTTGTTCCTCCCCATCTTATAGATGTATTTTAGTTGTGGGAGGGAGGAAAGTAATTAATTTAGAGATAAAATTGGATCTTAAAAAAAAAAAAAGGAATATATCTTGAGGAAAAAAACATAAACCAGACTACATACACTGCTACATACTACTACATACATACATACATACATATACTATTCTTACAGACATACACTTTTTTCTCCCTAAAAAAAATATTAATGGAGAATTAATAGCCCGCGCTAATCAAAGGCTGATGTTCAAGCTTCATTCTCTTCTTTAAAAATTAGATTTTTATGGGTAACTTTATTACATTCTGGCCTACCGCTCATGTAATTACTCTCTCCTCAGTAGAAAGATGTCAATCATCACAAAAGGGCAGCACCATGCTTTCAAAGGTTTCCTTCTGAATGAGATGCATGATCTCCATCTGGTTTGGTGGTCAGAGAAGAGCTGATGGCATTGCTCTGACATGAGAAGGGCTCTTAGATTTCAAACTGCTGAAGCCTAGACTTGCTTGGGTATCTCCAAGTACTCAGGCAAACATGGTTGAGGCTAAGGCGTCTGAGCCAGGTTGGGAGTGGACATAGCAACTGTCGTCAGAGAAAGGGAAGACTGTCAAAGTCAGTATTGTATAGTTCAGTCAAAGCTGGGTTGGAGCTGGAGGTGGAAGGGGTAATAAAAATACTCTTTTGCATTGTTCATTCCCCCTCGTAGATTTGCATTAGCTCAGCTGCACACCTGTAATTAATACATGAAACTGTCTTCTGCAGACAGTCTCTTTTATGATGTTGTTTGCATCAGACCAGCTTGTCTGTTTCCTGGTGATTTGTGACTTTCCTTCAGTTTTCTACTAACTTCCCTGGGAAAAAACAAACAAAAAAAGACACTAGACTCAAGTGAACTGTTTAACCAGTATCTTCGTTTCTCTCTCCCTCCTTTATTTTTTCCAAGACAACTAACAGAGTTAGTCTTTCACTTTGACTTGACAATATCTTTCTCTTTCCAAATATTCTGGTCTTGACTGGAAGCATGTCCTGCTTATAAATCTTCCACAATTAGCATTTGCTTTTCAAACCTTCAACTCCAAACACAAGTCAGCCTTTGAATTAGTTAACTTCATTTATTTTCACATATATTGTTAGAAGTTATCCTGGCAATCCTTCCAGTTCCTTTTCACACTGTTTTGCTCACAAAAAGTAATATTTTGTTGTTAAACAGGTCCTCATCTCTCAAATAATCTTCTCATTCACTTTCTTCCCTGCTTTCTTGCCTAGTACTTACAGCAGAAGCTGGGTCCAAATCATTGGGGTCTGATTAGTTATTTTAGAGAGGGAAAATGGCAAAAGATGGACTCTGTCATCTTATTTACATTAACTGCCTGGCAGTTAATCAACACAATAGGATGCATTCACTGTACAGTGAGCTATGATTAACCAGAAGCCTGACACATATGAACTATGCAAGCACTGGGAACCCTGGAGCAAAACATCACACTGATACAGCATTCTGAGCAGTGTGCCAATATCCCTGCATCAGCTGTCATCTGCTAGACCGGTGCCCTGACTTTCACAGGGTCTATTCAGCAGCTGAAGATCTGTAGGCATCTTTCGTCTGCTGAGAAAAATTGAGCAATGGTTTTGCAGCAGGATGAATCTCAGCGTTCCTTGTGAAATTGCATACTTTTAACCTGAAAAAATATATAATTTAGAGGTGAATTGTTTCATTTCAATAGTTAGTGTTGCTTTTATTTACCCTAAAGGAGCAAGGATGAAGAAAATGTTGCCACCCATAAGCATTGTGGAAGGGAAGTACAGCAGATTCACTTACAAGATGGAAGCTCTGTGTAGGATACCCATCATTTCCTTAGGCATGGTCACATATCTACAGTGTTGCCTAATTAAAAGGGAAGCTGCCAATGCTGAGTCAAAAACAGACATCTATAAGATGATTTTCTCTATAGAAATCTCTATAGAGATTTTCTCTACATTCAGAAAGGGTTAGAAGCAGTGATACACTTCCCTTTGCACATACACAGAAAAATCACATAGCTGCACCTCCCAGTGTGGAGATGTGGAGGTAGAATGTTCACACTGACAACTAGTACATATTTATATCTAGGGCATATGATCATAGGAGTATCTTAACTGGGGACAGCGTGTCCAAGGACATTCAGAGAATGTGAAGCAGAAGCAACAAAGACAATTCACAGTACTCTTCACTCTAACCCTGTGACCTAAACTCAAGACAATTCATCTCCCTTTTATAGATCCTGATAAACATGTTATTTTTTTAGTGTATATAAGTACTTTATTTCATATGGGGAGGTCTTCATTGCCCATAGAGTTTTGTGTGTTATTATTCAAGCTTCAGGTTAACTTTATTTATTTATGGGTGCATTAGTACAGATTTGAAGGAAATATGTAGGTGGGAAACAATGCTTCCAACTGAACTGCACTAGCAAGTACACATTACAGTAGTCTAGAAATTAAAAATTTGGATGTGTGGATTTGAATATGATTTACGGATTGCTTCCAGAGACATTATTTTTGCTTATCATTCAGATGACTGTGAAAGTGAAAACTATGTGTGAAATCATGCAAGAGAGACATTGCCTATAGAATGGGAAAAAAAAAATTCTATCTTAAGGTGGCTGATGCAGCAATTAATATTGCAGCCTTCACTGACTTCAATGCACAGAAGGGTAAGATTGCCCAGATGTCTGCTTCCCATAAATAACTGACCTCAAGTCTTAAAGAGAGAGACAAGCTTAAACACACTTTACATACTATAGCCTTTTCACATTTGCCTTGGGGGAAATGCTTAAAATAATAGTCAGTGACAGATCAGGAATTTGTATACAAGTACGGGATTCTGGATTCTTGGGCTTTCCCAGCTGCACCTGTAGATCTAACCAAAAGCAAAATATCTCTGCAACCTCATCTTTGGCAGGGATGGATTGGCAAGGAGGTGTGCTGTACATTGTTGGGCTGCTGTGCAAGTAAGGGCACCTGGTGTCTAAAGACAGGGACTAGAGCAGTAATTACAGAAGATCACAACTTTCCACAACTGAAATTCAGAGGCAACTTTTTAGACACCTATATGGCCTTCTTTTAGTGGTTGGTTTTCTTTCATTGGCTTGGTCCAGAGTAGACAGTAAGTGCCAAACAGGAAGAAGCATTGACACAGCACTCGAATACCTGATTCTCCTAAGTCTGCTTAGGAAGTAAACAGTAAGCTAACTCCACTGATTTCAGCAAAGCTCACCCTGATTTACAATGGCATAAGTAAGTCAAGGATGGTGTTCATGCTTTATATCCATCACCATGAGGACAAACAAAAAACATATTTGACCATGTTGCCTGAAAGGAGACCTCTGTTTCAGCATACCCTTTCTGATGGAAAATAATGAAAGATACAGCGAAGCACATTTATTCCTCAAAGCAACGGATGTGTGGACACATCTAGATCCATACAGAGATAAACAAATTTAAATACACATGTAAAGAATTGTCAGAACAAAATCTCAGAAGCACTCAGCCAGCACCTTAGAAGTCTTCCATTAAGTTGTTAAGATCTACTATTTTGCTGAGAAAATTAAGGCTCCAGACTTAGTTATACTTAAAAGCCTCTTTTTTCACATATAAATTCATAATGTTCAAATAAGACTTTTTTTGTCCTTCACAGTTTTGTTGCAAGTAGATTAATTAAAGTGCTTAACAATATTCTTTGACAACTGGAGCAACAACTGAAATTTTAGTGTGCAAAGAAAAATTTGTGCATGTTTATCGAGAAACTTTACATTTTCAGAAATGGTGCAATGACTGGAAGTTTAATAAGTCATGACTGCTTTTCCAAAACTGAAATTACAAAGACCCTTGAGAGAGGGGAAAAAGACTGCTCAAAAATAGAAATTATAGCTGCTTCAAAACCAGCTATGAAGGTCAGATATTATTCGTGGAATGTGTGTTTACAAGCTTTTAATTGAAGGGGCTGGAGGCCAGTGTGCTAAGAGGGTAGTCAAGAGTAAAATATAATTATAAACCTAAGTCTTATTTACTTACTTATAAGTCTTACTGTAAATATCCACTAGCATGACTAATTTGGGATATTAGACTATGCACAATGGAAGTGCCGAGGATAACTGTACTATAACCAGAATTATGAACATATTATCAATAGTGGTATACCCATCTTGAATACAGGACAATACACACCAGGATATAAATACACCAGATTTTTTTCTGCCTTAACTTGCTGCCAGCAATGCAGCCCTGATCGGGCCCAGATGTGGTCTTCTCATCTGCTTCTTCCAGCAAGATGAGGCTCACCAACACATTAGCAATGTGACAGACTTCTTTACTTGGTGGATTTAGCAGCTGTAGGTAGGACATCTCATATTCTTGAGTCATGGAGAGAGCCTCAGGGTAACTACCCACTTGTACAGAGAAGACAAGTATGGAGTCCTAGCAGATTAGGCCAGGAGGCAAAGGAAAAGCAAGTGGCACACTTCAAGCCGCCTGCATGTTAAGCTGTACCCAGGGCACACCAGTTCAGCTAGATACATTTACAGAGGCTGTCAACTGGTCCCTGATCTTCTGAGAACATTGTCTTAAGTTCTGGCATAAACCTCTCTCAACAGAGAGACTAAGACTTTTTCCCTCCCTTAAAAAAAAAAAAAAAAAAAAAAAGGAAATACAGTATGGAAAGTCTTAGTTAGTTAAATTAATTATCCACTGGCCATTTACTTAAGGGACCTAGTTACAAATATACCCTCATCACAATGACAGGAAATCTATCTGAAAAGTCTGCAAAAAGGCTACTAATGAAGAGAATTTCTAATGCCTCTAAGCTGAAATATCTTTTTGCTCCTTTCACCAGTAGTTCCTGTGGGTCATTTCTGGGGTCAGCAGTGGTGTGCAGAGTAAAGACTGCCAGGGCTGGAGAAAAAGAAAAAAAAAGAGAAAAGAGAAAAAAAAAAGTACTTCAGTATTGTCAATCTTTTATCCTTGTACGGTACACTAGAGGCTGACATTTAATACCCTAGGGATATAGATGTTTGAAAGCTGGTTATTGTAACAAAGGAAACCATCCAAACTCTGCAAGACCGAATGGATCAGATAAAGCTGACACAGAGATAAATCTGTTTTTTTACATCCATTCTTGCAAAAGTTTTGCTAATCTATGTAGTTATAGCTTTCCTGGAGCAAAAGGAGAGGGAGGGAAAAAAGAATCCTATATTACAGGAAGTCAACATCTTGCCCTTATTTGTAATCTCATAACATGACAGTCAGAGAACATTTTTCTCCTGGGTCTCACATGAACTCTATTAAAAAGAGAAAGATAAAATAAAAATAGATAAACCAACACAGAGAGGGAGAGAGGGCATGGTGGCAAACATGTATGTTCTCTTTAGTTGAACTTCCATGTTAACATAGATTCTGCTTGCTTGTTTAGCACACAAATTCAGATCCTTCACGGACACAGCCTCATCTTCTAACCAGTCAGAAACTTTAACACCTACTCTTCATTATCTAGTATTTATACCGCCAGATTGGACTTTCATATGGAAGCCTGGAGCAATGCTGGTACAGATGGCAAGATGACTCTCATGAGATTGATGACTCTGAAGAAATATATAGTATTAAGTCAGAAGGTGCAAATGTTAACATTCCAGTGTAGAAAAGAAATATTCCTTGCATACCCTTTCCAGGTTTGTTTTCTCATGCATTACAAAGAGAAAGAAAAAGCCCTCGACACACCTCATAGCTGGCAAACGAATGATAAATTTACTTTAGTTTCTTTTGTATGTCAACTGTTCATGCCTCAGGTACTTAACCTTTACTTTAAAAACATGGTTTGGATCATAGCCTTGAAGGTGGGTGGGAAGGGGGGGATGGTATTCCTGTAAATGTTTCATTTAACAAAGGCAGTACTATAATAAGGTTCAGTGGTAAGACTGTGAAAGGTATTTATTGTTTCAGATTTCAGGGCTTCCATACATCTGCTGCCTGTCAAAGGCAGATACCACATTCATAAAACAAGTGCCCTCTCTGAAAAAAGAGAGGGGAAAAGAAAAGGACTCTCTTCTCTGTGGCTCAGCCTCCAGGATAATGTGAGATGGGAAACTGTAGGAAGTGAAAGTTCTGATTTGCTGTAAAGATGATCAACAAGCAAATCGTTTATTAGGAATAGGAAATTTTACTTTCTTTTTTATATATGAGGGCCTTGATTCAGGAAAGCACTTTAAGAACTATCCCTACTCAGAAAAGCTCTTAAATATGTTCTTATGCCTCCTCATACTCAGCAAATTGCCTAAGAACTTGCTGAGTTAAAGTAGAACCCTACAGAAGAACCATTTATATTTAAACTAACTAAGCAGCTCATTCTACCAGGCCCGTTACATGATTTCTGACTTTATTAGGTCTGGAATGTATATTTCACCCATGGTGAGAAACATGCTCATTCATTTCTTATGATATCATAGTCTTCTCCATGGCAATCTGGTGCTATGTGAGGAAAAACAATAGAAGAGAAAACTTTTCATGCAGAGATGAAGATGGTTAAGGAATTATGTTCAGCCGGGTGGGAGAATATATAAGAGGAACAAAACCATGGAGCCCCTGATTCTGAAGATCTGATTTATTTAGTATCTGGCATTGGCCATAAAGTGTGGGCAATGAAAAGAAGAGCTGACCTCAATGCCTCCTTAGAAGCAATCAGAAATTTATTTCAGTGTGTGAGCATTTAATTAGCTTCACTGAGTTTACAAGTCATTTCAGTCATTTTAAGATACTCCAGGCAACTACCCTACACACAAGATTACGTTGAATTTGGAATGCCAGCCACTTAGATGTGGCTGGAGAGATGTTTGGAGAATTTTAATTGAACGGGAATCCTTTGTTTTAGTATCAATTTGATGTGCCATTACCATTTCCTATACCACAAATTTACACCGAGGGACTCAACTAATACAAAAAATTGCTTTAATCAGTAAATTGAGAAAAACTTCAAGGAAGTTTCAGGTTGCCCTGTCTAGGAAAACTTAAATAGCACCATTACATTTTTAGTGCTAGTCTAATCATTACACAGTGCAGTCACAGCACCACTTCAGCCATCTGGGTAGAGTCATCACCTTCCTCCTTTTCCCAGAGGACTCAAAGTATATTTGCTGCATGCTTTTATTGCATGCATACAATAAATATATATGGAGTGGGATTAACTAACAGGAGGCAATTACTAATTTTATTGTGGCTTCACGAGGTCTGTATATCAAGCACCTCTCCTGGGCTTGGTGAACAATTGTTAAATACAGTTAATTTCTGGGTTGATCTTATTTATATACTGAACACTAATCCCCTTCATATATCTCATGTGCTTCTCTCTTCTCAGAGATACTATCCCTCAGTGACCTCCTAGCATTTCATTAAATGCCTTCAGCCTCAATAAATTACAGCACTTTAAAAACATTGAGTTTTGCATATAAAAAGAGAGAGACTTTCTGTACACTGCCATGGGATAAGGTGCAGTGAAAATCCCATGCAAGCTGAACTGTACTTCCTAATCAAATGGGTGTAACAGATGGCTGCTAGAGCAAGCCATCACAATGGAAATATCTGCAGTTCTCATGGTAACGGAATCTGCCAGGTCTGAGGGATTTGCTGTTTTCCAGGACATCTGAGCTGCAATCTCTTTCGAGCTGTCTAGCAGTCTCAGTCTCACTCTCTCTCACTCTCTCAGCATGATGGAGATAGAGTTGAAAGGTGGAGCCTGATTTTGCATTCCAGCTGTGATTAAAGAAATGCACACACAAATGCACACACGCGTACTCACGCACACACACATAGAATCAATAGCACTGCATATTCATTATGCTATCTAGAACCTCCTTAACCACTCAGGCAGAAGAGTAAGGAAATTTTAATATGCCTTATTTAGGGAGGAAAAGAAAGAAGTATAATGGGGGGGGGGGTAGAAAGGAAGATAGCATATATATGGGGAATTAAGATGCATGAGATGTACCTTTTAATAAAGATATGGAGCAAACTAGCAGTTGTTTCCATTTCATGGCAATATGTCAAGATGACTTAACATAGCAGGATGAAACATCTGGCCTGAAAAAAATAAAAATCATTATGTCAAATTTCCAAAACATAGCACAGAATCTAAGGAAGGAGAAGAAAAAATAGAGCAACTGTGTACCTTAGTATTAAGTGAAAGCATGTGACAGACCTCCTGGTACCATGTAATTAGAAAGATGATCCTTCTCATAAGGTGTAGGATAGCATAAAAACAACGAGCACTAATTATAAATCTAAAGGTTTAAAGCAATAGGACTATGTTAAAGGGTTCTTACATTTCTGCATGCAATTCAGAATTACCATCAGGAAGAAAATGATAATTCACGCTGCTTTCATTGAAGTCTTTCCTTCAAATCCCTACCAATTTAAAGAAGTAAGAAGAAGCATACTGTCTTCTTTGCCAGACTACCTGCTAGAAAGCACACAGAAGGCTGATTCACAGCTGCCTATTCTCTTGGGTATTTGAGTGTGAAGATCAGACAACACGTAAGAATTCAGTCGTGTCTCAAAATGGAAACAAAGAGGACCATTCTTAAGCAATGTGAAATGAAAAACTACAGGCTGTAGACCACAGGCCTTGGCATGCTGATCCACCACACTGTCCTTGAAGGCACTATAGTTAAATATATATGACAGCCAAAGAGACAGGAAAAATGCTTTCCAGAATAAAATGTCTGCATCTCTGGATGTTTGGTTTGGGTTTTTTTCCCATGATATAGAATATGCCATGCAAACTCCTAGAGTACCCACTCAAGAAGTGAGTGTTGAAAGATGGTATTGTCTACCTATCAATCATGCAGCATTAAAGAACATTTTCTGAAACCTTTCTCCAAGTCTGAAATATTTTTACCAAAACACTATTCTACTGTAGTAACAATTTGTGGGCAAGAAATTTAATTACTAAGTTGGGTTGGTTAATGCACAACAGCACTGCATTACACCTTCAGGGAACTCCAAACATTTTAACTAGTTAAAAATCACTGCTGTTACCAAGAAAAGACATCTGCAGCAGCAACAACATAACAGTGATAATTGTTTGCATCTGTATTGACTCTTCAGCTCCAAAATGCTAAACAATATGAGAGATAGTCAGTCACCTTTACTCACAGTGACCAATGACTTGATTTACAAACAGTTCCTCAAAGTTCAATGGTGCTTCTTATGTTGCCAGGTGCAGGGCTGGTTAACGAGTTAGGAGTGCTCAGATTCATATCTACTTTCTTCTACACTCGTGCAAAATAAATGGTACACTTACTCCTTCACCCCACTATGAGAAGCACCCACCCTTGGAGTGAACCTGCACTGATTTTCAAAAGAATGTCAGATTCAACTGAGTCAGGAGATTTCAGATCCTTTCTTAAAATACAGCAGCCATTCACAACAGGAAAAGTGGTGCACAGTAATACCTTGTCATAGAGCAAAAGTTGTTCTAGGTGGGAGTGAGGCTATAATAGAAGAATACAAAGAGCTAGCTCTGTTCACCATCCCACTATTCTGGGGCACCGTGTGCTGTATTTCCCCATAAAGTCAACCGAGGACTCTTACAGCAGCCAACCCAGCCTCAGAAATTACATAAGAAATTATGAACCTCTTTTTTATATATTCGTGCTTGATAAAGAAACCTTCCAAGTAACAGGCTACTCAACAATGAACTGCACAGCAATGACTGCACTGATAATATTTATTAAAAGATTAGAGTGCTCTATACTGAACAGTTTGTAGAAAGTTTAGCTCTATGTTTATAGATACATGAAATAACTGCTGTGCAATGCCCTAGAGCAAGTTGGAATAGCTCCCCAAACAGCTAATTCTTGCACACACAGAATACTCAAGTCTATTTTCAAAGAGCTCTCTTCTCTAAAACGCTATTCCCCCCTATACAGAAGCAATGTGTTGATGTCCCTCTCTTGTCCCTGTCTTACAACATCTGCTGCCCACTGTTATCCAATGGTGCTCTTAGTTGACTCACCTGTGCATGCTCACCCTGCTTTTCAGCCCAAGTCCCTAAGTATTATTACTCTACCAGACCACAAAGTCTTTTCTGCTGGACTTCTCACATATGACATTCCTTGGAGCTCAGACCAGCACCTAAACATTCGTGACTTTGTAAAAGGCTTTTTATTTTCCCAGTCAGAGCTCAAGCATGTGACATTCAATATTAGCAAGGGGGTGCAGAGTTCCCACACATCCAGGAGGCCTTAATAGTCTTAACCTTGCTCTTCTAAAACATTGGACAACTTGAGCTCTGATCCATCCTTTCAGTTGGTCAACTTCATCACTTATTTCTGATGTAGGAGATCAAGCAACACCAACAGACCTTCTGGTCTCCAGAACAGCTCAGGCAGTCCTCAGCTGTTCATCTCCAAGGTAGGTCAGAGCACTGTCTTTCAATTTTAGGCTGTATTTATGATGGTACCTCTTAACAGCTGTGAAGCTCAGAGAACTCCTCCATTATGTACACAGTTTTGTTCAGTCTAAGATTGCTCTTGGTCCTCAGCTGACTCTGGACCAGACAGAAAAATCATCAGGACTTGGAATTAGTGGGGTGGCAAAAAGCAGCATCATAAAACTTTGAAACAGGCCTTCTTGCTAGTTCATTTCTACTTGAGCTCTTTGCCAGAGCTCAAGAAATGGTTACCAGAAATTTTTCAATCAATTGCTGTGTTTGTGATGACAACAGTGGATGTTGCTCTTGTCATTTCTATGATCTCCATCTTCCATTTTTCTTGCTTTCGGAATAGGAGCTGAGGGACCTTATTTCTAACACAGCCAGGAAGCAAAGAATCTTCCCATACCAAACAGCCTAGGAGTCCCGGCTCCTAGAGAGAGCATACTATAAAGCTGCCACTGTGGATCAGTCAAGGATCTGACCTACAGTATTTACATACTGATGGATTCCCACGATTTGGCATTTTAATGGTAACAAAGAAATACATAAACATACACTTACACCCGAAGTTGGCCTTTTCTGGCAGTTTCTTGCAGAGACCCCAGGCCCCAAATTCCTCAGCCCAGTGAGCCACTGCCATTCCCCACAGGGACTTAACACAACATCGCATACCACAGTGAATCTGCTCCAGTCAATCAGCTCCTGCAACTCCCCGCGGACTTCCAACACCTGCTAACAGGAGGAGACAACAGAAGAGCCCTGCCCCTTCACACATACTATTGCCTTATTCTTTAAAAAAAAAATGCTCAGATCATGATGTTCCATTACAGGATGTTCCTATAAATAGACTGCACATTCAGAGGGAGAATGCAAACATGCTCTAGTAAATATTTTAGCAATGAAGTGGCATGGGAATCTTAATGCTTTTCATTTTTCAAAATAAGAAGTGCTCCATCAGAAGGTGCTCTATACTCAATGAAGAGAATGTGCATTCTAACAATAACAGGCCAGCTGGCAGCCAACACCTTATCTGTATTAGTTTTCCGTGAAAACATGTTTGGTCCTTCCTCCACTTTGCGACCCAATGTTCAGAAAGAACTTGATTTAATAAGAAAGCTCATAATGTCAAGTTACAGACACCATGGAAAGGAAACTTCAGAAAGTGTAATTGGCAAATAAAATTATGTAAAAAAAATCCTGGCTATCTCCACAGGAAAAAAAAAAAAAACCAACAACAACAACAACAACAACAAAAAAACCCAACCAGCCAAAAAAACCAACAACAACAAACAACCCTTTTATTTTAAAGAGATTTGCTCTGTGCAAGGGGGAAACCAGGAGCTTAGTGGTCTGGGAATCAGCATGCAAGCAAAAAGTCACGGGACATGAGCCCTAGTAATGGCTTTGCTGCCACTAACCTAGTTGTTTTATGGGGATAATAGTGATGGCTGAGCTCAGTAATGCTGTCAAGACTAACTAGGACTGCCTAAAATAGGGACAAAGAGAAGGACCATATTTTATAGCATGCCTGAAACATAGACAGAAGAGCTCCATGGCAACATGCAGAGATCTGTTATTCTTCCATTTATCTCAAGTGCAGCTCCTAGCATTGATGTGGTCTCTATACCATGAGGCAGGAAGGATCTTTGCTCCTCTTTCTTTGCAAGCTGCCAAGCTGCAGCTCTTTCCTCAGCCTCATCCCTCCTCATGAGTGGGGCTGAGAGGGTTACAAAGCTTTGCAAAACTGTTCTGGCATGCTTTATGAGATAATAGAAACTCCAGAGGATGGTTTCTGCAGGGCTTTGACAACTTTCTGTTGCAAATTATGAACATCCCCTTTCCTACAATGTGCAAAGACCTGCCTTTATGTTTAAACTTGTGCATGTAATTTCTCAAAATCAGACATTTGACAAGCATATACTCACATACACACACACACGCAGGTGTGCGAAAGAAGTAGTCCTGGTCTCATTCTACACATCTTTTCTCATACTGGTTTGAAAACTGTTTGCAATAACTGGCACAAAGATCATTCTATATTTCCTTTAGATAATGGAAGAACAAAAATCAGGAGTGTGGCAAGTGCAATACTTTATTTTTTCCTCACATACTCAGCAGACTTCGTAAGCTTCCTC
Source organism: Calypte anna (assembly GCF_003957555.1). Lineage (NCBI taxonomy): Eukaryota > Metazoa > Chordata > Aves > Apodiformes > Trochilidae > Calypte > Calypte anna. The sequence continues at coordinate 21,765,195 of NC_044274.1, read as the reverse complement.
ACTTGATGACACCCTTCCTGCAAGTATGGAAATGGGCTCAGTCTGTTTCTCAGATTTCTGAAATGTCATCTTATCGAAGCTGCTATAAAGCAGACAGGACAGACTGTCACCTGACTGCAGAGGAGGAGATGTATTCTGTTGCTTTCCTGCAGTGGTGACCTTGGACCTCTCTTTCACTTACAAAGCTTCATCTGTCTTGATCATTTAGAAGCTAAGTTTGTAGGAGAAACAGAGAAGATTTTTGCTGTATGTAGAGTATACAGCAGAATGACTCCATCTCAGGTGATGTAATGTGCCTGTGTAAATTCTTTCATTCTTTCCTTTTTTTTTTTTATGTGAAGCTTAAAACATCTGCAAAGACATCAAAAGAGGACTGAGCATGCTGCACAGTAACACAAGGCAGCTGACAACTAGCTGATCTAAGATTACTTGAAGTTCCCTTGCAAGCTGTTCCTCCCATTGCTCATTCATAATGTCATTTGGTCAAATTCTAAACAAATGTGGCACAATGCAAACCAAGGAGCTGTGGTTCAAAGGGAGCATGGAAGGCACAGGCATTCACGACAATGCCCAGACAAGAGGCAGAGAAGAGCCATTTCTATAGGAAGTATGAAGAACTCACATGAGTAGGAGTTTGACTTTCAAATTTAAGAAACAGTAAGAATCAAGAGAGCACACTGAAAGACATATCCTTTATTTATTTATTTGTTTATTTTTTTCTCTTTTCATATCCTTTGTAGTAAATAAACCTTCCTATTTCAGTATTTGGCAAAGTGACAGAGTCTAAAAAGGAACAGGAGAGATAATCAATATGTTCTGGAGAAAAAAGTGCAGACAAAACCAGGCAAAGACTACTCCATAAATACAAGTTCACACTGAGAAAGGTTATTATCTAGACTTCTGCACTGACACCTGAAATCAAATCATTCTTAATGGATAATGTGAACAGTATTAGGGAAAAGAAATACCAGTGTAGATCATAGGCTCTAGATTACGGAAGAAAGAAGATTTGCTTCTGACTTCACTTTTTGTCAGTTTAAATCAACAAAGAGATCATGGCTTACTCTTAGTAAGCTTCACTTTCCATAACAGCAAGTTTTTTTCCACGAATTTAAATGTTCTTCTGCTCTTAACTGGTAGAGGATGCTGGATGTTTAGAAACAAGCTTCCTCTAGGTCTTGGTTCCTGTTGTGCTTAGCTGTTTTTCAGAGGCCTTAATATACATTCACCCTACATGGAGTCAACAAAAGGAAAGTATTTCTCACCTGAACAAGAGGCTCTGGAAGAACAAAACTGTCTGGGATAAAAGTTGAAAATCCAAGCTACAGAAAAGTTTGCTCATCTAGTTCAATTCATCAGGCATGCTTAAGTATTTACATTTCCCATCTCAATAACAGTCCACATTGTAGCTCACAGGAGAGCTTTTGGCTTTTGCCAGTCTAAATAGAACGATTTGAAACTGAATCATTTCCTGCAATTTAATTTCACAGCTGAACACAAGCCATAGCAAGATAAGGTCACAAACACTTGGAACTACCTCCAGAAAGCCATCTAACCCTCTGTGCTGTTTCATGTGGAACTCCTAAATGACTACAGTGGCTTTGGTTATTATTATGGCATGGAAACACTCCTGCAGTAAATGGTCAATGACCAGTAGCAGCCAAGACAGTGCAGTAATCAGAGGGTAACAGGGTTTTCCACCGATTTCCAGAGAAGAAATGTATACTTCCCCAGCTCTATCTATCTCAGCTCTTTTAGCTAAGGATCAGTATTGCAAAGACAGAGGCAGAGACAACCAACCAGCAAACTGAAAAGCATCTGCAGCCTGCCACATTTCTAGCAAAAGGAGAGAAAAGCCTGCTGCACTCTGAAATCTAATATGCCAAGTCATCTGGAATCAGTGTCTCCTGAAAAGGTCAAGCCTGCTCAACATCATCAGCCCACCCCCTTTCCAGAACAGAAGCACCAGTATCTGGAAAGCTTTAGCCTTATTAGACTCATTAAAAGCTAACTGGCATTTACAGTTCATGTCAAGATGAGGTGTCAGCAGGAGCGAGAACTCTGTAAAATATGCATATAACCAACGTGCTACAGAACAGTCTCCGATTCTCCAGGAAACACACTGTTCTTTCAGGAATAGATAAGGGATGTGTTGTCTTACCCAGTGCATGAGCAAAAAAAGCATTTTTGGGGTGCTGAAGAGTCTTCTGAGAAAGCAACCACTAAAAAAACATCTCAGCAGTAATAAGCTGCCAGAAGGTTGAAGTTTCAGTCCAATGTAATGTGCCTTTAAAAAGTACCACGTCTACACTACTGTATTGCTTACTTTCTGAAGCTAAGCCAGAGGGATGTACATAGTAAGATCTTTGTCTCATTTCAGGGAGGATACAGGATAAAGATTCTGTGCCAGTAATCTTCCCTGGATTAATGGTTTCTCTTTTATCTGCTGTATTTCTGCTCAGATGTCTTTGCACTGAATGAGTCAGTGGAATGCAAATTATGGGTACAGTCTGAAAATATTTAAATCTAGCTTTGCACTGCACTGCAGGTTTGTGGGGAAAAAAAATACACATACATAAGTATACATGCTGAAGAAAGGGCAGATGAAAATTACAGATATATCAATAATGCAAAAAACCCCACGGTGTGGTAAATTGACAAGAAATCAATTTTTCCGTTTCTTTTTTTTTCATTTCTTTTTTTTTTTTTTTCAAAAGATCAGAATTTAGATGCTTGCTATGAATCAGTAAGGAAAATTTGCAACACTCCTTTTCTAAGACATTCAGACACTAGACAAAAATCCATTTGATAGAATAGGAACTTGATTTTATTTAGGTTGCTAAATGCCTAATCTTCATTATCCCAACAAGTGTCTTCCTAAATATAGCATTCTTTTAATTCTGATGAAGGAGAAATTAGATAGACTAGGTACGATTTATTTGGATTTTCTCCCATTACTTCTTCTGTGATATATTTCAATTTTTTCATACCAATGCGACATGGTTCCTGTCCTGCTTAAGGCACAGGTTTTCCTCTAACAAGTGATTGCACCCCATAAGCAACCTAGTAAGCAGGGAAGGGGTGGATTTAGAACTGTAGCTCTGTTTAAGAAGCCGGTAGGTTTTTACCATAGGCTTCAGTGGGAACCATCCACAAATGGTGGCTTCCAACAGAGTTTTTACAGACTATACATACCTAAAGAACAGCTCAGAGGATCTCCAAAAGCTTTTCTATACTGCAGTGGGATGGTGAAAGGATGAATGGGAAGTGAATGAGCAATTATTCGAGTTCAGAGATGACTGGATAACTATCTAGGCTCATGCAAGCTCTCTGGGAGTTGGCCTTGATACACAACACTCATTCAGTAAGGGACAGGTCCTGAAGTAAACAGCAGCCTTCTGATTAAGGGTGCTTTAATGAGTAAGCTTTCCAGCAAGAAAGAAAACACCAATATTAACCTGGTAACTACTACTCCACTTAACAATAAATCAAATAGTATCATAAATTGTGCAATCAGAATAATTTGCAGCAGAGTATTAAGCCCTCTAGCCCACCATAAAACAAAGTCTGCCTGTGCAAGAGCTGCCTATAAATCCGGGCGCAACAAGACAAACACTCATACTGTTTAAGCAGTCCATGTGGGATTTGAGATTTAGTTAGCAGGAGGAGTCTGTCTTTAACAAAAAAAAAAGATATTTTTAATTTGATGGCTTTGTAGTTTACAACATAACACCACCTTTACTTCTAAACTTTCCATGAAATTTATTTTTAGTAGATTTTATGTTGACTTTATATTAACCATTGAATGTTTATATCTTGTTTTTTAAAAATCTCTTACTCTACCATAGGCTTGATTCTCAAGATAGAAAATTAACCTAATTTCCCATTAGTTTTCATTGGGAAACCACAACAAATTTATTGAAGAATGGACATTTCCCACACCAGCAATTTTCAAAACACAATTTTAAAAATGGTAATATGTTGACAAAAATTAACTTTTTGGAGGAAATATCCAGCAGCTTCCTAAAATAAGACATTTTCTAACTTCTGTTTAATTTAAATGTTGCACTAAAATAGCCCTCTGATCCCCAGAAGAAGAAATACTTTCAGTGCTGGGAAGTCTGCTTTCACACCATTTATAAATCTGTTCGTGCATCAAACACAATGAGCACTTGCACCACCACAGGACCAGCATCTGGGGGTGAGGAGTATGTCTGTCATTGTGCAGTTATAGAATCATAGAATCATAGAATTGGCTGGGTTGGAAGGGACCTCAGAGATCATCAAGTCCAACCCTTGAACCACCGTTGCGGTTGCTAGACCATGGCACTGAGTGCCACATCCAGTCTTTTTTTAAATAGCTCCAGGGACGGAGAATCCACTACTTCCCTGGGAAGCCCATTCCAATGCTTGATCACTCTCTCCATAAAGAAATTCTTTCTAATATCTAACCTAAATTTCCCCTGGCACAACTTAAGTCCATGCCCTCTTGTCTTGTTGAAAGTCATCTGGCAAAAGAGACCAACGTCCACCCGGTTACAACCTCCTTTCAGGGAGTTGTAGACAGCAATGAGGTCTCCCCTGCGCCTCTTCTCCAGGCTGAACAGCCCCAGCTCTCTCAGCCTCTCCTCATAGGGTCTGTGCTCGAGTCCCTTCACCAGCCTGGTTGCCCTCCTTTGGACCTGTTCCAGGACCTCGATATCCTTCCTGAACTGGGGGGCCCAGAACTGGACACAGTACTCGAGGTGTGGCCTCACCAGTGCTGAGTACAGGGGCAGAATCACTTCCTTGGACCTGCTGGTGACGCTGTTCCGGATACAGGCCAGGATGCCATTGGCTTTCTTGGCCACCTGGGCACACTGCTGGCTCATGTTCAGTTTCTTGTCAATGCAGACTCCCAGGTCCCTTTCTGCCTGGCTGCTCTCCAGCCACTCTGTGCCCAGCCTGTAGCGCTGCATGGGGTTGTTGTGGCCAAAGTGCAGGACCCAGCACTTGGCCTTGTTGAACCTCATCCCATTGGAATCAGCCCAACTCTCCAGTCTGTCCAGGTCCCTCTGCAGAGCCCTCCTGCCTTCCAGTTGATCGACACTCCCCCCCCCAGCTTAGTGTCATCTGCGAATTTGCTGATGATGGACTCAATCCCCTCATCTAGATCATCAATGAAGATATTGAACAGAACTGGGCCCAACACTGATCCCTGGGGGACACCACTAGTGACCGGCCGCCAACTGGATGCAGCCCCGTTCACCACCACTCTCTGGGCCCGGCCCTCCAGCCAGTTCTTAACCCAGCACAGGGTGCTCCTGTCCAAGCCACGGGCTGACAGTTTTTTCAGGAGGATGCTGTGGGAGACGGTGTCAAAGGCCTTGCTGAAGTCCAGGTAGACCACATCCACAGCCTTCCCCTCATCCACCAGTCGGGTCACCTGATCATAAAAGGAGATCAGGTTGGTCAGGCAGGACCTGCCCTTCCTAAACCCGTGCTGGCTGGGTCTAATCCCTTGCCCATCCTGCAGGTGCTGTGTGATTACACTGAGGATGATCTGTTCCATGACCCTGCCAGGCACTGAGGTCAGGCTGACAGGCCTGTAGTTTCCTGGGTCCTCTTTCCGGCCCTTTTTGTGGATTGGCGTGACATTCGTCAGCTTCCAATCATCTGGGATGTCCCCAGTGAGCCAGGACTGTCGATAGATGATAGAGAGAGGCTTGGCAAGCTCTTCTGCCAGCTCCCTCATCACCCTTGGGTGGATCCCATCTGGTCCCATAGACTTGTGGGGATCCAAGCATCTTAGTAGGTCACTGACTGTGTCCTTCAGGATTACAGGGGGGGTGTTTAGATTCATGGCACTTTCTATGACCTCTAGAAGACATCCATCTTCAGGGTAACCTGTCTTTCTGCTGAAAACTGAGGTAAAGAAGGTGTTAAATACCTCAGCCTTTTCTTCATCTTTGACAACTATATTCCCACCCATGTCCAGTAAAGGATGGATGTTTTCCTTGCCCCTTCTTTTGCTGCTGATGTATCTGTAGAAGGACTTTTTGTTATCCTTCACAGAGGTGGCGAGATTCCGTTCACATCGTGCCTTTTCCCACATGATGACTCAACAAACTCTTTCAAAGAAATGTGAAACTATGCTCAGCTCTGTTATGTTGTGATTAATGGCTACCTACTGATACTCAGAACTTCTTCCAGCTCCTCATGAATGATTGATGACTGAGGTACTGCTGGCAATTGCTAAGTCCACAAATATTCATGTGAAATTTGGGACCAGGATAGCTTAGGCAGAAAGGCAATCAGAGATCAAAACAAACCTTTGCAAGATAAGCCTACCTTGCAGTGTTTATAACGGCCAAAGCAGAAAATACTGAGATATCATACTACCCTACAGAGGAATTAATGAAATTAAGGAGTCTCCATAACCATTTTTACACTGAGGACAGGCTAATGATGACCTTAGTACACAGGCCAGCAGGGTCATTCTGCACAGCTGATGCCATCAGTTTTACTAGGAAAGTTGCTCACAAGCAGGGGGCTCAAGATCTAGCTGTAATTATGTACTGAATCAAACTGATGAGTTGGTCCCTGTTACCACAAAGCATCTGAATGACTTCATCACCAGGCCCTGCAATTTCAGTGATCTCACAGTGGTCACACCACTTTCAGCTGGGCAAGGCACTGCTATTTGAACAGGGAACTCATAACCTCATATCAAATTTATACTTCTGATGGATTTTACCTGTCTTTTACAGTTTTGTGAAAACTACTTACAAGGCAAAATTCACTTCATCTTACAAGACTCCTGATACCCATGAGCACCTATTTCATTTCTTTTATAAGAAAGAAAACACGATGACTCTTTGTTAACCTGCAACCAAACTCTTGTGTCAAGCACTCTTTCACCACAGTGGGGGCCAAACTTTGTCTGCAACTGAATATGATCTTCAGCTTGAGATGTATATATTTGCAATGCTACAAAAATACACAGAGAAATGCAATAATTACTCTTTTCTCTTTAGAAAGGCTGCATGCATTTCCCTGACTGAGAATGTCTTCTTCAGGGACCTATTTCAAATAAACCCACTGCATTCTGAAAACATGTCTGCAACATGAGATCTGAGTATTTTCTGCCGTGGACATTATAAAATGCAAGAAATTGAGTCAAAGTGTATTCATAAAACTAGGTAGATGCCTGCATGCTTCTCCTCTTTTCCTGTACAAACACAAACCTATGAGGATGACAGATTTCACACTCATTATATGGCATTCATGATACTTTGGAGCACAGTGCATAACATAGCTACTCTACAAATGTGTTCAAAAAACCATAAAACTAACCTTTCATGGCTAAGAGAGCACATTTTTTAGCCCAGTCTTTATAATCTTTTTACAAGAGAAAGGAGGCTATACACCCCAAAACAGTATCTAGAGTCCTAGGTCAAACAAAGGAAGAAATGAATAGGCCCATTCATGCTTCAGACAGGATAATTCTGGTAAAGTTGGTGCTAACAGTGTTAAAAAGTAGTGATGGAGGAGTCTGGCCTTGTTGTCATTCTAATTGTGACCATGAGTGACAAAAAATGTGTTACCTTTGCCAGTGGACCAATCTTTCAGGTTTCTAAAATCTGAACTGTCACTCATGTCACTCAGGTGCATGCTTTGTTAGAGTCTGCAAGTAGCCCTGCCACATAGGAAAGGTCTAATATTTTTAAGGTGTTAAAACGCAACGGATGGTACCAGAGTGTGAAATGAATCCATGGTCTTACCCACTCATTGGGTACCCACACAAAGCAAAAAGACTAAAACTATCATAGACTAAGGCCATTCTCAGTTACAGTAATATCCCTCTCTCTCATCTCTCGCTTCAAATCATGCCAAGTATCAAAGAAGCATTTTTCTCACCCAAACAGAATATAGTTTTCCTTAGAAAGGAACAGAGTCCAATGAATTAAACATTATCTTTCACAACAACAAAGGGATATTAGTATCCCCTCTTACTTTCTTCTTCAGCAGGGCAACATAGCGACTTCACCCCAGATAGACAATTGAAATAGCTCCCATAGGTATTTCCAACTCCACTCCTTCAGAGGGACCATATTAAAAATAAACTAATGTTGTTGGCAGCTTCAGAAAATTACTTCAGTGGTATTTATTGCTTTGATAGGGTCAGTGCACAGTATGTGCATGTTGCTTGTTAAACATGTTTCAGGCAAAGAATCAAAGCTAATTTCAGTGCGTGAAAAGCAAGAAGATTTCATTACTGACTGTGACTTTAACTTCAAAATGATAAGGATGCTGGATGTAGGTTCTCAAAACTGAATGTCCAAAGGGGATTTATGATGTTGAACTTCAGCTTTATCATCCATGGGCTTCAATCCAGAAAGAAGAAAGAAAATCTCTGCTAGTAGGAATCTCAGAGTTAACCTATAAGCCATCTGCCTATTTTTCCCATCTTCCCTAATTCTTCCTGCACCCATTTCCTCTCCATAACAGGTTCAGGATAAATTATCACTAGTGGTAGAAGTCAGAAGGTGTAAACCTAGTATCCTAAAGATAGGTAACTCAGGCTTAGACACCTAAAGTAACCACGTTGTCCACAAGATAGTTTTAGTACAGATTTACCTCTGAGGGCAAAACCAGCTCATTCATTACTAAAGAAAAGACACCGAGATAGCTGTAAAAGTGTTTAAATGTATACTTTAACATATATAAGAATACATATACACATTCAGCTATTAATGCATGCATGTGTGTATACATGCTTATGTACACTGCTGAATCTCAACTTTAAAAAGTTTGCACAGTGGATAAGTATGACATTTTCACTTTGAGTCAAAGAAAAGTGCAAGATTTTGAAAATAAGCAAGCCTCCTTTTTAGATGCTTTGGGTGCAGATACAGATGTGGAATGACTTTTTTGTTAGGCTTTGTCTAAGTCTGTTTAAGAGTACCACACTCCCCAAGGTTCAAATGACACTTTTGAAGCAACTGAACTAGTAAATCACACCTCTATTTTCATCTCAACAAGAATGATAACAACCTCCTCTACTTAGTGAAATACCCTTGGGAATTTCACCTGATTACAGAAGGATAACATATCTTTCATGACTTTAGCTGGCTGTCTACTGTTTCCATTGTACATTTGGTAGTCAGTCAAAAGACACCATCCACTGAAGGAAGATGTGTAGACAAGGGGTTAGGCATTTCAAGAGTGGAAAAAGGGGGGTAGAAATCGAAGGAATAAAGGGGTGGATGACACAGTGCAATTGCTCAGCTTAGTAGCACAGCTGCTTACACAACTGAATAGCAATCAATGGGTTAGTATTCAAACCAAGTTTAGATCACACTGAAATCTATTAGAATACTGCATGTAATGAATGACTCTTACTTATTTGGTATTCTGTCTTGGAATTAATCAGCTCAGTTGTTATGCAGGAAAAAAAAAAACACAAAAAAACCCACACACACAAAAAAAAAAAAAAAAAAAAAAAGAGAGAGAGAGAGAAAGGAAAAGAATCAGTTGGGTAGACAGGCCCAAAAACAAGAAAAACAACCACTTTGATTTCCCTGGTGGCTAGCAGCCTGGCAGTACTCAATAGCATGTGCTGAAATTGAACATGGTGAGAAACAATGTGTGCTAGAGGTATCTCAGCTGTTGGGGCAACAGCCTGGTTTGCATGTTTGTGCATCCTGCCCCATCCCCTCCCTTTCAGGCTCTCACACAGTGCTCATAGGGTTGTACCATCTGCTGGAGCACAATTCAGAGGTAGCTTTAAAATTATGATAGCTCTGGGAAACTATAATCACTGGGTCATAGAAAGCTGTACTGCAGCATATAAATAAGAGAACTGAAAATGCTGACCAGGGAATGTTTGTATTATGAAATGTATTTTCCTTTTTTCTGTACAAAATGTGTCTTGAAAATGTGTGGAATGCAGAAGGACAGAAAACCAGAAGGAAAGCAATACTGTCCCAGAAGCTGCACAAAGAAGGAGGTGGGTGGAGAAATGGTAAGCTGAAGTATTATTGACTGAGTAATGACAAAGGAAGAATAAATTCAACAGTTAGATCTATTTCACTTGGTGCAATGGAATGAGATCAAAGGCTTACTTTCACATTAGCGTAGAATAATGCATACTCCATAAATGATGCAAAGCTAGGCCACATTCCCAAGATGTGACAATGCCTCAAGATGCCCCTCTGCTAAGTACAGGTCAAGAAAACAGGCTCCTGCATATGAAAATCTTTTTCAAATTACTATGGTTAAACCACTGGGCAGGGAGGCCGAAAACATTTAGGACAGGCATGATATCATCCACTGGCTCCTAATTTCTCATAAATGGCATTGCAAATTCAGGCAATATTCATTCATTTGCAGGTTTTTTCCCAGTTGCTACTAATCTTTCAAAACACCTAAACTGTTCACTCAAGCACAAAGACAAGGCGAGACTAAGAGACTGGATTTTTTTTTTATTTTTTTTTTTGTAAGACAAGTATCAGTGAGGAAAACACAGAAAATAGTACAGATGATGAAATTCCAGAGATGTGGCTCAGTCCCACCATCTGGGATAGTGCCTTTAATGACTGAAGAACAACGTAAAATGGTTCTTAAAATACTAGGTTTAATATTTTGTAAGAGACATTTGTCAAAGCCACCTAAAGATTCAGATCAGTGATGGTTGTACCTTGGTTCCTGGGTGATCCAGGTGTTGTGGATACCTTAAATAAAACTCTGTCAGGACACATCTGTATCTAAATACCTTTAGGAAATCTTAACCTCTGGGACTCTGTTTTCCATTAGTTAGATGGAGATGAATAATTAATTTTCCCTCACCTTTCACTGTTTGGTTAGTGCACGGATGTGTTGCCATACCAACAGCAATCCACCCTGGTGGTAGGACAGGGCTGGAAGTGTGGAGGTGCAGACAGCCCAGGCCAAGCAAAAAAAAAAAAAAAAATCATCTTCTAGATGTCTCCCCTCCATCCCTCCTATCCTCCCTCCCCGTCTCCCAAGAAGAGAAGCATTTTCTCTTTGTGAGAGAACACAAAGGGGAAGAAAGAAAAGGAATTGTCCATCAAACTAGGCTGAGCCTCGGTGGTGATCAGCAGAGGATGCCACAACCTATGAGATCGAAGTGCACCGAGGGCTGATTTTAAAAGGACAGCTCAACCCCAGCTATACTGATCTGCCTCTGGTGCTCCCCGAGCTTGTGAGGAACATGTGGCACTGAAAGAGTGACTGAGATCTTCCTGTGTTTTGCTTCCCCAGGCCAGGCACAGCTTCCGAGTGATGGGAAATCAAGTTCCCCGCTATTCAGGGGTCACCACAAGCTCGGTGCAGATGCCCCGGCTGCGTTGCCAGCAGCCAAGCAAGCAGCAGGCACTGCCGATCTGGTGGGTTTTCAGGGTCTCCCTTCTTGCCAAAAACAGCTGATCCCTAAAAGTTATTGCAGGGAAGATGTAACAAACACATTCATTCCCTGCCAGAGACTGTAAATCCTCCATATGCAAATAGGTGCTCAAGCCAGTACTGGGGGGAAACAACCCATATATGCAATGCCAAACCTGTGTGCCCAGACACAGACACCCAAACACCCAGACACCCCACCCCAGACACCTTTCTCAAGACACCCAAAACAAAAACTGGCAAACGGCACGGCGAGAAAGCTTAATGAGAGGAGGCTGGAAAGAACCTGAGAGAGCCACAGAAGGACTCAACTAAGGGCAGATAAAATAAAACTCTGTTTATATTTATCTATATGTGTTTGTGTGTGTGTGTGCATGTGTGTACAATAATCAGTGGTGTAGAATAAATAAAACAGGAATTTCCACTCACCTTTTCATATATTATTAATGTAAACTAAAATGGAGCAACTCAAATCCACTGCAAACTACCACACAGCATATCCATAAAGTACTTCAGGCCACATAATCCCACTGGGAATACATGGTATACCATGCTCAACAGCAGAATCAGAGATCATTGACAATCTAGAGACACAAATATTTAATAAAAGTAAACCAGCCCCAGGGAACTGCAAAATTCCTTGGGGTCCAGGAAGACAGGAAAACGCCCATTCATCAGAGACAATAACAAATCATCTGTGAAATGAGGAATCTTCAAGTAAAAGCCGAGGCAGTTTACATCAAGAGGTGTTGACACGCATTTAACATGAGAAAGATCTGGTCTTAATGGGAATGAGCCTGTATTGACCTTGGAGACAGAGATACCCAACCAAGGAAGCATGGAAAAGTAAAGTGAGAAGAAAAAACAGGAAATGGGTGATACCGAGACTATTACAGAATGACAGAATCACAGAATTAGCCGGGTTGGAAGGGACCTCAGAGATCATCTAGTCCAACCCTTGACCCACCGGAGCAGTTGCTAGACCATGGCACTGAGTGCCACATCCAGTCTTTTTTTAAATGTCTCCAGGGACGGAGAATCTACCACCTCACCGGGAAGTCCATTCCATAGCCTAATCACCCTCTCCGTGAAGAAATTCTTTCTAATATCTAACCTAAACCTCCCCTGGCACAACTTAAGACTGTGTCCTCTTGTCTTGTTGAAGGTCGTCTGTGAAAAGAGTCCAGTTCCCACCTCGCTACAGCCTCCTTTCAGGTAGTTGTAGGCAGCAATGAGGTCTCCCCTGAGCCTCCTCTTCTTCAGGCTGAACAGCCCCAGCTCTCTCAGCCTCTCCTCATAGGGCCTGTGCTCGAGTCCCTTCACCAGCCTGGTTGCCCTCCTTTGGACCTGTTCCAGGACCTCTACATCCTTCTTAAACTGAGGGGCCCAGAACTGGACACAGTACTCGAGGTGTGGCCTAACCAGTGCTGAGTACAGGGGAAGAATCACCTCCCTGGACCTGCTGGTGACGCTGTTTTTGATACAGGATGCCATTGGCCTTCTCGGCCACCTGGGCACACTGCTGGATCATGTTCAGTTTCTTGTCGATGCAGACTCCCAGGTCCCTTTCTGCCTGGCTGCTCTCCAGCAATTTAGGGTCTGCCCCTACCCTTGATAGACCTTTCAGTGATTTTTCACTGATAAGTAAAACCATAAACACTGCTCAGCAGGGGAGCAGTACATCTCGGTCTGCAGGAGGCTGGTGAACTGAACTCCTTCAGAAGGCACTTAAAATGGATGGGAAAGCCAACTACCACCTAGAATGTGCCCACTGGGGCTGTGTAGCACCACTGCTATGCTACAGCATGAGGGCATTTTTACAGTATGGCAGTTGGGTCCCCTACACTGTAAGAGGATTCCTGCAGGCACCCAACATGCAATTGCACATAGAACACCTAGGGATCATATCTGCTTTGATCTAAGCCCAGCTGCATAAGCCAGGGAGAAGGACTTCTTCATACACACAGAAGCCAGTGTTGAAATGTCCCCCTCCTGTCCATTAAAGGTCAAAAGCCATGCTCTGGATGTGACAGACCACTCCCAGAAATGATGTCCTCTCTAGGCTGACAGCCTCAGTCTATGCTCAGATAGCATTCGGGTTCTTTGGCCCTCCAGGGGCCACCAGACCCCACCAGACCAACATTCCTATTCAAAGATAATCTCCTGGTCATGTCACCACAGCAGACACAGTTCTCCATTCTCAGCTCACACCCCTTTCTCTTCAGCTCCCTATGAACCCTAGCTCTAATCCTGCATTCACCTGATTATTTTCTTTCATTCTTGATTAATAAGACCAAGCTGGAGTATTTTCCCATCTTCCCTCCCCTGGCCCCCACTCCCTTTAGTTCCCTGATCATTAGACTACAATTATAACAGGGAGTGAAAGAATTTGACATAGCTAATGTAGTGAAGGTTAGGTGCACAGAGAAATAAAGTTATATGCCTAAGTACCTTTCTGGACTGGACATCTATTGATGCTTGCTCTGTGAAGACTTACACCTCCGTCAAAACCACCTGGATGAGTAAACATCCACCTCTAGGGAACATCAAGAGCTCTGATACAATGAACCAGCTTAGCAACTCCTTTGAGGTATTTTATTACAATGGTTGCACCTATTTTAGAAACTAACCTTGAACCATGAAGTTTGAGTGTACAGGAACATAGCCAATCGCTTCCAAAAATTTTTTTCAATATGGAAAAAAAGCTGTTTTTTTAAACTATGCTGCTGGCCAAGGAGATTGTAGAGATGAACTAGATAACCAGGCATAGACCCTTGATGCTCTTGCTGGAGCTATGTTTAAGCAAAATCCCTTCATCAGAAATAATCAAATAGACATCTATGACAGCATCTGAAGTACATGACAGTACTTCAACAAGAGAAAATGTATTTAGGGTGGATGAGTTTTATTACAGGAAGAGGCAGCCACTGAGAGGTGGAAGAATGTGCAGGCCTCAAAGAGGAGGAAAGAAGTATGAGAAAGAAGAGCAGTATCCAGCCTCACTGACAAAATGGAGAAGCACTGCTAGGGGTCACACTGTTTGTAATCATCCCAGCCTGCTAGATTTTATTTCTGTGGAGGAATTATACTATGAGCACAGCTGTTGCTTCCTGGTCTTAAAAAATTGAATTGTTAAGTCAAAATGAGGGGAAGTAAAATCTTGTTATAACAAATGAAAATTAAATAATCTTGATCAAGCACCATTATAATGAGAGATAAGTGGTTAAACAACAGCCTGAGCTACATCAGAACAATTTTCCCTTCCATTTTTTTCTCTCCCTTCATCAATGTTGGTTTAGGAAATTATAGGAAGTTATTCCAAAAGTAGTATTAACTCCTGGTTTGTAATGATGCAAAAAATAAAACAGATTAATATTTTTTCTTTAGCTATATGTTTAAATATCAGTAAGAGTTTAAGGATGTACACCAGATAATTACTTCCTTGGCAAGGTCACTAGACTCCCTATACTTTCACGCCACAGGACAAACACCCAAGAAAGTTTATATACCCAAACAGTTTCTGATATAAAAGCTCATTTTTCCTCTACCTTTTACAAGTACAAAATGTCCTCAGGGAGCAAAAAAACAGCAACTATTCTGCCAAAACCAAGTAAGATGGGAATTGGTTCCTTAGCAGTCTTATCTCCTCACTGTCTCAAAGGCATGCCAGAGGAACACAACACAGGAAAAGGCCACACATCCATATCTAGTAGTTACAACTCAATGCCAGAGCCCATCCTCACTTCTTCAAACATCCTGGAAATGCTGCTTCTGCTTAATGCTCAGTAGTCTGATTACCTTTACAATGCCCTGGCTAGCTTTGGGCTCCTTTATGACCCCATCACTATCAGCAGTGTTTTCATGTTTTACAGTATAAAGGGCCAACCTGCGGCCTTCTTGCTCCAGATACAGGTTTAATTGGTTCAGCAGAGCATAACCCAGGTCATCCAATACTGCTTTCTGTGCAACCATGTTATCCTCTTCTTGAAAGAAATGCTCCTGAATTTGGTTCTCACAGATTATGCCTCCTCCATAGGCACTCACATTGCTTTTCTACAGCCCCAGTGAGAAGGATCTCAGCACAACATAAAATTCTTGATGAGGTGCTAAGCCCTGCTTCTCACTTTGTATTTATCCCTTGAAGTAAGACATCCCATTGGTCGGCCTGACTTTTCCACTGGATGTGGTGATGACTTGGAAGCATCCTTGGCCTTTCTAGACCTCTGGCAAAAATGTTCTGCCCCACATAGAATGCTTTATTGATTTATATTTGTCTGCATTATCTGCTTGTGTTATTTGCTGGTTCACTGACAGAAAGGGTCGAAATCATGCTGGATCTCTCTATACTGATGCTACAGAAAAAGTTATTAGTATCAGTGGAAGATCTTTCCTTCTACTGGTCTCAGTTAAATTGGTTAGGGTCACATCCCAAGCTGAAGAGGCACATAACTCAACACTGAATCAAAAAAAAAAAACACTTTTGAAATAAGAGGCTGTCTCAATAAAAACCGAACCCCCATTTGATGAGAAGCCATAGCAAGAGATCTTCTCTGATGTTCCCACATGGAGACAAAGGGCATTCACGTCCTGAAGAGGAAAGAAAACGAAGTTGCAAATCTTATTAACAACTTCTTAGTTACCATCTTACAGTCATACCTGTAAAAGCTGAGAAGTTCTGCTTCTTTGAGATGCAGTGTGATAATATTAGCCCCTCACAAAGGCCTATCTTGTAGATACATGGTAAGCTCGTAGGAAAACCTGGATGCTCTGGTCCATCAGGAGGTGCCTAGTTCCTGCACAGATTCTCTTTGCAGATTGTACAGAAATTTCAACAAAGGGCAAACTCCAAGTTAGGAAGAACTCAGCATGCACAAACCCCTGTGCTGAGCACCAAGCCTGGAAACACCCTGTGTGAAGAACAGCACTCAGTTCCTCCAGCAATTGTGCACACAAATTGTGCACATCTTGGCTCAATCTTTTTGTTACCAGCCTCAGGTTAGGTGTCTGAAACTGACCCACTCCTTCTTCAGCTATGGGCTGTATTTGGTTCAACAGCAGGCAAGTCTCACCTCTGCTTTACACCCAGGCAAGATTTATAGTTGAATCCTCCAAGTGTCTTTCTAGACTACTGGCATCTTTTGCAGCATTTCTGCACGTAGCAGGCTGGTACTAAAATCTCCATTACATAGTATACTTTGGACAGCCTTCATGGTAGACTTCTTGCATTTAAAAGAATTACAGCATCTGAAACTTCTAAACTCCATTCTGCCAAGACATCTCAAAGTACTTCAAAGAACCACTAGAACGCAGTTCACTTATCCAACATTAATAATTAACTGACATCACATAAAATCCAGCAAAAAAAAGCCACACACACATATATTTAAACAAATTGGTATGTATGTATATATACATATAATACTTAGTACATATAAATAAACTTCTGGCTGATGTGGCTGGACAGAGGGTTCTCAAAAGCAAAGAGGCTATTTGCTTTTGCAGGGCGAAATGTGCCCTGATTAAATGCATGACCACTCAAAGTTTTCACAACAGAAGAGTCAATTGAATGTTCTCCCCCTGTGAAGCACTGACTTTTGAGATGCCATCTACATTCCACTTCACCAGTGCAAATAGTACTATTGACTTCAGCAGGATCTGAAACCAGCCTAAGCCTCTCTTAAAACCAGCTCTTGGAAAACAGCTTTTACACCTGAGCCAAGTTCCAGCTGCTTAATCTTAGACTCCTAGACAATTATCTGGGAACTTGTTTTATACTGGTCTTTTTTAGAAGCGCTGAGCACTTTCAGGGCTAGGGAACAATTGAGAGCAATGCACATGGTCTTGAAAATTGCAGTTCCTATAAGTAGTCCAAAACTTGACTGGTTCTGCATGTGCCTGGACCCAGGTCACCTCAGGCTCAAGTGGTCAGGCCCCAGAATGCTGCTAGGCAGAGCTGCACTGTAGTAGCTGTTGCCTGTAAGAATGTACGACACAGAGAAGCATTGTTGTCACATGGACAGAGGTGAGCAATTCAATTTTCATTTGCCCTTCTTCCACACAACAGAAACCCAGCCTGCTCTTAATTCTTAATTTTGTGTTACCACAGCTAATAGGAGAATCAGGACAAAAAGCCAGGCACGATCTTGGCTTCACCAAATAAAAGATGAGTGTGCTAGGAATACAGGCATATTTACAATTCACTTCTGATAACTCCAGTGATGTATTTGTAGCACTTGCACAAATATACATCCTCCCTCCTCAGACTGCTTCTAGCTGGTCCATATAATGTATGCAGAAGGCTTGGTTCTCGCAAAACAGAAATAGAAAGAAGATTTACTGTGCGAATTTTTTTTTCTGGGAATATTAATAACTTCAGCTTTGATAGTGAAGTGATATGAGTAAAAAAGCCAAGAAATGCTTCAGGGCTCCACACAGATGACTATTGTAGCAAAGACATTTGCTGGAGATAACACAGCTTAAGCTCAAAATCATTATACAGTACACAGTTAACTCCAGTCAACCTCCTGGCTCCCCAAGATTTGAACAGAATTAACGTGACATCCCAGCTGAAGCTGGAACTCAGCAACTCAGAAAATAAAAGTGGCAAATTAAAGCAAGTTCCATATGTGTTTTAATCTTAAATGGTGAAAAGAAAACCATTATGCCAGATGATAGGAGAGAAATACAGTCCCAATACACTGTTCATCTCCTTAACATCTTTAAATAACATTTGGTACATTTTGCAGTAAGAAAAGTATGGGGATTGCTCTAAAAATTTCCATGGGTAAGATCTTTTAGCCCGGAAAGTCAGAATAGATTTTGGACCAACTAATACATGTCACCTGAATATGCTGATCATTTGGTCATCCTAATAAATTTCCATAACATGACAAAAATCTTCACATTTCAAATAGAATAAAAAAATTTTGGTTAAAGATTAAATAAATTAATACCTCTTTTCTCTGGGAAATGTTCAGCCACTAGTTCAAGGGAAAATTTGTGTTGCTCCACCAACACGTTTCTCCTAATCTTATTTATGTTATAATATTTTAAGGCTCCATGAAAGTCACAGTTCTTAAAGACAGCCCTCACAAAACAGTAGCTTGCAGGATAAATAGACAAAGGAAATACTATCATCTCCTTTTGAAAAGATAAGGGACTAAGGCATACAGGAGCTGAGAGACACACAAGGGCATCCAGATGAACAGTGGAAGAGCTGCACCTGACTGCATGTGCCAGTCTTCATCCATTGACTTCACTGCAGACTTACACTACAGGTGGGTAGATGACCATTGATTTAACTGGGAAAGAAGAAAGGTCACAGAAGTGCCAACAGCTGACTGTGGATTAGTCATCGGTGTGGTATGTGCCTTCTGCAGAAAGTACTGATGGATATATAATTGAAGATGGATGGTCAAACTGTTCACTAAAAACAGATTGTTGCACCTAGTTGGAAGAACAGGTGCAAACACTAATGGAATAAAAGCAACACCATAAATTGCCTTAAACAAATAGTGAAATAATAATAAAAAATGAGAAAAAATTTAAAATAAAAACCAAAACAAACAAAAAAAGAAGCAATTGTTAAACTTCCTTCCACTGTAAAAAAACAGGTCTAATTACTATTAAAAGGTGTGTTATTAAATACAGTTGTGCCTATTTTCTCCTTCTGCATACACTTCCTCCTTCACCACCATCATCAGTATCAGAGGTCAGTCTCTCTGATTTTACATCACCACATTTCCTTCTCCCCATAATTTACTGTAACAGAAGCTGCAGTAGGGTTTTCATCAGTGAAGAGGTTTGAGTTATATGCCTCTGGGAGCTGATACATGTTTACAATATCATCAGGAAAGTTCAGCCACTACCTTGGTTTGGGCAGTTCTTCTCTGACAGCCCTAAACTAATCAAACAGCACTGCTTAAATCTTCAAAATATGAGCGTCTTCCAAGTTTTACCTAATCTTGTAATTTCTAGGGAGGTTTTTAAAAAGGGAAGAAGAAATAGTCCTAAAAATGAAAAATACTTTGGAAAATTCTAATTATATAAATCTCTGCATTACAAGGAATAAAATGCTAACAAAATGTGAGATGTAGCACGAAGAAGGATCACACAATGGTAGAATGAGACTGGTAAGAATCATAGAGAGAGAACACTTTCACTTTTCACTTTGGAAAGAATTACAGGCTACAGGTAAAACTCCACTAGTTTGTACTAGTATTAAATTAATTTTGACCTAGGTTTTTTTTATTTTACATTATAATATATAATATGAAATTAAAAAGTCTGAACACAAAATTTTTATCCTGCCTTTTGAATATTTGATATATTTGATATATTTCATACTGACGACATGAGGACATTTTGATATTTATCAGAAGGCTTTGATTTGTTCTTCTTCCACCATCTTAAAACAAAACTGGATGAACAGATCAAGACTTCAATACAGATGAAAGATGTTATGATGTTACAGTAAGTTCTCCAAAAGTGATGCTGTGAATCACTTTAACAAGTGATCCAGATCTTAATAGATATATCACATTGATTATGTTTATATGCATTGCATGAAATCAACTTTCTTATATGAAAAATTAAACAATATTACAGGTAAAGACGACCATGCCCTAGCTAAATCTTGAATTATTTCTATGGAAGAGCCCCAAAACTCTACCCAGTTCTATAATAAAGTTGAGCAGCAGCACAGTTGTGAAACTCCATCCTTGACATGTACATGCAACAAGGGATTCCATGGCTAAACTGCATTTCCCATAACAAAGAAGCAGGACAAATTATGTAAGTAGGCTTAGCCTAAAGAATTACATCTTCTGAGACACCAAAGACTGAATAAGAGAATGGATGAAGATAGTATATCAAGTCATTAGAATCGCATAGAACAGAGCAGAAACAGAAATGACATCGAGAAAAATAATAGTCCTACCTACAAATGACGTTTGCATTACAAAGCTCATTGTATGATTGACCTCTTTGGGTAGTGACAGTCGTTCTTTTAAGACTTTGATACAGTAGGTTTCTCTGATAAATTCAGATGGGAAGTTTTTCTTCTTTAAATAATATGGGGAAAAAGAACACATTCTGTGCATGAAAAGAGTATTAAAAAGTATTTGTAAATAAATATTCCACAGGACAATGCAAAATCAGTACCATGTCTTCAGGATCCAACACTTCAACTGGTAGAATTAAAAATAAGGAACAGATAAAGCACAGCTAAATATGCTCCTGGCCTGGTCCATATTTGCATTATATCAGCTCTCCTCAGTCTCAACTTCATGCTTGTTTTACCTCAAGCAGACCATCAGTTCCTCTCAGGCAGACTTTGTTTTGAGAGACAATTAATCTTACATCCCAAATTGCTTCCATTTCTGGTGAGCATTCCATTCTCCCAGTTGAAATTCCTTTGCATCCCAGACAGTGATTCCTTAAGTGGAGAAAACAGTCAGTCCTTCTGGCCAAGTGAAGAAATTCACAGCATCCCAGACAGACTTCTCCATTCTGTGCTCCATTGCCTACAACTGAGTTAAACATCTCTAAGTGAGTCCCATCTCTAAGCTTTGGCACACTGAGAAGCACGATTTCCACCACCAGCAATTAGTGCTTAATGAAAAAACAGTAGACACAACAACTCCCTACCAAGATTTGAGGCCATCTTTTAGCATAGACTTTCTAGAGTGACCAATCTACTTCATACCAATACTGTAGTATGCATCTGTTAAAGAAATACTTATCTTCACAGGCTTTGGATGGACTCCTGAGGTAGGGAAAAGATGAAAAAAAAAGCCAAAACAAACACTGGCTTGATTATTTTACAATTTATCTCTTGCTCAAGCACATGTAAACAAATCTCACCAAGACACAAGAAGGTGGCGTTACACTGAGGAATGCCTTCAGCTTGTCTTGGGAAGGCTGCTAAGAATTATTAGAATGCTTCAATTTAACTATTTCTTGATGACTTGCAAATGCACCCCACCCTTCACTTTACCTAAGATGGTGTCAAGCTACTACACACAGACCAGCAGCAGGGAAAAGAGGGATTTGTTGACAATATATTTGGAAAAAAAAACACCAGCACTGTTGTGTGTCAATACTCATCCAAATGTGCCCATTTGATATTTTACTGACAGAACTGAAAATATGTTTGAATTTCAAACTTGTCAAGATGTCTAGGATGCAAGGATTATTTTCCCCTGAGGGCGGATAAACAAGATGGATGGGCTAAACTCCGAATCGCCTAACGATCAAAATGCAAGGTAAGCTGTCATAGACGGGGCTCTTCTCATCCTTGCTGACAGCATGAATTCTGCTGAGTTATTTCTAGTCTTTCTGATTAATAGGCCCAGTGACTAATTAGTTCAAGAATCTTGGTCATAAACGGCACTTTGATAGCTGCCTAATGTTCAGTTTGAGAGAAAGACCCCTCTGATGTCAGCTGGAGATGTGTTCTACAACAAAACCTGTCCCTGCACAACCCTGCAGCTGGCAATTGGTGTACAGATGCAGCGTGGCCTTTACAGTGTAGCCACAGCCCTGGCTGGGACCTCAGATCCACACTGCCCCACTGGGCAGGGAAAAGCAGGGCTGCACCCATCCCTTGTCCTCAGGCTGAGAGTGGTCCATTCCCTGGCCCTGCGCCACTCCTGCAACTGCAGTGTCATGCAAACATGTTTATGTATAGCAGAACACCTTTCACTGGAGAATGGTAATATTCTCTCTCCTCAGGAGCAACATCAGTGCACCCTGGAAGAGATGTAATACAGTCCCATACATGCCAGGCACACCCCAAGATATACACTACTGCTCCGTATGATATTGCTGCTCCTGGAGGGAATCAGCCCAGCCATTCTCCATCAACCAAGAATTCAGGGATGATCACTCGAATGCACTCTAGCAGAACCACGCCACCCTCTGACTAGACGAATGCAATGACATCAGACCCAGACAAGTGTCTCCTTGTCAAACTGCCCAAGATACACTTGGCTATACTAGAGGTTAGGTTCTTTCACTAGTACCTCATTAAAAGGAGAATTATTTCATGGCTTCATGCCATTACTCACAATTTCTTCTATCATCCTTAAATGGAAGAGCTAGAATTAATCGACTTAGTCATTACATCAGAACGTCTTACACATCTTTTTAGATTCCACTGTTCTTTCAAAATGCTCCAAGCTACCAAATGTCATGGCCTGTACCTATGGCAAAGGACACAGGTGATGATTTATAACTCTCCCAGACCCCCAGTAACACGTTGATAACCCATTACAACATTTAGGGATTTTGCTTGCTGGCAATGGGTTCACTTCCAAGGTGTACTGACATACAACAATGTTAAGAAGAACTTGCTCTACTACAACTGAGAAACTGTGTTCCTTGAATTGTCTAGCCTGATGTAAAAGAGACAATGTAACTGACCATAACCACTTTCTGAGCTCTTCCTCTCTCTCATTTGCTTTGTGTCCCCCAGTCCACTCATTCTGACTTGTGGCCAAGTTTGTGAACATGTAAGATGTTCTTATCATAGAATCATAGAATCATAGAATGGGCTGGGTTGGAAGGGACCTCAGAGATCATCGAGTCCAACCCTTGAACCACCGTTGCGGTTGCTAGACCATGGCACTGAGTGCCACATCCAGTCTCTTTTTAAATATCTCCAGGGACGGAGAATCCACCACTTCAGTGGGCAGCCCATTCCAATGACGGATCACTCTTTCCGTAAAGAAATTCTTTCTAATATCTAACCTAAACTTCCCCTGGCACAACTTAAGTCCATGCCCTCTTGTCTTGTTGAAAGTCGTTTGGTAAAAGAGCCCAACCCCCACCTGGCTACACCCTCCTTTCAGGTAGTTGTAGAGAGCGATGAGGTCTCCCCTGAGCCGCCTCTTCTTTAGGCTGAACAACCCCAGTTCTCTCAGCCTCTCCTCGTAGGGTCTATGCTCGAGTCCCTTCACCAGCCTGGTTGCCCTCCTTTGGACCTGCTCCAGAACCTCGATATCCTTCCTGAACTGGGGGGCCCAGAACTGGACACAGTACTCAAGGTGTGGCCTCACGAGGGCTGAGTACAGGGGCAGAATCACTTCCTTGGACCTGCTGGCAATGCTGTTCCTGATACAGGCCAGGATGCCATTGGCTTTCTTGGCCACCTGGGCACACTGCTGGATCATGTTCAGTTTCTTGTCGATCCAGACTCCCAGGTCCTTTTCTGCCTGGCTGCTCTCCAGCCACTCTGTCCCCAGCCTGTAGCGCTGCATGGGGTTGTTGTGGCCAAAGTGCAGGACCCGGCACTTGGCCGTGTTAAACCTCATCCCATTGGAATCAGCCCAACTCTCCAGTCTGTCCAGGTCCCTCTGCAGAGCCCTCCTGCCTTCTAGTTGATCAACACTCCCCCCCTCAGCTTAGTGTCATCTGCGAATTTGCTGATGATGGACTCAATCCCCTCATCTAAATCATCAATGAAGATGTTGAACAGAACTGGGCCCAACACTGATCCCTGGGGGACACCACTAGTGACCGGCTGCCAACTGGATGCAGCCCCGTTCAGCACCACTCTCTGGGCCCGGCCCTCCAGCCAGTTCCTAACCCAACACAGGGTGCTCCTGTCCAAGCTGCGGGCTGACAGTTTTTTCAGGAGGATGCTGTGGGAGACGGTGTCAAAGGCTTTGCTGAAGTCTAGGTAGACCACATCCACAGCCTTCCCCTCATCCACCAGTCGGGTCACCTGATCATAAAAGGAGATCAGGTTGGTCAGGCATTCTTAGGATGTCCCCTGTGGTACCAGGGCTGCCGTACCCAGGAGGACTTCTGTGTCCCAAGCGAAATGTATTACTTGGGAAGAGTGTCAGGAGTGACTACTACACACACTACAGACTACGTCTTCTTTGGGATACAATATGTACTGCCACACAGAATTATTTTCTCCCAGGATAAAACAACCCCGGATGCCATACCCTGCAGAGTCATATAATGGGCAAGACACAGGAATGGCATCTTAAAAATTCTGTCCAACCAATTGTCTTTCTCTGATTAACATGGTTATGTTGAAATTGGCTATAAAGTGGAAAGGCCTTGTGTGTTTTCCCACCCCTGTAGAAGAGGATCCATATACATAACTCACCTGTAGCTGAGGCCCAGCACAGAGCCCTTCATATTTGTCTCTTCCTGAATTAGCAGAAGAGCAGACCAAAATCTGGGCGAGGTTCACATTCCATGGTGCTCCTTCTCCACACAAGGATCCATCCACTGGGGACCACTGGATAGCAGTTCCAGCCAAGAAAGACAGATGCACACATTGGGGGTGCAGGCTGTCCTGATCTTTAACTTGGTAGTCACACAGGCACTGATAAATCTGCTAAGCCATTGGAAGACTTCTCTACCACCTTACCACAAGCTTGTATATCTATGCCAAGATTTGAACCTCTGATCTCAGTGGTGCTTTCAAAAGGGCAAATGCAAAAATTCTCTATCTTGCATGCAAGTTGCCCCTTCTCCCTCTTCTCCTCAGATGACAAAAACACAAGTTCAACCTACACAACAAAAAACACAGCTGTCAAAAACACTACTCCCCAAAACAGCCTATATGACTGTGATCTTCCATTTTCCTCCACCTGTAGAAAGAAAAACCTCTGCCTGAATATTCCGTACAGAATGCTGTAAACCACAAATGAAAATGAAAGGACATCAGCTGTACCATCTCCACTACAGCAGCTCTACGAGGTTTTGCTTTTGCTGTTTTCTGTCCTGTGGGGGCCCAGTACATTTGAATAGTTGCATCAGGTCTTGATACCAAATTTCATGCAAGTTAACTTCCTTCTTGTGGTCTCTGAGACCTGGACCACACAAAGTTTGCAGAGAGGAACCATCCTGACAGCCTACGGGGAGACGACAGAAGTAAACAACTAGGTATGCCCAGGTGATTTACAAAAAGGGCAGCCTGTGATAGAAGACTTGAGTCCTTCTACTAGCTAGCCAACAAAATGTCTGCACATACAAAATCAAAGCAAAACTCAAACTAAAGGTGCTTTCCAGCATTCAAATCTGGGTAGATAACTCTGCAAGCATGCTGAAGAGTAGTATTGGTGTAACGCTTTACAGACTGGTAGATATACATTATTCGGCTCTGTTCTGTTCTGATTACTAATTCAGCTCTGTGGCTCTGTGTTTACCTTATTGCAAAGGTAAACAGGTTTCTACCCATAACCATGTTGTCTCTGAGCAGCAAACCATGTGTCTCTCATTTATAGTATTGTCTAGTCGTGTATCTTCTTACCCAGGTGACACTCCCTTCAGATACTACTTTAATACTATTGAAGACAGACGAAATCCAAGATTTTCCTAAGCAAAATTAAAAGAGCTATTTAAAGACAAAGATGCAGCAAGACTGAAGCAAAGATTTCCCAGGAGGGTCCCTACATGGATAAATTACTGAGAAAGAAGAAAATTCACCAGAAAGCTCTACCAAATAAAATGATCTATAGCAGCCTCTAGTTAGGACACTGTAGTAAGGGATATATGCGTAGAACAGAATGTTGGTATTGTAAATTTCATTCCTAAGAGACTTCAGTCAACTAGTGACAGATTTAAGTTTGACTCTAGTCTTTGATAAAAATATATGATGCTCAATTTAGAAACTTCTCAGAAGCCTGAAGCTTGTGCTGTTTTTCAGCACACAGAGGACAGAAGGCTACACGTTGGTGATCTTTAAGCAATCTTCAGACCTTCTACTCTCATCTGTGACAATACCTCATGAGATGAAGCTTCCAGGAAACAATCAAAAAGGCAACAGATGGAAACTCAAAAGCTCAGTGCTATGATCTAGGAATCTATGCACCAAGGACCAATTTTACACATTGCAAACTCTTATGAAAATGGGTACTATTGGCCCTCTCTTTAAATAGGTAATTATTCATGTCATTCAGACGGAGTCCCTTGCAGAAAGAAATGGCTCTTGCTGTGATGAACAAGTTTTTCAAGTCTAACAAACAGATCAGTTCCTGAGGGTATATGGATTGTCCTGTTAACTAAACAAGAGTCCCCTTGACAAAGAAGACCTACTGTTATAAAAATATGCTGGTTCTCACTGCCCATTTTGGATTAAGAAGGAAAAAGTAGAAGCAAAAACTTACTTCAGGACTATGACAGACTCAAGATTCTGAAGAAGTTTGCATGTGTAAGTATACTGAGGAAGAGGAAAGATCCAGGACTGATTAAAAAGCTCTGATCAAAGCCAAAAGATCACTCAAGAGCAATGTCAAAAGAGAAGAATAGCTCAGTGTATCCATCTATTTCACAGTTCAGTCTCAATCTGTATATTGCTTCTTGGGACTACCTGATGAAGAGAGTAAGCATCTAAAAGGCTCTGGGATGCCTACTTTTTACAAGACTGAAAAGGCAAAACAGTAATAAAAACCATGTACAAAGATCACCTTGGATGCCTCCAGATGCCAGCCCTGAACCAAAAGTGGATGGGGCTTCTGGCCCTAGATTTGAGCAAGGAGTGGACTGATTGCCTGCATGAAGAAAGTATAAGGGAAACTATAGTGTCTACAACCTGACGAAAGTGAGGAAAACTTCACAAAACAGTGCCCCAAGCTTGTTATCTCAAATGACAGCACAGTTATTTTGCACCTAACAGACGTAGAAGGGCTTCAGGAGGGCCAGCAGGCTGAGGCACAACAGCTCAGCAGGAGTGTGACACCCTTCCCTCAGCAACAAGACAGATCCTAGCAATCCAGCACATTCAGGACAAAACCTGTCCAGCAGGAAATACACAACATGTAGTGCAGCTAGGATCTTCTGCCATATAGTCCCCCCAAAACACAGCATGCCTATTCGCCCTTTTTTTCACCAGCATGACTTCTCACAGAACAAAGTCAAGATTACAAGCACAGTTCACAGACTAGGTCCTTGGTTGCCACTGGTACCTAGCAGAGTACCTTGTGTTCCAAAATTTCATGTTTCAGCTGAGTCATTCATATCCCCAGGGACATTCCCTAACTGCAAGACAGAACTGCCTGAAGATGAAATGAGCGCTTCGGCAAAAGCATCTCAGCCTGATTTCCATGAAGCCTTCTCTGCCCTTGACACTGCTAGCACCCATAAACAGTACAGGGATCAATATGGAAGTAAGTTTGAAACCCTACACCAAGAAGCTGATAATTTTTCTCTTTGAAAGAAAACATACATAGCTGCACACAATGACTACTAATCACATCATTTAACGTACTTCATTACTTCGTCGATAAAGGGCAGCATGAAAAAAAACCAGAGTAAGAAAAGCCTCATCCTCCCCTTCATTTATCCTGTCATTGTTGAATGCAAACTCTCAGGTACAGAGGATATCTAAGAGTCTCCATCTCTACAGCACCTTGTGCAACACTCAAATTGCAATCAGAGCTTCTAGGCATTCAAGCAAGCCATGCAATTCATACAAAGTGATAAACACATGAAATATAAATTATTATTATTTCCACAGAAATTTCATGGAGAGAGGTGGGGATATTTTAAAAGGACCATATGTATTCAGCCATCAACACTAATAACACGTCTACAGTGAACTGCCCCTGTACTCAGCCCTGGTGAGGCCACACCTTGAGTACTGTGTCCAGTTCTGGGCCCCTCAGTTTAGGAAGGATATCGAGGTCCTGGAGCAGGTCCAAAGGAGGGCAACTAAGCTGGTGAAGGGACTTAAGCACATATCCTATGAAGAGAGGCTGAGGGAGCTAGGGCTGTTCAGCCTGGAAATGAGAAGGCTCCAAGGAGACCTCATCACTCTCTACAACTACCTGAAAGGAGGTTGGAGCCAAGTGGGGGTTGGCTTCTTTTCCCAGGCAACTCTCAGCAAGACAAGAGGACACGGTATTAAGTTGTGCCAGGGGAGGTTTAGGTTGGATATTAGAAAGAATTTCTTTACCGAGAGGGTGATCAGACATTGGAATGGGCTGCCCAGGGAAGTAGTGGATTCTCCATCCCTGGAGATATTTAAAAAGAGACTGGATGTGGCACTCAGTGCCATGGTCTGGTAACTGCAACAGTAGTGGATCAAGGGTTGGACTTGATGATCTCCGAGGTCCCTTCCAACCTAGTTGATTCTATGCTTCAATGATTCTATGAACTGTCTTCACTTTAAACACATTAAAATGAATTTAAAAATTGCTAGATAGATAATGTGCAGTTTGTGATAAAACACACAGACTGGTCAAGACATTGAAAAAGAATACATCAACCTGTGTCACAACTACTGAAAAATCACCCAATTTTCAGAGGATGGGTACTCATTCTTTCAAAAAGTAGAGTCCTTAAAAAAAAAAAATTGAGTATTTTTAGACCAAGGTATCATAGAATCATAGAATTAGCCGGGTTGGAAGGGACCTCAGAGATCATCTAGTCCAACCCTTGACCCACCGGAGCAGTTGCTAGACCATGGCACTGAGTGCCACATCCAGTCTTTTTTTAAATGTCTCCAGGGACGGAGAATCTACCACCTCGCCGGGCAGTCCATTCCATAGCCTAATCACCCTCTCCGTGAAGAAATTCTTTCTAATATCTAACCTAAACCTCCCCTGGCACAACTTAAGACTGTGTCCTCTTGTCTTGTTGAAGGTCGTCTGTGAAAAGAGTCCAGTTCCCACCTCGCTACAGCCTCCTTTCAGGTAGTTGTAGGCAGCAATGAGGTCTCCCCTGAGCCTCCTCTTCTTCAGGCTGAACAGCCCCAGCTCTCTCAGCCTCTCCTCATAGGGTCTGTGCTCGAGTCCCTTCACCAGCTTGGTTGCCCTCCTTTGGACCTGTTCCAGGACCTCTACATCCTTCTTAAACTGAGGGGCCCAGAACTGGACACAGTACTCAAGGTGTGGCCTAACCAGCGCTGAGTACAGGGGAAGAATCACCTCCCTGGACCTGCTGGTGACACTGTTTTTGATACAGGCCAGGATGCCATTGGCCTTCTCAGCCACCTGGGCACACTGCTGGCTCATGTTCAGTTTCTTGTCGATCCAGACTCCCAGGTCCCTTTCTGCCTGGCTGCTCTCCAGCCACTCTGTCCCCAGCCTGTAGCGCTGCATGGGGTTGTTGTGGCCAAAGTGCAGGACCCGGCACTTGGCCGTGTTGAACCTCATACCGTTGGAATCGGCCCAGCTCTCTAGTCTGTCCAGGTCCCTCTGCAGAGCCCTCCTGCCTTCCAGTTGGTCCACACTTCCTCCCAGCATGGTGTCATCTGCGAATTTGCTGATGATGGACTCAATCCCTTCGTCTAAGTCGTCGATAAAGATATTAAACAGAACTGGGCCCAACACTGATCCCTGGGGGACACCACTAGTGACCGGCCGCCAACTGGATGCAGCCCCATTCAGCACCACTCTCTGAGCCCGGCCCTCCAGCCAGTTCCTAACCCAGCACAGGGTGCTCCTGTCCAAGCTGTGGGCTGACAGCTTTTTCAGGAGAATGCTATGGGGGATGGTGTCAAACGCTTTGCTGAAGTCCAGATAGACCACATCCACAGCCTTCCCCTCATCCACCAGACGGGTCACCTGATCATAAAAGGAGATCAGGTTGGTCAGGCAGGACCTGCCCTTCCTAAACCCGTGCTGGCTGGGTCTGATCCCTTGCCCATCCTGCAGGTGCTGTGTGATTGCACTGAGGATGATCTGCTCCATAACCCTGCCAGGCACTGAGGTCAGGCTGACAGGCCTGTAGCTTCACATCAGTAGTCTCTTTTGAAGGTATTTTAGAAATTTGATTTTTGGTTCTTGTGCACCAGCAGTATGGAGGACACCTAAAGCATCCCTTGATTACCGTACAGCCTCAGAATTATTTCTGCTTATACACAACTATTTTTTGAAAACTTAATCCAATACACATATCATTACTTTTATTTATCTACAGCTTGTTCTAAGTACGTACCAAGGTCTTAGTATTTAATTTATATAATAAAGGACTTAATATTTACCAACCAAAGAACCATTCTGCCAGCAAAAGTTACAAGAACTTCTAGAAGGTGTAGCTGATGAAACATCCTCTGATGAAATATGGGCTGGTAATCATGGAGAGGTGCACTTGATCTTTTGGGCAAAAATAGGAAGATGAAATTGGTGCATTGTGGAAATGTTTTATGGAAGAAGTAGAGCAGAATTTCCCACAAGGGACACTTCACCACTTGGAGTCATTATAGGAAGGTTTTCCAAAAGTAACACACTCTTGTCTGCCATTTTTGCATCAAATTTAACTCTGAAATCATGGGACAATACTGCCTGACCAGTCCTATGAAGGAGTGCAGACTAAATAACTCCACAGTATTCCAGAGGCTACAAGAGTGAGACTTAACAAGCTTTCTAGACTTCAGGAATATGAGGACTAGGGAAACAATATTGCATCAAAATTCTTTCTTCAAACTGTCTTAATCCAAACCACATTTGTGTTTATGGAGACTTCACAAGACAATAATGCAGCTATAATCCAAGATAAATGTAGCCAGAGAAGCCACTGAGTGGGATATCAAGACCTACCCATCCAAAAGGAAAGAAAGAAAACTCAACATGATAAACTTGTTTTGACAAGAGACAAGTAACTGGAGTCTAAAACTGGCAGCTAGACATGAGACAGGAATACCTTAAATACTGGTTCCAGCCCAGACCAAACTGTAGTTGATGAAGCAACTTTATCAGTTACTTACTGTTTGGTGAACCAGGTTGGAGGCCTCTGTCTTATTTCTTTTCTCTTCCTCTGTCAGTAGGTAACTATCCTAGAGAGGAGGTTCAAGCGCTTGTGGTGCCACCACCAGGACCCTGCTGAACAGACAGTCACAAATTGCAGTAAGAGGGGGAGGCAGTGGCAACATCCTTTCCTGAACTATGTCTCTTTAACAAAGGAGCAGACAGATTAGGTCTCAGGCACTGTCCAGCCATTGCCTCTCAT
The DNA here is from genome assembly GCF_003957555.1 of Calypte anna. Classification (NCBI taxonomy): domain Eukaryota; kingdom Metazoa; phylum Chordata; class Aves; order Apodiformes; family Trochilidae; genus Calypte; species Calypte anna. The sequence goes on along the minus strand of NC_044274.1, from coordinate 21,733,878 downwards.
CAGCATAAAAAAAGAACTATTGCAATGATAAAAACCTCAGTATCTTTTAACGTAGTGAGAAGCAGGCTTGTATAACTGAACTGTGATTATATACTCTTCCAGGTGTCTATTAGAGAAAGAAATACACAGAAAATTGCCTTACATACAGGAAGACAGAAAAAAAGTTTAAAAATCATGTATGTATATAAAATAAAAGACACACCATTTACATATGAACTACTAAGCATCAATGTTTAAAAAAAAAATTAAAAGTTTAAAATATCTAAATGCAAATAGCATAAACTGCAGAAAGCCAATGTTTCCCTCATGTCTAATTCTTAATTAAAGCATTTCAGAACTTGATTGAGGTATAATATCTACTCTCACAAATGTTGTGTATTAAATTCCTCACTGGCAAAGGAATTCTTATGGAAGGTTAATGCTTCCTGTAACATTTATCCTGGATAGTGTGGCTTCTCAAACAATTTTGTGGGCTTTATTTCCTGCACTGTTATCATGCTTTATCTTCACCGTAATAGCTTTACAAATCCCTCATCTTCTGCCAATATAAAGGCAATAGTTATTTCTCAGTCCCACCACACAGGTTAATTAAACACAAAAACCCAAGTTAAAATAACCTGTAGAGTGGACATAAAACCCAGAAAGCAAAGAGACACCAAGCTGAAGCTGTCGTACCCAACGCCACATAAACTTACCCAGCCAATATACCACTCCACTTTACACCAGTTTAAATCTGAAGACACTGGCTTTCAGCCTGGGAGGTACTGTCCTCTCACATGGCACAAAATAGGTATTTGCTCACCTGCAGTTAAGCCAAGCAGGACACCAGCATGAAACAAATACTGGGGGACAGGGCTCTACAGCCACCACAGAGTACCCTGGCCTGGAGTCACCAGACACATGCTGGGAGAACAGGGGGCCGCTTTCAAGTTCCTAGACATAAAGCATGTGTAAATGGAAAAATAACATCAGCTGCACTAATTGAGGATTCAATTGTTGTGTAAAATGAGTACAGCTGGCATGCTGAGGTGTCAGACAGGGCTGTGGCAGAATAGCAACTAAGAGCATAAAATATAGCAAGAAACGCATGTGCAGCTTCATCTCATACCCTCACACTAGCTGCTCTTTGAAGTCAGGTAGATTTTTTTTAAGCATACTGCCATTTCAGCAGACAGACCTACCATTACTTGCCAGCCATTAGTTGTGACATCTGACATGACACAGACCTCTGTACACACTGCTCCAAGATACAGCTACAGTTCCCACACACCTCACGCAGTGCTACAGAGCAACACTGTGAGACAGTCGCACATGCAGTGGGCAGAGACGAAACAACAAAGCCATAGAGGCATTCTTTTGTCATGTGAATGGAAGAGAAACCAGCTCCCCATGTTTCTGGGGAAGAAAAAAAAAAAGCAAAATATGCATGTGCACAAAAGTGTTCTGTGTATTACAGCTGGTCTTCTTGCGGTTTTTACCCATACATTAAGATCTAGCATTGGTACAGTTGACTGTGCTAGTATCCTCTCCTCCAAACTGCTTACTCCATCACATCATCTTTGTGTATGTCCTAGTGCCAGTCCCATTAGCAAGAGGATTCACAGGTATCCTCCCTTCTCAAACCAGTGTAATGAATGCCAAGTCTAAACACATGGTGCCATCATCATGAAATGTTTCCAGAGGCAGGACAAGGTTTATGTTGTGATTAGGGGGATAAGGAGTTATACATGAGATAGAGTAATATAAAATCAGAGATGTGAGGATCTGTCACTCCTCAAAAATTCAGCAAAACATTAAAAATCCTTGAGTTTAAGCATGCTATGTCTTGAATATGCTAGTTTAAACATCAGCACAAGAACAACTCTGAAAAACATGGTTAAGGCAAACATTTGTACGTGTTGTAGAAAGGGGAGGGAGAGGAGTGAGAACTGGAGAAGGACCAGCATGCAGCTCTGCCGCAGCAGCAATGCCAGCAGGGGACTGCGGAAGATTCAAGCGGCCTCATCGGGACACTAAGTCCTGTCCCAAGGACCTGGTGGAAGAGATGTCAACAAACTGGCAGGGAACAGAGGATGCCACTTAGACAGAGAGGGTGGAGTACTGGCTTGCGAGGACAGGTTGTGGGTCCAGGGCTGATTCAGCAAGAGGAGAGGGATGGCTTTGGGACAACTTGCAGCATCACAGTGCCTACCACGAAAAGACTGGTAAGAAAGGGAGAAGTTCCTCTCAACAGTGTCTCACAGGAAAGTAAGGGACAGTGGCATGGCTGAAACTGGAGAGGTTCAGGCAGAAGATAGGGACACACTTCTTCCCCTGAGGATGGGCAGGCAGCCGAGCAGGTTGCCCAGACAGGCTGGGCTGCCCCATCTTGGAAGTTCTCAGGACCCAGCTGAATAAAACTGTGAACACAATGGTCCAATGTCACATGTCAGCCTGCTTTGAGTAGGAGATTTGAATAGAGACCTTTCAAGGTCCCTTCCAACCTGAACTGTCCTCTGATCTTACATTGTAAATGTCAATACATATATACAAATACACACATGTTGTGTATAGTTGTAGATGCACACACAAATACCTATGTCCACGTGTACCTGTGCAGCACTGCACTGGAGTAAAACACCACCTTCTACAGCTGCCAGTGAGGTTTGATTTTCAGTTGCTTATTTTTTCAGGCATTGTAACAGATGCTGGTTTTAAGGGATTTGGTATAAAAACTTTCCTCTTTTCTTTGAGCTCAGATACCTGTGCTCTCTTCTTGCTACGCAGTTATCCTAGAGTTTGGAGGGCTGAGGAAGATAGGCTGAAGAAGTAAGATCATAGGATAGGTGAGTGATTGTTGTGTGGACATGACTGACAGACAATGAAGGCACAAATACAGGATGTGCTGCGTTCTTGTAAATAGCTAGAATGTCCATGTACAGGATATACAGCTAGCATTAGCCTTTCAGAAGCACAAGCAAAATACAATATAAGTGAATTTGACATGTGAGGTCTGACATTGGAGCAGAGCCTCAGATCAACAGGGAAAAAGTTATGTCTATTAAAGTTTCTTTCCAACTTATACCATTTATCTGTAAATACAAAAGTAAAGAAAAATAAACACAAACAAACAAGATCCAAATAGTTTCTCAGTTACACTCATGCTGTGCTACAGAAGGCTTGATTCAGGTCAGAGTTAGCTCCATTCTGTCTAATAGCTGTAGTAAAAGTGGAATCATTGCATCCTATGTGCAATTGGACTGATAACAAACCTCAGAGATACTCGCTTATTTTTCCTGCTGTTGGAGGCTTCAAAACAGCTCCACTACAATGCAGGCTAGAATGTGACTCATTGGACTGGTGCCCAAGTAAGGAAATATTACTTCTCCTCAGGTTACATTCCTAAAATTCACCAATTTCAAGCAGTTTTTCTCTCGCACTTTGAAGAATTAGATTTTCGTTTGAAAGGGCTGAACAACAAAACAAAAGGGTCTTCTCTATAATTTTTGTAAATTCTTGTAAAAATTACCACTGCCAAAGAATTTTCACATTTGGTTTAATCCTGAGTTTCTTTTAAATCAAGACATCATTCTGGGAAGAGTCTGCTTATGACCCAGTTACAAGAAACAGTACAGCAACCAGGGCAGATCAAGTTCAAGTGACAAGAGGGTCATTGCTGCAAAAGCAAAATGACACAGTGCAACCATGAATAATACCACAGAGAGCACCACAGAAGCAGTACAAATGAGTTGGCAGTAAAGAAACAGGTGATGGGTAAGGAGTGTTGTGATCTGTCTCCTTCAGCAGTAGTGAAGACCTGAAGGTAAAGGAGGACAGGCACCTACCAGGGTTGCTACAAAGTCGGCTTTACTGCTACTGCCTTTATGACAACAATATAAAGTAACTCCCACAACACAGTGAAGATAAGCTCTTTAAAGAAAATATAAAAGCATTAGCTTGGCAATTCATCTGAACCTCATCATGCATTGTAGACATTTTTGAAGTTTAACAAAGAAAAGCACATCATTAAAGAATACTGGTCTATCACTATTTTTATGCAAATCCTTTCAGATAGTTGGGTGGAAAATTCCATCTAACACACAGTGAGAAATAAATGTTGCAGGGTGGAAATTTCAGCTATACCAAGTGCATCTATCACTTGTATATTCCAAACTACTGTATGTGCCCTGACTACAGAATTAGTATTGATCCATTCACCATGTAAACATCAAGTACTTTCTACTATTACTTGAAATAGCATGCTATCACAATTTCTATTTCCTCCCTCTATCTTAAATAGAAATATTGCACATTAGCTCTTCCCTTCGTGTACTTTTTTGGACAGCTATGTAACTACAGTATTCACAGCTGTGCTGGGTTTCCTGCAGACATCTGCAGTATTACCATCAAATTACTTTATTTTCAAGTCATCTCTGATGGAAGGCAATACAACTCTCATTTACACTGAAACCTGTTACTGCGACTTCTCTTGGTAAAACACACAGGGTGCTTTGTTTTAGGATATCTGTTCTGACTACCATTATGAATGACTACCTCAAACAACTTTCCCAAATCTTACTCCCATACCTCTCATGAGTATCACTAAGGTAAGAGTGGACTACAAGAATCTCAGTAGATATGCCATCTGAGCACACAGAACTGAGAAAAAAAATCATTGCTTCCATCTTACCTGTATCAAAAAAAGCCAATGTGGCTAAAATGCAGCTTTGGAAAGTGCTGGGAGAAGCTTAGAAGCATAATATGTTTCACCTGTTGGAACCTTGCTTTGTCTCTGAGCATGGTGAAAAAGTTACAGCTGAAAGATAAGGGCTGGTCTCCAGAACAACTCTAAAATTTTAGATTTGAGAGCTGGTTGTAAAGTCTGGAGACTTCAGCAAGATAGCCATGCTTCCGTAGAGTAGTGTGGAACCTTTGATTCTTTCTCCAGCAGGCTGTGACTCACACGTTTTGTATTCCAGGTGCTAGGTCACAGCACCAGCAATATTTCACTTGTTTTTCAGTGCAAAATGAAGTGACTTCAGCCCATAAAGCTGCTGCAGCCAGAGTAGATTTTTCTTCAAAGGTAATTTATAGACTGCAACAGTTCTTCTTCCCCAAAAGAACAAACTTTGGTGCCCACATCTTACTGCAGCCCCAGTGGAAGCTGAGCCCCCTGCTCTCTTAGTATTTTGAAAATCCCAATTTGCAGCTTCTGAAAACATCCACACCACCCTCCGTCCATTTTGTGTTGGTGCTCCCATGTATAAATAATGTATCCTACTGAAACTTTAGTCACAGTTCAAGCTGATGCAAAAATAGAAACGCAGTGACAACCTATCCAGGCAAAACCTACAGGAACTACAGTCACTCCAGGAAGCTGCAAAGAAAGCACGGTCTGTACACCAACAAGGAGGCATTCCAGTTGAAAAAATTTCATTGATAATGCCCTGCTGCCTCCTTTCTGGAACCACCAGATTCAAGACCCTGCCTGAGCTCAAATGCTGTGCATCAGATGGCTGAGATCATGTCTCCATGGCAGCCAGACCCCAAGCCATTTAAAGTTTTAATGTCAAAAAAGACTTCATATATCGCATCAGGAAGTCCTGAAGCCTCCAGGGAGAATTGCCAAACACTGCATGGAGTAAGCCCCAGTGCCTCTGTTTGCCTCTCTAAAATGAGACTGGTGATAAAGACTTCAGGTAATACTTCTAAAAAGATCCAGAACAGAAAATTTTGGCAGAGAAGGGAAAGTGACATATGCAAAAACCTGTGGTCTCTTCTGCTTGGTGAATGGATGAAGTGGTATGGTCTGATTCCACAGTCAAAACCACTGGACAGCTATCCATGTGTGCCTGTCCCTGGAGTGCAGAAGTCATGAGCTGTGACCATATATGCATTCTACCCTGGGAAATCTGCTCTGTGTAGACAAATGAAACAGATCCCAGTTGGTCAGGCCTCCTTTTTAGACAAGCACTTGCAGCAGAAGCACACATTTCTCTGCTCTCTGCCTTTCGACCATGATGGCAGCATCCCTGGGAGATCAGCTCCCCATTTGCCATAGAGCCATGCTGTGGGCTATCAAAAATATTCATTCTTTCATATCTTTAAATGCAGAAAGACCAGAAGGCCTAATAATCTAATAAGCACACAGACTGGAAAGACCATCATCCCCACAGAACACACTGAGAATGGCAGGATTCTTTACTTCAAGAACAGTGCATCTTTGAGATCTGCTTCTCACAAGCCAGCACAATAAAGCTCCCGCCTCAGAGGTCACGGCAGTGCTTTTCACCGCATTTCAGATGTAGGCTACCTGATGCACACCCTCATGTCAGCTGCAATAAAAATTCCAGCAGCTCCAAGCCCAGGAAACATCTGGGCAATCTCAAACTATGTAGAAGTGATGGCAGACAGTAAAGGGTGGCCAGGACCAAGGAGGAGGAGGACTACCTGCAACCCATAGGTGCTCATACACCTCTCATCAAAGGCTCATTTTCTTCAGTAGACTTGCAGAGCCCCTCTCCGAGACACCCATGTAGAAAAGAAAGGAAACAGATGGTTCAGGCATAATTTTTTTTACCAGTACTGGAGTGGTAATGATTTATTCCATCTGATAATATGACCACGAGGTGTTGGGGCGCTTGAGGGGAGCAGGGATTCTCTCCCTCAAAAGAAGGCAATAAGAAGGCCTTTCTTCAGGGCAAATTATGTAAACTTCAGTGTGAGGCGTGTTTCTTATTGTTTATAAACATCGTGTAGGCCTGTAGTCCCAAGCAACTGCTGACAGCCATCTTCTGAGAGTGATTCTTTTGATATGACTCAAGCAATAGAGAAGCCTCTTTCCTCAGAAAACTGAATAAACGAGATCTCTGGCATGCACCACAGATTATCAGAGAAAAAAAACCCAAATGAGGAGATGGAAGACAGCCTCCAAGTTCTGCCAGAGGAGTGTTCAGGACTTAGTCACAAGCTTCTTTTCCTTTAGCTCGTAGTGTCCTAAGTGTATCTCTAAACCAACACAAACAAGAGGTCCTTCAGCAGTTTCTCCAGACCTCCTATCAGAAGGAGCTCTCCTCCTATCAGAATTTTTGGATGTAAGTGCTATGCCAGTATCCTATGGCTTTTCATCCAGACTTAGCTGTAGGGCTGCTACAGGAATGAGTGACCACAGCCACTGGGAAGAAGCTGCTGACAGATCCTGAAAACAAAACTGACAGCCCAGCAGTAGCACTTGGGGAGAGGGGCAGCTCAATTGTTTTAAAAAATTGAGCATGGGGTTGTCAAGTACATTGGAATTAATTGGTAACTGGGTAAGCAACTAACTCCATTTAGACTTCCTGAAAATCTCAGTTTTGTGAAAATTATCAGAGATAACTGTGTTATGAGTACATCACAGGAGGCACTAGAAATTAAGAGAGAAAAAACAAAAGATGCAGAAAGGAGATGCAGAGGGTAAATTCATCATTTAACTCATAGTCAGTGGATATGAATGGAGCTGTGCTTCATTGTCATGACAGCAAGGATATACTGTAGCATGTTAGCATTCCATTCCCATTACCAGTTTGGTCACTCATTTGTCTTTCTCACATCTTCCAGGCTTCACTAATCATCACCCCAGGATGTTCCGAAGTATTGCCTCTGTGTCCTCTGCCGAATCCACTCTGAAAGACCAACAGCTTTTTTCAGTTTTTCAGATACGCTTTGAATATCATGATTCATCAGCAGAGACCTCTGGACAATCTCTTGCAGTTACGTTTGTTTACTTAAAGATGTGTTATATTCTTTCTTAAATTATGCAATGCAAACAGGGAAACTGTGCTATCAGAAAAGACTTATTAAGTCTCCCTGTAAATTTCACACAACTGCCAATTATGAGGTCATAAAATCGTTCTCCTCCCACTTAGGCTGAAATAGTAAAGTCCTACACATAAACGGGTACCTAAGAAGCAACTAATGGTTTATCATTTCCTTGTGGCCTGTATCAATATCTGCCATTTGAAACCAGCACACTCGTGGAAAAGGTTGGCAGTACTACACTACTTTTCCTAACAGTATAACTAGGGTCTCTAAAGAGTAAAAAGGGAAGCCTCAGTGATCCCAGGGGCACTTAAAAATGTTGTCTATGGCACCAGTTTTTTTTTTTTTTTTAAAAAGAAGCAACAGGCGAAGCAGAGACTGGAGGCCAGACCTCTTCACCAGCCGAGCAGACAAATGCCTTTTGCCCCTACAGACACATCCTCTAGCTACCCATCCATGCAGCCTGCTTCCTATACTTTTAGCCTCAGAAGTGGCAGGAAGTAACTCATCAGATGAGCCATTCAGGAAATGTAGGTTTTGAGGTGTTACACCACCTCTCCTCTACCTTATGTGGTACTGTTCAGCTAAAATGTGTATAATTCTAGCCAGGGATTTCCACAAGCATGTCCACCTACATGCAAGGCTGGCACATATGCTAATTCTCATGGCCGCAGGGCCCTTTGCATTCTTTACACGTCTCCATGATGACTATGCTGTCCTTTATGCTGCTGAATGGCTCTGAACTGTGGCAAAGCAGCTTCTTCCCTCTCTTGTTACTGTGCTGACTTCAAAAGAGTGTTTTGTGCTTGCTCACTTCCTGGGAGAGTATTCTGAAGTGCTTATCTAAAGCCCTAAGTCCATCACCAGCACGCCAGAGAAGTGCAGAGATTGCAACAACCTCTAGAGTGTTCAAGCTTCCATCTGGCAGCCTTTTGGGTATCCCTCCTTCAGTACGTACACAGCTTCCTTGCAGTGCCCATGCCTTGTCTGGCTGTGGAACCTGAATCAGAGCAGGCAAAATGAAGCTCAAACATTTTGCCTCCACCCCTTGTGTTCTCTGTTGGTGACCACTCCAGTGCAAATCAACAGAGCATTTGGTGTTCAAGTAAGGAGTACAACGGGCTGGTAAGAAACAGTTCCTTCTCTCTTCAGCTTTAATTGTGTTGGCACCCTCAACTATGCTCACCCCTCCTTCTGCTAAATTAATGTACAGATCTCTGCATCTGAGCTCTGCAGATGTGATCTCCATCTGGAAAGCTATTCCACTGACAAAATACAGCTCAGTCTCACCAATCACCAGCTCTACTATAATGTCAATTGCAGTGAATTTTCTATGCCATTAGCTTCTGCCATGCAGACGTATCATGGATACATGTCTACACAAAGGCTATACCCATGGAAACCTCCATTAGATTGCTCAGGATAGAATGACCACTGCCTGCATCTGCTCTGAAAATCAAGAGAAAGCGCAGAGACGATGAGTTAGGTAGCTGCTTTCCGTGCAGCAAGGCTAGGACATGCACATAGGTCAGTACATTCAGGTTAAGTCACAGAGAATACATAAACAGAAAATAACAGCTCGAGCTCTGGAGTATTAATAACAGAATGTAATAAATAACTGAAGTCCAAATCCTCAAATGTATTCAGATATCTAAGTTCCTTTGGTTACATTCCCATTAAATATCCATGCCTACTCTACAGAACTCACCTGCAAAAGCAAGGCCACACTCACTGATAACACAATAATTGTCTCCATCAAAGCCATAAAGTCTTCAAAAGCAACTTGCTGAGAACTATGGTAGTAGGTGGTCTTTAACAACCCTGGGACATGCTATATGGGGAGGTTCATCAAGAACCATCCACATTTTGTTTGACAACAGAAAAATGTCTTTTTCATTGCTGCCTGTGCTACTCTTTAAATGAATCCCACATAAGACAGTTAGCTGGATCCTCTGAAACAAGAAGGCTACACTTGGCACCTGCTGTGTTGCAGACTGTGCCTGTGAAATTGCATTTACAAGGACAAGACCAGACAGAATGGCAAAAAACAAGGAGCTGCTGAAATTATGTATTTGCCTGTATTATACTGAGTTTATTATTAAGAGTAAGGAAAGACTGCCATGTACTTAACAGTGAACATCTCCTTCAATATGTCTTGAGAGTGGGACCTAAGCTGCTTACAAAATCAGCTTGGGGGGAGAATGACTGTCTACATCATATATTGCTAATGCACAAGTAACTGCTGCCAGCTGATTTGCAAATGCTACTATGGTGTACCTATTACCAGACAGTGCCTAGGTAAAGCTTACATTGTGAGTGACCTGTGGCATTACCAACGAAGTGTCACTCTGCAGAATTTAAACCGAGGTACATTCCTAATTTGTAGATATAAACACATCATCACATCCCTAAAGAAAAGGAGTATAGACTGTTGCCCAGCTGCCTCGTGTTTGGGCTTGTCCATTGAGAGCAGAGAAGGCACCTCAGTGGGTAAAACCTAACAATTCACATGAACTTTAAGTAGTAGGGAAGAACTTTATGTACAGAAATTCTCTCCAGGGCATGCAGAGTCTATGTGTGAAGCGTACCTGGAAAAGATAAGCTTGTGTTTGTCTAAACTTTGTAAGCTTGCTCATGTGAACTAAATAAGAGTCACTGACAGTCACAGAATCATAGAATTGCTTAGGTTGGAAAATGCCTTCAAGATCAAGTCCAACCACAAACCAAGCCCACCACTAAACCATGTCTTTTATTCACGAAGTTTGGCACTAAAATATGTATGGAGTAGTGCCAAGCTTCACGACTTCTCGGTAGACACGCAGTAACATAGGAAGCAACTTAAATCTATGCCTAAAAAACCCAGAACACCAAAACTAACCAAGGGAGCAACCAAAATTCAGATTTCAGTACACGAACCTCAACAAACCTGGAGACCCACAGGAGCCACATCGGTGGTGACTGCCTGCCCCTCCAGTGCAGTGCTCCCCACGACAAGGAGCCTCCATCAGGGCGCCGGAGGGCTTGTTGCTGCAGCACGTGCCTCGCGGCCGGGCTGCCGGGAGCGGGGATGTGCCGCCAGCACCCCCGCAGGCGGCGTTGGGCTCCTTCGCAGGAACGCTCCGCTGCTCGTCAAGAGCTCCCCGCTCGCACATGGCGAGCACCGCTGAGCCCACCAGACCGACAAACCGAAGAAAGCAAAAGGGAGAAGGAAGCTGGAAGTGACTCCGGCACCACCTCCCGCCGCTCGCCGCTCCTCCCACTTGAAACATAGGCCGGCGGCAGAGGGCCGCGCCGGGAGGTGTGGGCGTGGCCACGATAGCGGGGGGGAGATGCGCGGTGGCAGCGCTACCGTGACCCGACACCCCCTCCCCCCACCTCCCCACGCTCCCCAAGCTTTCCTCTCGGTGGCAGGCGGGTCGGCACCGGCAGCGGTACCGGCATGGCGCCCCGGCACCGATCGGACGGCGGCGGCGACGGGCGCGCGCCACCTGCCGGCGGGCACGCGCCAGCGGCGCGGCCACGTGGCACCGCCCGGCCCGGCCCGGGGCACGCGCGCGTGAGCCTTCCAGCTCCCGCCCCCTCGCGCTCCTCCCCCTTCTGCCCCCTCCCTTTCCCTCCCAAACCCTTCCGGCGGGGCCTCCGGGTGGCCGCGGGTTCCCGGTTTCCGGTAGGAGGGGGAGGCAAAGCCCTCCCCGAGGAACAGGCGAGAGCAAAGACCGTGGCTGCGTGGCGTATCGCTGCTCCCCCTTTTCCCTTTCCGCACCTTTTTCCTCCTCCCCTTTTCCCCTCTTCCCCCTTTTTCATCCTCCCTCAACCATCGCAGAAGTTTCTGCTGTTGCCAGCCCAAAATTCAAAACTAAGTTGCGCGTTGCATCTTAGTTACAGCCCAGCCGCTGATGCTTTCACGCATGCTTTCAATTTTTCCAGCCCCAACCCCCACCATTCAACCTCTCCACGCTGCTCGGTCCTGTTTCAGTGTTAACCACCTGTCTCTCCAGTCAGGAGAGTTCATGCGAAAAAACGGCAGCGACGCCATCCACGGTTATCAAACCGCTTGTAGTTTGTTTTTTTTTGTTGTTGTTCTGCTGAAGATGGCTTCAAACATGGGTCCTTCGATTCAGCATTTGAAGTCAGGTCAGCATAGTTTCTTTCAGAGGCCGAAGTGGCTCCAGTTATCCTCTTACGTACTCTGGTGTGAACGGTTTGGGATGTAGTTTTTTGAATTCGTGTTCCAGAAAGAACAGATCTGTGCTTCAAAAGAAATAAAAGCCCTGAGGCCATCTATACTTCCTGTGGACACAACTAGATTCTGTGGAAGACCATTTGCCATCCAGGAAAGACTTCATGGTGCAAAATTCATCAAAATTAAATCAAAGTAGACAAGAAGCCAGACTGGGAAACTTAGCCAAGTAGGTTATTTCCCACCAAGTCTAATGCCAGTTGTTAGAAAGGGCTTAAAACAAGGCTAATTTTTTAGACTTCAATCCAGAGCCATTGCAGAAATTCACAGAGATGCATCTGTGATCTAAAGTCTCACTTTTTCTGTATCAGGGTAAGACTTGCATCTGCTGACAACTGCTTGGTTAGAGCATATCCATAATATCAAGAGGTAACATGGAAATAATTGCTGTTCCATCTTCTGAGATCATTACTGTGTTACTTTTTTTTAAAATTCTGTATTGTATCATAAGACATCCCAGTGCAGAAAGACTTAAGTAAACAATTCTGTCATATTGCCACCTGCACTGAAGGTGCTGATAACCCACCTATATTCAATTCCCCTTTGGTCAAGACTGAACAGATGGGTTCCTTCGATGCTCAGCTCCAGGTGATTATCTATGGATAGCAGTAGTAAGGGCAAGACATTCCAATATTGTCTGCTGTCTTCTATATCCTCTAAGATTGCTTGTGAAAGTGTACTGCCAGGTGCATCCAGAACCAACTATAAATAAAAAGAATTTGACAGTCTTGCTGCTACTCTAGAATAACATTATAAAAACATAAAAGTACAGCAGCAGGTACATGAAGATTTTTATTGTTTGAATTCCTACAGCATCCATATAGCAGTGTCTTGGGAACACAGGACCAACAAAGCCATCAGGCACCCCAGGATCATGTTAGTAGGCTACTGCAGAATTGATCTGGCCATCAGCTTGCCCGTAGACACTGCCTAGCTTCACCAGTCACTTAGGGTACACGCTACTAGATGAAGTCCTTCCACTGATTCCAGTATATTTGACATCTAACACTGAGAAACACTGAAAAAGAATGGAGTACTTGTACAGAGTATAACTGATCCAGGTCAGTAGGGTTTCATTAATCTTGATACTTAGAAGGCCAAGAATAAGATACACTGTGCGTACCGCCCATCTGAAATCCCAGTACACAGTAATTTCTAAGACACAAGTCCCACATCTGCAGAGATATTAGGGTGACTGTCTCCCATTCATCAAACAGTTAGTGGGAGTTTCCAAATTGAAAGAGAACTGTAGGCAGGTTCCTATTCATATCTCCAAGGCATTGCTGGAAAACGAGCTTCAGCATGCACAGAAATCCTTGACTTCTGCTCTGATAACTGAAGGACATGTGCCAGAGCTGTCACATGGAGTATGAAATACTGATAGAGAAGCCAAAGTCTCAGACTTACCAAGGAGATCTTCTAGAAGAGGCCGTTAATCATGGCAATTGATGATACTTTGAGTTGGTCAGAGCCAGCAGTAGCAGTGGGGAAGGAGGAAACAGTGGAAGAGGAAAGGTTGATAGAAGAGGCATTGTTACAGCATAGCTGAAGCAACAAAGACCCTGAGGTTCTTCAGACACTTGGGTATCAGGGGTCTGTTATGAAAAGTAGAAAGCATTGGCTGGTGGGCAAGGGCAGGACAGGAAAACCACTCTTAAAAAGTTCTAATAAATGCGGATTTTAAATGTGTGGATTTTATATGTGCCAATATTACACACAGGGCTTCATTAGTTAAACATGTTTAGGGCTAGTGTACCACACCACTGCTATTCACTATGTGAAATATACACCTCCATGTACAAAAGGAAAAGGATATGTGACTTCTACATGGGAAGTACTGTCACCGCTGTGTTCAGCTGAGCCAAGTTTGTGGCAGACCTTGCAGCCTAGCAGAGTGCCAAATTGCCCAATGGGTTTTGCAGTGTACATGGTTTCATGTTTTATTTGGTGATGAATAATTGCCATAAAGTGTTTGTGGAGATAAAGAGAATAAAGCAAGAGTGTTATGCATGTTTTTTGCTAAGAATAATAGCATAGTATTTGTTCATGTAGTGTGCGAAAAATATCAACTATCACAATTTGGAGGCCCTAGGCCAAATTTATCTGTTACTGACACCATCTACCAGCATACTGCAGCTGAAACCATCAGTTAGTCCTCTATTTTAAATACTTCAAACAATATGAGATACCTCATTTTGAATTTTAAGCCAAATACTCTTTCCATACTCTTTCCATGTATATATTACATATACACACTTTACTCTTCCAGGATGCAACATGAACAGCCATTATAAAGAGAATGATACAAAACCAAGGCCTCCTCTAATTAAAGTTAACAAGGATGAATAACCAGTAAAAAAAGCAAATACATTCATAAACACATGCAAAAAAAAAAGTGATGTAACAGCAGCAGAAAGTTACTTTGCCATTTTCTATCTTCTCTGGGATCAGCCACCCCTGTCAGATGAATTATAAATGAGCCTTGTGAGACAGATGTATTCTAAGTTTGTTTACTTTGACTTCATTTTTTTATTTTTTTTTTTTCTTAAGAAAGAAGAGGGGTGATTTCAAAACAAAACCCCAAACTTGAAAAAAAATAGGTCAACGAGATCAGTACAACATGATCCAAGCTTAAATATTTTTTCCCTTTAACTGATTTTTAATTAGTATTTTCATAATATTTTATTAATAAAGGTCCACAAAGAATCAAACTTCCAGATACAACTTCTGAGCAACTTTGGACCTAGACTGACCTGGGCAGTGCCTCCAGTGGGTTCCCTGCTGATATACTACCACACTTCTGGCAAAGATGTTTTTACATCCTGGCCCAGATTTTGGAACTGAAAATTACAAAGAGAAGGAGGAATGAGCAATGTTAAAAATTGTAAATCAGTCCAATGCATTTCAAATTAGATTCTGGTAGAATATAAAACAGTGAAGGTGAAATATCGTTTACAATAGAAAAACAGAAGGAAATAAGAGAAAACCTGAATAACAAGCAATGGAATAATCATGTGACACAGCTGTATACTGCAGAGTGTGAGATGATTCAGAGGATCATAGCTGAGCAGTAATAACCTAAGGTCCAATTGTGCTTAACTCCGTGAAGTCATTGCTGCTGACTTTACCAAGATAAGGTATACAGCTGATACACAGCTCAGAGTTTGAAGACCAAGTGCCAGATATCTTGCAACAGATAACCTTCAGAAAAGATCCTTTGTCCATTTAAATCACCTAGACTTCAAGGACTTTGGATGAATTTTACCAGCCTGCTCCAGCTGGGGATGCAGTCATCAGTTGATAAAACAATTGTGGGAAAATGTGTTGTTAGGAAAGAAACTCATAATGGAATACAGTTCTAAATGTTGTTAAGTGAACTGAATATTTCATACTGATGTTGAGTGATATTTTCTCTTTTTGCAGCTACTGCCATGAGCAATGAGGAAAAAGAGCACTCCATCTGGCCACAATCAAAGGCTGATGAATTTCATGTCTAAAAGGGAGCTTCAAGACAGGCTTCTGGACTCCAGATGAACACTTAGAAGTGATGGGGAACCCTCTGTCAACTGAAGATTTATTCCTACAACTAATCACTTTCTCTTTTCAGATATGTACCTTAAGCATAAGCACACACCTCACTTTCAAGGCTTGGCCATCAAGCTGCCTTTATCATCAAGAACAGTTCAGGCTTCTCTTGAACCAAATATTTGATCTTCAAGTTCTAAAATCCATTTCTCTCCCAAATCCTTGTCACAAATTTTCCAGTACTCATAAGCTATAAATAGAGACAGATGGAGAGAAAAATAAAGACGCTTATGCCCTTGAAACCTTTTTGGTTTCTGGCAGGAAGAAACTTTCTGGCAGGAATCAGTGGAAGAATGGTAGCTATTTTGCTTTTAAAAACATTTGAGTTGCTCCTCGTAAGTAAGGCCAGCTGATGCGTAAGGCAGTTGACTATTTCAGTACTGTTGTGGAACTGGCCAAGGAGTTGCTTAAAATACTAATTCCTTTTGACAGAAGCCCTCCAAGACAGCTTCAGACAATTACGTCTGGAACTATCCAAAAGACAGACTTCAACCATGGCAAATTTTATATACATACAGGAGGCACAGACAATGTTACTTGTCACATATCACCATTTTCAGGAATGTATAATAGGTACTGGAGACCATTTTCATAGCCAGCACACTTGTTTTGAAACTGCTGGTCCAAAGACCTGATGTTTGATCTGTAGAACATCTCTGATCTCTGACTATGTCTCAGTTTGTTCTGATAGTGCAAATTTCTATCCTCCAACAAATTGCAGTGGAAGAACTAGGACTTCTGCATGCATATATGGTTGGACAGAGGCTCAGGTCTTAGAATAGGTAGAGCTTCTATGTAAAAGATAAATCCTAATTTTTAAACAACTTAAATTGTATGCAATTACACGCAAATTTAATTATATATAAATCTAAATTATAATGCAATTTTAAAATTAGAATAAACAGTTAAACAAACATGCAAATTAACTTCTAGATCTACCTTACTGGTCATTGTTCTCACCTTGCCTATTTTGTGCTGCTAAAACAAACAATTTAAATGCAGGAGGTGAAATGCAAGGTTTTTAGTCCTAGAAAAAGGACCTTCATGCTCTTTATTCATATTATATTCCAAGCTTTCAAAAAGAAAACAAAAATTTGACAGCTCTTGGATTAGGCCAACAGACAATTTGGACTAGCACATCTCCTTTAAGGAGATTTTGTTTGTTTTAGAAAAGAAATAAAAAGTAATAAATCCAACAATATATTGATAAATCTCATTTCCTTTTCAGATGGGTCAAGAAGCAGCTTTTAATTTGTATAAATATGATCCTGAACGTGGCCATTGGCTTTCAATCCAAGGCAGAAGTTGTGTGTGCAAAAAGTGCATTTACAGAACTGGACCAGTTAAAGGTGGACCAGTTATCTGTCTCTGTAGTTGCTAGTTTTCTGTTAATCTTTTATTCCCTGAATTGCTTGACACGTGTGATATTGCTGACATCTCTGTGTCCCGGGTGCCTAAGCTTCAAATTCGCTGTGGATGCGGAGTGCTACAGCACCTTTCACCGGCAGATGTCTCTCGGGCTGTGTAGAAGCACAGCCTGAAACGCTTGTGCAGTCAGGCCATAAGGAAACTCAGCTGGTACAAAACCCCGTTATAGTTCCAGCCTGGGACATGTGGAAATTTAATGAACTCGCTTCAGTAACGCAACTGCTGCTGTGTATAAAAAGTATTAGGGCAGAGCCTCGTTCAGTACATCTCAATCTCTACACTGCGTTTTGGCTGCCTCTCTCTGTTGAGCATAAGGGCTTCCTTGCTCCTTGAATAGCCATCACGACTTGTTTGCAACATCCTCCATGAATGCTTGTGGCCAGACAATTAAAAAAGCTAAACCAGCCTCTCTGCTCCTGTTTTTGGAGCCCCCAAGGATGCTTCAGTGTTGCTGAGAGTATGTTGCTTGGTCAGTATACTGTCCATAAGTCAGACAAGGTCAAAAATGCATGGACTAATACATGCGTTTTTCAGAGCCATGGGAAACACTAGGAAGAACCCACGTGGTGCCAGAAAATGCAATAAGGCAGAAGAGATGAGAATCTAGACACAATCCAAACAGTGGACTTTTTCCTAATATTTTTTCAAATACAAAACTTAAAAGACATTATCAAGGCTGTGTGTGCAGTGAGCAGAGTGATGCAGACAGAGCTCACAGGAAGAAATCCTCTGCTCAGGTAAAGAACCAAACTGCAGACTTCTTCCTTCCTTCGAGGCATTAGGATAATGGGACTGTTAGAATCAGGGAGACAAGACTGGATGAAGAGAGCACCTTAGTGGTGGACTCCACTTTGTCAAGCTCAGTCTCTCCCCTGCACAGATCTTGCACAGTTCAGATGGCGTAGGTACCAACTCTCCTGATGCTCAGAAAAATCCATACCTTGGCAGTCATAACATCAGCTTGTGACAGGTGGGAATGCTAAGCTGTGGAGGTTGAGTTGAATGCTGAATGCTGATTGCTTCAGAGTGTCCTGGTTTGGGCCAGGATAAAGGTGGTTTTCTGTTTCTGTACTTTTGCTTTTAGCTAAGTCCCTTGTAAGTAGTCTCTCTGAAATTAACAGCAAGTTTCTCAGACAGTGTGTGCTTCTATGATTGATAACACTTGATGTTTATAGTTCCAGCCAGAGACTGGTATGCAGAGCCAAGGACACTGCTTTCCTCAGCTCTGAGGAAAACGTTTTACTGTCCAGGAGGATAAAGAGGTCCCACCTGAACCCTCCTTTAGGGAGGAACGGACAAGATAGATGCCAGAATTGACCAAACAGAGTATTCCATTCCATATACGTCACACTCAGTATAAATTTGAGGCATCACGTGGGCCGAGCCAGATCTTTTCCTGCTTCCCTTCCTCCCCGGCATCCTGGAAGGATCCTGTCCATTCGTCTGCCTGTGGTCCTGATCCGTGCCAGCCCATATCTGTGTGTTCCTGCCTCCGGTTCCCGACTGCTGCCGACTCCAGGAGTCCAGCCTGGACTTTCCCAGGGCTGCCCTACAGCCTCGGTGGTGACGTGAGAGTTATTGGGGGAGAGGGGGGAGGAATGTGGTTTCCATTTTCCTGTATATTTGTATATATTTAGTAATTTTTCCCTATTTACCATTACTGTTTCATTAAAGTTGTGTAGTTTAGTTTCCAACTCATAAGTCTCTCTCCCTTATTCTCTCTCCTTTCTTCATCGAGGGGACAGAGAGATTAAAGAGAGCGTCTGTTATTCGGTTTAATTGCCGGGTCAGTGTTAAACCGTGACACAGAGCACTGAAAGACAAGTGATGAGCACCCATCCCATAGAAAGAAGACTACTTTCTAAAGGACACTTAGCATCCAACTTTGGTCCATCTGACTGAGCATTGTGGATGTATTTCCCACTTGTTTGCTTCCTTATCCAGATCCCTATGAGTAGCAAGATACTCTCAGGAAAATGGAGCTACAGCAAGGTTTTATTCTCCAGCCGGATCCTCAGCACATCCATATGGCCTTGTAAATGCATGTTGGAAAAGCCCTAAATAGAGAGCTTGTAAGATAGAATGCAACCACTCAAAGAAGTTTTCTTGGCCAAGGAAATGGACTTTAAAATGTGCCCAAACATGGATGTACTGTAATGGTTCCATCACAGAAGAGACTGTAATGGTTCCAGACAACTGCCCTTCCACTTCCCTAAATTATTTCTAAAAGCAGGGG
This sequence comes from Calypte anna, assembly GCF_003957555.1. Lineage (NCBI taxonomy): Eukaryota > Metazoa > Chordata > Aves > Apodiformes > Trochilidae > Calypte > Calypte anna. Next base: position 21,714,613 of record NC_044274.1, on the reverse strand, counting down.
CACATGCAAACCCAGAACCCAGCACCTTTTCTCACCTGGCTACAAGCTGAAGACACACAATCCTTCTGACAGTATGTTTAGTGCTGGGACCAAAATGATCAAAGCCACCTTGGAAATTTGCACATACAAGGGGAATAAAATATTGAATGTGTTCCAAGTACCCTCTGTTAAGTGTTCAGGCTAAAGCTTTAAAAGAGCAAATGTTAACAAACACTAGTTGTTTAGCTTAAATTAGTAAGTTTTAAGTAGAATGAATCACTCAGAGTCAATCCTTTAGCATTAGCATGAGTATTGAGATTCACTGAAGCCTGAGCCTGTGAGCAATGGACTTCTGCCTAGTTGTGCTTTGGCATGGGTAAGAGTTAATTTTCTGTAATAGCTGGTACAGTGTTGTGGTTTTGATTTAGTATGAGAATAATGTTGATAGCACACTGGTGTTTAGTTGTTGCTAAGTAGTGTTTTTCCTAAGTCTAGGGCTTTTTAGTTTCTCATGCTCTGCCAGTGAGAAGCTACACATGAAGCTAACCAGAAGATAAGGAGGCAACAACCATTGGCAGAAGCTGCAACTCAGCAAGGTAAGAATAGTCTGTGCCTCGAGACAGAAAAACCCAATGAAGCATTAAGAGACTCCAGACCAAAAATCACCACTGGACCAGAAAGGCACATGAAGAACACATGAAGAGAATGAGGGCTGCGTGCATTTTTTTACAGGAAACCTGGGGCTAAGCCTGAAGGAAGGGGTATGCATCAGGCTCATTGCAGTTGCTTGCTCCAAAGGGTCTGTGGTCCTAGTGGTTAAAGTTCTGAGTGGTATGTGTGTGTCCATGAATGATATGTGAGAATCCTTGTGCAGTAGCCTCATCCTTAATGTATCAAGAGCCTCCAGTGCACTTCCAGTGCCTAATCACACACAGCTGGAAACAGGATCTGCATTTTTTGATCTTGCTAGTTAAAACACATCTTAAATGGTTTTGTGGCACATGGGCACAATTGCTTTTGCTATGGAAATGCTATCACAGCCATACTAAAAGAGATTCTGACTCAAGCTTTGTCATGATTTATCTGTAATTCCATTGGTAAAAAGCTCTGAGAACAATAACAAGGCTGGTCACATCAAGCTCTCCAGACAATTCAGTAGCAGCATTCAGCCTATTTCACAGGTTATACCAGAGGTGTTTGACCTACCCATTTCATGCTGTACAGTCCTTCGTTTATTCGTTGTATGAAAGAGCATACTTTTGTGTGTAAAGGAGCATACCAAGCAGCAAAACTCTGGCAGAACCCCCTAACCATTCATAATAATATGAGGCAAAAAACACCAGGCAAGATAGGAGAGTTTTGTAGCACTCTTTGTAGTCAGAGACAGTAAACATAAGAAGATAAGTATAATAGGTAAGGTACTCTCATTTAGATCCAAGAGAGCCGTGGAGGATGAATTTTCACTGTTAATGCGCTAACCAGCCTTCATGTTCACCTAATGCTAAAAGCAGCTCCCACTCTGGGCTCCGTAAGATGATGGTTCTCAGATTTTATAGCTGTTCATATCACACAAGTCACAGTCCTGACAACCACGAGGTAAACCCTTGCATAGGACACCACTGGATGAAGAATCTGCCCCTGCTGCAGATGTTCCTTCTGGCTGCTGAAGCTTCACTACCAAGGTAGAAGCTTAGCACTGCATCTGTGCCAGTTTCAACGCTTCTCCCATTTTGCTTTGTCTTTGGAGACTGTTTATATTTCTGTAACACCAGCCCCAAGGCAGGCAAACAAATGCTTTTCCCACTTGCTTGAGATGCTCTGTTTTATAAAATGGGAAGCAGAATGGTGTGAGTTTGTACAAGTTAAAATCAATATCTTCTCCCTAGTAATAGCACTATGTGATAGGCTTAAACACTTTAAGCCTTAAGCATCAGCTTAACATTGGAAAGGAAAAAGAGACAGGACTGCTGACAGCAAGACTAATTGATTCTTTCTGTTTGTTGTTGTTGTTTTAGCATGAAGCTTTTTGAGGCACATCAACATGCGAAAAAATATTTTAATGTGGCTTATATCAGAAAATTACAACACCTCTCTTCATTACTGTGGTATTGAAATAAACCCCAGTCTGCAAGCTGAAGAGTTAAGGCAAGTCATCTGTAACTTTACCACATGACCACAACCTGACAAGGTAAGAATTTTTCTCCCCACTATGCAAGATTTTAAAATACTGTATTATCAGTAAATTATTCAGAAAAAAATCCAGCTGCAATATGAGGATTCTTTCAAAAACATATTTTTGTTTGGAAAAGAAAAGGGATTCATTTCACACACAGGCCAGATATTCACTGAAATTAGGTTTACTATTCTCTATCAATACCTAAGAAAATGTAATGATTTTCTTATACTAGGAACAATGCAGCTAGGAAAAATTACTTTTTTTAAAAAAAATTAACTTTGTTGAAGGTTTTAAGCATTTTCCCATGATTAATTAAATGTCAATTTTCCATAAGTAATTATATATCTAGTTAAAATAAAGGGAGAAAAAATTTACACAAACTATCTATTTTTAAAAAGAAAACCAGTTTTATTACTTTTTTTTTTTTCTACACGGAATTAAAAAGAACTTCCACTAGTACGTTTTTTTCTGCAAAAATATGGCTCTTTTCAGTCAAGCCCATTTTCATCTGGAAAGAAACCCTCAACAGAACAACTGTAATCTGTACTAATAATTCATACATCTAGAATACTCTTTCACCTGTCCTCCTGAAAATGTTCTACAAATAACAGACTGAACTGCACAGAGACAAAAGAACTGCTTTTGATTTATAAGAAAAGATAAAACTAACAAAGCAAGGGCCCACTTTTGAGAAGCAAATACAGGATCAGCCCAGTGCTCTCTCTAGCCAAGTATCCTTTTGTTTGCCTGGCAGGGGAGGCCAATCCCTTGCACTTGTGCTGATCCCTGTAATTTTCCAGGAACTTCAGCCAAGTAATTTTTTGGTGGGAGGAGACTGCCTTTACCTATCCCTAGATAACAGAATCTGCCATGCGTATGTGCCAAGAGTATATGCCTAGAGACTATCTGAGGTCAGGCATATGCTATATAATGTATATAAGATACTCATTATACTCCTCTACCATCTGTCAGTACACAATGAGGCCTGCCTGAGTTAGAAATGGTACCCAATTGATACACCTTTCTAGCATTGCTACCTGTGGCAGTGGGTTCTAAAGCTTAATTATACATTGTGCAACTTCAGTGGTAGCTCCTTTTTTTTGCTTGCTCAGGGTCCATTACCTACCAATTTGCTGTATTAAGCAAAGTTGCTGTATTAAGCAAAAATCACTGTGTGTGCATCAGGTTCAATTTTGATTTCACAGACCTTTGTGATAGCCAGTGTTTCCTCTCTTACAGTCTTGATATAGTGTGTTGGTCACTCACAGTTCTGAAGACGACAGATAATTTTATAAGTTTTATTGCTCTTTATTTTCACCATAAATAAGTTCTAGAAGCCACACCTGTTTGATGCTCCTGGAGGAGCAATGAAAAGCTCCATCCACATTGCTCACATAATAGGTGGTTACATCCTGTATTGCCTGAAATTACTACCTTACCATGCACCAAGAAGCAGGGATGTGTTTCACTAATAGTATCTTGTTGACAGCCCTCATTTATTTTTTCTGACATTAATGAACTGCTCAAACATAATTTCACTCTTCTCCACATCATTTCAGACTGACTAAAAAAAAAAAATCATCGCTGTTTAAAGATATCGCATTCTTGTAGTTCATGCTGCAAACATATCCCCAGGCATCTTACACTACTTGACCTTCTTAATCATTGCTTTGCCTTACAGCATTGGTGTTTTAATTTCATAGACATCCATAAAGGCCATCTACAGCTCAGAAATGCAGCACGTCACTTCTTAGATCAGCAACAATAGGCCATGCTGGTGGTAGAACCATATTCCTTAGTTCATTTCAGACAGCAGCCTGGGTTTCTACCTCTTGCTATAGCAATAGCACGTTGCATAGCATTTCCAGGAGTTACTCCACTTTGTCCTGACTCTTTGTGTTCTTGTTTCAATCTGGTCTGAAGCTCATTAACCTTGTGCTCCATGCAGTTTGTATTTGAAGGCAAGAACACATGCACATTGGTGCACTATTTGGAAACTTGTTTCCCATGTTTGCATATAGTAGCTTTTTTCAATTGCAATGCATGGGTTTGTTTCCTGAAGTTTCACTGCTTGTCTAAAGTATAGCCATTTAGTACTAAGTTTTTGTTATACTTTTGTTAAACTCTCTAGCATTTGGCAGCTATGTCTTCTTACTATATGGATATTAGCATTAAAATTTTCTCTTTAAACAGCCTTTGTGTTTCAGCTTCTTCTAAACTCAGTTATGATCCACTTCCTGTCAGACTTACTCACATAATGCCTGAAATAAGCATGAGATTTAGATACAAACAAGGGAATGAAAAAGTCACCAATACATTTTATTTCTATGTAACTATACTTTTGGCAAGACAGTTAAAAATCAAAGCCATTTACAAGACATCTGGATTACCCATGGGAGAGGTGGATTCCAAAGAATCCAATCTGATTTTGAACTTTTTAATCCAGAAAGTTTAATCTAAAAAGAAAACATTTATGTACTAGTCACAGGAGTGGATACCCAAATTACTGCAATGTAAATATTGGCAACTATGCCACATTACTTTATAACTGGAATTCGAGCTTGGCAATAAGGTCACCATCTCTCCTCTGCATATTATCAGTCTTTGAAGCCTAAATTGATTTTTAAAAAATCCACAAACCCTATAGAAAAAGCCACTGTCAAAGGGACAATTCACTGCTGACACCTCTTCTGGATGTGCTGTTTCTCAACATCACTGGTGGGGCCTATAAGCTAAACGCATCACACGAACTACGTCTCCTTGTTTCAGCTGCTATACTGAATTAAAGGGCCCTAAAAATATATTGGACAACTGGATTGAAGCCAAAGAACATGCCACAACTAATACAAAGGCAGCTGTTCAGAAAGATGATTCTCTCTCTCCTATGCTTCATTCTTTCCCTTTGCTCAACTTGAAAGGATCACTTAAAGCCCTAAGCCTCCCTCCTGCTGTTTTAAGGTTTCATGAGCCAGAAAGCAAACAGCAAAGAACCACCTCTTTTGCAGGACAGCAGCTCACTTTGGGATACTCAGTCCCACACTTCAGTGACTGGTAAGTAAAGATGGCAAAGTTTTCATACAGTGTCTGTACACAGACAGAAGTCATCCCTATGAAACTGAACTTGCCATGTAATTAATTGTACTTTCTTCAGTAAAAAACTTGTTTCTTCACCTGGGATTTTTCTTACATTCTGCAGTAACAACAGAAGAGCCACATAAATCTTCATCTTGCTCAGCATAATCTTAATTGCTCTTAAATGTATCCTCAAATTCCACTGGCAGACACTCAAATATACTTCTATATGATTCCATAAACGTCTCAGGATCATAAACAGATAATATTTTAAAAAAACAGAATGTGTGTTGGATCAAAAAATCTTTCAGTGGCCCTCAAAACGGGTGTGTATATATATATATATATATACACACACACGTATATGTTTATGTATATGTGTATGTATATGTATATGATATGTGTATGTGTGTATATATATATACACATACATAGACACATACACATATCATATACATATACATACATGTATGTGTATATATATAAATACATATATATATATATATATATATATATATTTCCAGCCTTGATACTCAGGTGTTTAATAACTGGTCATCTTTCAAGGGAGAGAAAAAATCTGACCAAACTGAAGGTCTGATTTGAAGTGATTACCACAAGGAATAATCTCTATATAAATCATCCAGGAAAAGAATGTCAGAAAGGTTGATAAACTTTTAGCCAAAATCAACAAAGTATACTCACATTAGAAAGAATTTCTTTACCGAGAGGGCGATCAAGCATTGGAATGGGTTGCCTTGGGAAGCAGTGGATTCTCCATCCCTGGAGATATTTAAAAAAGAGACTGGATGTGGCACTCGGTGCCATGATCTAGTAACTGCAGCAGTAGTGGTTCAAGGGTTGGACTTGATGATGTCTCAGGTCCCTTCCAACCCAGCTGATTCTATGATTCGCATGAACTGTATGCCACTGGCACTATCTGCTCCCAAAATCAGTAAGGCTGTTTCAACCATCTTGACAGTATGCTTCATTAACTTTGAAGAAACTTTGTTTTCATGAAAGAATAATAGAACGGTTCATCTGGAAGGTCTTCTTACAGGTCTCCCAGTCCAACCCCCCTGCAGTGAGCAGAGATATCTTCAACTGGATCAGGTCACTCAAAGCCCCATCCAGCCTGACAATGTTTCCAGGGAGGAGCATCTACCACCTCTCTGGGCAACCTGTTCCTGTGTCTTACCATCCTCATTTAAAAAGTATCTTCCTTTTATCTAATCTCTGCGTACCCTCTTTGAAGTTAAAACCATTACCCCTTGTCCTATCACTACAGGTCCAGAAAAAGTTTGTCCCCATGTTTCTAGTAAACTAGTTCAATTTAAGTATTGAAAAGGCTGCATTAAGGTTTCCCCACAGCCTTCCCTTCTCCAGGCTGAATCACCCCAATTCTCCCAGCCCGTCCTCATGGGAGACAGCCCTGAGGTGATTTTTGTGGTCCTCCTCTGGACATGCTCTAATAGCTCCAGATTTTTCTTGTGCTGACAGCTGCAGAACTGGACACACAACTCCAGGTGAGGTCTCAAGAGAGTGGAGGGGTGGAATCACCTCCCTTAACTGCTGGACACACATCTTTTGATGCAGCCCAGGCTACAGCTGGCTTTCTGGGCTGCAAGCACACATTGCCAGCTCATGTTGAGCTTTTCAGGCACCAGTACCCCCACATCCTTCTCTGCTGAGCTGCTCTCAACTCCTTCATCCCCCAGCCCTGGGAAGTCCCAGGGAGTTGGTTTTGCCCATGCATAGGACCTTGCACTGGGCCTTGTAGAACCTCATGACCTAGGCCCACTTCTGGAGCTTGTCCAGGCCCCTCTGGATGGCATCCCAGCCCTCAGGTGTGTCAGCTGCACCACTTAGCTTGGTATGGTCTGCAAATTTGCTGAGGGTTCACCTGGTCCCACTGTATGTGTCACTTATGAAGATACTAAGCAGCATTGGTCCCAATACACAATAAAGACCCCTGAGGGACACCACTTGTCACAACCTACTCTGTTCCTCTTCCATAAGCAACCTGTTACATTCCTCCTTCAGAGAATGTCAGACATATGCATTCATTAGTTTATCAAGCATAGTTGCAGCAGCTTTTATTTGTTATGGCGTTTTGATATCCTACTTCTTGACTGTAAATAAAACTCAGTGTGCAATACGCTGTTCTTGCCTGAGAACATTAATGCATTTCTCCATCAGTGTTCATATTGTTATGTGTTCCTTACTGCACAGTTTAACATGTTTCACAAAAGGCATTCAACTGCTTAACAGGGCAGCTTTATAAAAACAAATGCGAGTTACTATTTACAACATATTTTTTATTCTCAGTGTCAAATGCTGTTTGTTGCTACTGTTTGTAAGGCTTCATTCAGACCTCAGAATGAGGTATATTGAGGTATTTCTTTTTATAAAAATTAGGCATGCTTAATATAACAGATGAATGAGAATAACAATTGGATTTATGGGGAACAAGCCCTTCCAGCCTGAGGACTGAGCTGATAAAACAACTCTAAACCTTAATATTATATTAGTACAAAAGAACTGCTTCTAATTTTACTAGGACAATAGCAAAATTAGATACAGTTGACTAGTTCATGTATTCAGTTCTGCTGAATCTGACATGCCTTATCAGAACATAACAGCTACAAGGAATTCTTACCATCTCACACAGAAAAGTTTAGCAAACATATAGAACTATCCCCATGAAAACCAGGAAGTAATTGTTTATTTAAGGCATCCTGGACAGACTGTATTAAGGTCTTCTAAAGAATTCAGGTTAAACTCTGTGCAAATGGTTATCTTTTCTGTATTATAAAAAATCAGTTCTCAGAACACTTGCATGTAACCTCTTAGTCAGAGTCCTTTTGACCACTTATCCTTAAGAAGCCTGTGAAATCTATAAACATTGTTTGTTTTCATAATGCTGACAATAGGATTTCTTCCAGTAGAACTTATGTTGTCTCACAATATAAATTTTTAGTGTGATTTGTATTTCTCTTAAGGTGTTCAGTCAAGAAAAACAACTCTTTTTTAAAAAATGTTTTCTTTAAATCCAAAAGGACATAAAAAAAAGATACTTCCCTTCAAGTTGTAAATGTTAGAACTTTAGTCTAAGCATATTTTCACATTTACTTGGGTTAAGAGTAGCCATTTATCAGCCACTATTTCACAGTTGTGCAACACAGTTTCATACAACCAGTTTGTAGGGTTCTTGTAATATGGTATACCATATTACACCTTTCCAAAAAAAACATCCAGAAGTTTAAAAACTGTGGACATAAAACTTCTGATGGTGTTGCTAAATAATTAGTTGATTATTAACTAGTCAGTTGGCACTTTCAAGTTTCTACAAGCTACAAGAATCTGAGACACCCTGCAAGAGAATACTCCAAGCATTTGTAACTGTACACCAAATTTTGGTGTCAAAATGTCAGGAATGTGACTGTTATTTTGTCCAAAAAGTCAGTGGTTCTTTTTAAAAAGTATTTTTCATTACTGAAGAAAATACTCATTTTAGCTTCACAAGGTAGAGCACATACACTATAAAGTTGGATTCCAGTCTTGTGAGTTCAATGGTTTTGGTTTTTCACCACCACAGAAATGTGACCAGACAAGCACAAATTTCTTTGGTATCTTTTTCTTTTCTAACCTAAGCACAACACTGGTGACAGTTTTGTCATAAATTTAGATATGTACCTGGAATAAGAATTTTGCCTTTTCTAACCTGATCTCCCTCCACATTCTCCTCAGCTACCCGTAATAAAGATTAATTCTTCCTCCTCTTGCTGAAGAATACTCTTCAAAGTAGTACACTCTGAAGACAAATATATTTGTCTTCTTCTTCTAATCTGTAAGAATATTTTAACTTATTCTAAAAATTGGCACATCAATGGAAGATTCCTCTAAATATTCTTATGAAATGTAACGTCTCCAAATTCCCATATGCTGGGATAAAAGTGCAGGCACAGATGTCTAGCCCCAGTCAACTGGAAAGATATCTACAAACCACATGTAAATCACTTATGTAACAGGAAAAACAGCAATATGTCAAATGCTTGCAAATAAAGTGTCAAAGTAAGCCAACAGCAAAAATACTGAAATGTTCCTACTTGCTAACTGTAAAGATTTTAAACAGTATTAGATAACTCACTCTTATTTTAAAAAAATAGGCTAATAAGAAAAAATTTGCTTAAGTAAATGAAGAAAATCTAAACCAGTGCAATGTGAATTACAATAGTAATTCAGTTATTTTTCTAGTTAAAGGCATTGGTTTGGTACATTTTCATGGGTTTACAGTGCAATGATAAAGCCTTACTCAGTTGATTACTTTCTTATTTGGGACATGCTGTGAACACTTGGCAGCATAAATCCATGCTATCCAAACAAAATATAAGAATAAAAGGAGGGGGATGAAGTATTGAAACAAGTGATATATGAGAAAACCAAGCTGATTGTGACATTTTGAAACTATCTTTTTAGCATGTAAGCATTTAAATTAATTATAAATACAAAAGTTAGTAAACTTCTAAGCGCTATAAAAATTTGTGATTTTTAACTCAGAAATTCAACATGTTCATTTAGACATCTGAACAGCAGCTTACATAACACATTCTAAAGGCAAACAACAACACAGAACCCTGTTCTCTCCACATTTGCATTGCTTCAAACAAATAGTATACTCTGAAGTACAAATATCTTCAAAGGTTTTGAGCATTAAGGATATTGCACCACTTATTCTGTTTTCTTTGCTTGTTTTTTCTTAACACTATCTCGGTATTGTTCAGAAGATCGGTCACAGACTGAAGCCTCATTGGAAGATGAGGCACCTTCACCCTTCACTTGGGGTGGTGTCTCTTGCAATCTGAAGAACATACGGCCTAATGCAGCCTCAAAGAGAGCAAATGGAGAAGCTGCAGATCTTGTCAACATCATTGTTACCTAGGGAGAACAAGGATGAAGTTAAAAAAATGTTTTAATGCCAGAGCAACTAAAAAAAGCTAAAAGCTGAGTGGCATTTCTAATTTTTACATGATCCTGAGACAACACCACCAAAAGATAAATATGTTTTGAGCTTGAATTGATAAAAAAATGCTTTTTTTTTTTTTCTGACCTGTGCTCTTCACACAACTATATATAAACCATATGCTCAAAAACCTTAAGGTTTACTAAACTCATCCTAAGAGTAAACAACATCTAATGTCATACAACTAAGATAAACAGCAACTTTTATGTGTAAGTTTTGTATCTTGTTCAAACTGAGAAACTGTAAAGGGAGGGGCTACTTCCATTTATGTTAAAGGAATGCAACATGCATGTGTATATATATATATATATATATACGCACAGACAGAATTTAGTTAGAATTTCAGAAATTCGTACTCATTCAAAATTTTGACATACTCAGGAGGAAATTCCTTCAAATACGTAACTTTGAATCAGGATTAAAAAACTGTTTTGTAGATTCAGGTACTGGGCAAGTTTGTATTGCAACAGTTTCCAAAGTTTTCAGAGACATGAAAAGTTTCTAAAGCAAGACACTATTACAAACTGTTGCTTTATTAGTTAAGTAGACGCTTAAGCTCCTGATTGTCCTGTATGACCCTCAGTTTAAGAACTTGTCCACATCAGTGCAGCCTAACAGCCAGCTTCTGAAGACAGCTTTAATTTCTTATTTGCAGAATAAAATCCCTTTCCTTCTCCATTCCCAGCATCCTCAGCTCAACAATGCCTTTACTGGTTTAAGTGGAGAACCATAAGCATCAGCTTCAAGTCTTTGCTCCCCAGAGCAACTTCTCTAAAATTAAAACTTATCAGCTAGTTCTCAGAAAGAAGACTGGCAACTACCACTTTAAGACAGGGTCAAGTCTTTTCAGCAACAGCCCTCATGCTCTTAAGATCACTAGAGACTACTACTGCTGACACAGATTACATTTTCTTACCAACTGATAATCCTGAAAATGGGGATCACCCTGAAAATTAAGAAACTGGGGGAATTAAAGGATTCAGTAGAGAATAAGTATCTATTTTATTATAAAAATAGTTACAGTTACTTCCAAATGGTTTTGAGATACTTTCCACCAGAACACTTACATTGCAAATGTAAGTTTTCACCAAGATTCTCACCAAGCTAGGTGAGAATCTAGTTTCTTGCTTTGCAAATCCATAGATGACTGACTACACAGGTAGGTACAAGGAAGGCATTAAGCAGCTACTGAAAGAACAGCAGTTTCTTTCCGCAACCATACACTTTGCTTGAGATTATGCCAAAAGCACTGATTCCTTTTTTTGTGTTGTTTTTGGGGTTGTTTTTTTTTCCCCATACATTGAACAGTATTAGTAGCAGAAAACATCTTCAGTTCTGCTCATGTATAGAGAACTAGACACAGGTTTAATATATAAGTAGAAGCTGACCTTCCAGAAGCATGCATTCTAAATTGTAATAGAATGTCTGTGTTAGAACTGTTTTGCTCCAATATAACGAAATAAAATATTTTCTATTATTCAGTTATTTGCAATACTTTCACATTCTTACCTTGGAGACAACAAGAAAGATAGTGTATAAAAACATAAGATTGTGTCTTGCTATTGGCAAGTACTGGCTGTGTTGCAGGGTGAAAAGAATTGCTCCTATCAAAGTCACCTTCACAGGGCTGTAAATCAAACAAACAGCATTAATTTCTCTACTCTACAGTCAAAGATGCCATGACTTGGAAAGCAATAAATGTTCTTAATGTGCAAAAGAATTATGTCTTAATAGAACTAATTACAACATGTGGTAACAGTGACAAGGTGCAAAACCTAGGTATAATTAAAACCCAACTTTTACTTTATATACTACTAAGCTTTCTGCCCATAATATGGACAAGCATGAAGTTCAGCACTACTTTCCACACAAACTCATATTTGATAAAACCTCTTCAAATCAATGCCTCTATACATCAGCCTCCACTCCCCTTCTTCCTCTCCCAATATATGTTACTGAAGAGTTAAATCACAAAACTTGCACTATTTGGACTTCAAAAAATGTTCCTTTCCTATACTCCAGGTGCTAGTTATTCCAAGGAGTTGCTTAAGCTGCTGAAAATCAAGAAGTTTGGTCCACTGACACTACAGCAGTTCTAGAGTTATAAGGGTAGTCAGCTTATACTTGACTTGACCCAGGACTCTGCTACCCGGTTTTGCTTGTGTTGACTTACAACATGCAAAGATACACATCTTCTAGCTATCTTCAGTGTGGTGGCAAATCCTTTGCTAGGCATGCAGTCAGAAAACACGAGAACTCTGGTCAATTACCTAAAGTCATCTGAAGAGACAGCACTAATATAGTGGCAGAAAAATTCTGTGCATTTCTTAATCTGCATCTACATGTGACATATACAGGTGACATCCATGTTATTACAAAGCATCTAGTGTAGATACATTATTGGAATTTCAGAAGTCAACATCTAACATAAACCGTGAAAAACTGAAAAAACGCCAAAGGAAAGGCAACAAATTTATCTTATTTTATTCTGCTGCTAAGAGTGGCTGCCGAAAAGCAAGATAACTATAAAAAAGATGATGATGATGATGATGATGATGATGATGATGATGATGATGATGATGACTATTTCTAAAGACTGAGAGTAACATGGGAAAGATAAAACGAATTTTAGGAAATTACCACAGTGAGCTTATCTTGACTTACAAATTATTGCTTGTGGCTTTCTAGCCTGGCATGATCATTTTACTGTACAGACTAAAAAATGGGAGCCGTGTAATGTTCCCCATTCTTTGCTTCAACAAGAAAAGTAACATTTTTGCTATATTGAATACCAATTTGCCCCTTCTCAAATAAGTGATATCTATAGAGGAAAACAATACTGTCAGAGAAAGTAAGAGTGACAATGTTCAAAGGAAGTTGTCTTAATAATACTCAAAACAAGCACTAAAACAGCAGACTTCACTTGCATACTTCTGGTACCACTGTCCTTTAGTTTGGACAAAAGATCATGTCCCAGTAAGAAAAATTGAGTAAACATTGCTTTCCAGCAACTTCCTCCTGACTCAGTACTGCTTTCTATCAACTCATTTTTTCTTGACTCATCTTCCCATTTGTTCTTGTGCTGTCAACCTAAAACAATTAAACATCATCTAAAATTATCAAAGATCATAAACCAATCTTTCACAAGAAAACACTGAGTACAAACATGTCCTACTGAGGTTTTTTGTGACTGGAACCACTATAAGTAAGTGTAAATTTGAGTTAGCAAAACCACAGCTTGAGTATTTTAAAAAACTTACTAGGACATTTTCAGTAGTTCATTGGTTTCAGGTTTCCACACTCCTCTCACCAGCTGCTCAAAGTTGGAAATTAGGCCACCACCAGCTCCTGAAATTGCACAGATTTGCAATAAGCCTCTCCTGAATGCTACCACTACTGCACAACTTGCTACTGCTCCCAGTAAAACTTGCTGCACAAGGTGCTGAATGTGGCACCCAAAGCTCATATTTAGAGACTGATCCAATCTTTTAAACATGCATGACTGAACATCCAACATGAAACCTCAGAGGTTTAGCTACTTAACAAGAATCTCAGGTTTAACTTTATAGATAGAATCTCAACTGATGCACTTGTCACTACAAACAAATGCACTCATCACTACAAACAAATGTCTGAATTACTGAAGTCTCCAGAGGGGGTTGTATCATACCATTCTTCATGTCATCATGTAAATACAGTGTCTCTATAAGCTATGAAGACCCTCTGTGAGAAAAATTAATATATATTTTTACATTAAAAGAACACAAGACAAAAGGAGGTGTTAAGACACTGGCTAATGAGAATGATCTGTGTTATAACCTGGGAAAAGAATACACTAGATCATCACATTAACACATGTTGTTTCCCTCAGCAAAACACAATCCAGAAAACAGAACCAAAAGCAGCACCACTACTTCCTGAAGTGGTTTTGATGTCATGACTTCAAATACAGCCCTAGGAAAGCGACTTCCAGAATCATATTCCAAACAGCAGGCAGGCAAGAAGGCCCATTCCTGCATTTAAAATCAGTTAATGGTTAAAATAAAAAAAAACCAGAAACTAAGTTCTCTGGCCATGTGTAAGGAAAACAACTCTGAGGAAATACACTGTTGGAAGCACTAAAGCTACACAGATCTATTTCTTTATTGCCATGAACTGCCCAGCCTACAAGCCCTTACAAGACCTGAAGGGAAAAAATGAAATTCCTTCCAAGTTATTCAATGTCACCCTTAATCCAGGCAGAAAAACTGCTGCACAGGCTTTTCCCCTCAGGGGACTACAGACTGTACGAGGACTATCACATCCAGCACAGCAAGGACTGGTGCTACCAGAAGGGCTGAAGGGCGAGCATTTAAACATCACTCAAAAACATCACAATCCATCAGAACAAGTTGTTATGCATGCTACCTCTGGCCCAGCCCACAGCAACCATAACAAGCCAGGCATCTTTGAAGTGACTGTTTGCATGTGCAACGCCAGCCAGTATCTTCCAAGTCCTAGTCACTTCCTTCATTCCCGCAACCAGAAGGCGAAGAGGCAGAAAGTTAAAGCACCGGCAGAATATGTCTTGTGGGCAGTAAAACACAAGATACCTGAAAATCATGGGAAAACCCATTAGCAGCATTCAAAAGTTTTTGCTAGGGAATTCACTTTCTTACAACCTTTAAATGAGTTTTTGGAACATGACTAATAATGTATGATATACCTGATAACTGTTTTGGGTGGTAGACATACTGGAGCAAATCTGAAACGCTTTTGAGCATGCTTGAGCTCTTGCACCAAATTCATTAAACAGAATTTGAAATAGTTCTTACTGACTCATTGTTCCACAGGAAAATCTAAGTACATGAAGAAGTTTACCAACTGTTCCATAGCTCACATATGTTTTTTGTAATTCAGATTATTAAATTAGTGTCTGACTTTGTGGTTTCTTTTTTTGTGGGTTATTTTTCATTTGTTTGGTGGGCATTTTTTTTGTTTGTTTTTTTAAGGACTGCAACAGAGTAGTAAATTACATGCTGACACCATACTTTCATACTGGAATTACATAACTTCAGCAAGAATGCCCCCATTAGTTAGTGTCATGGCAGATGAAATGCACAGCTATTTTCAAACACACTTTGTACCTGAGTGACCACCAGTTCTAGCTTTTCCAGACTGCCAATTACAACCACATTTTTGTTTTAAAAGCACTAAAAGCACAGTAATACTATAATATTTTTATCAGATCCATTTAAAACAAAGTAAACACGGCTAACAGTGAAACTCTAAGCTGGAGCAGATCCTCCTGCAGGCTCTGCTAAGGCAAATGGAAAATGTGGAGGTGGTTGGTGGCAACCAACATGGCTTGACCAAGGGTAAATCATGCCTCACAGATCTGGTGGCCTTTCATGGGATATGGCATCATCTATCTGGCGTTGTGCAAAGCATTTGGCGTTGTCCCACATAGCATGTTGGTCTCAAAATTGCAAGGATATGGATTTGATGGATGGACCATTTGCTGGATATGAAGTTGGCAGGATGGTTGCAATCAAAGTGTTGTGCTCAAAGGTATGATGTCCAAATGGAGAACAGTGAGGAGCTTAAGGCTGCCTACCAAAAACTTCTAGGGCTATATTCTTCTCCAGTGTACTCAGCCTGCAAAGGAGAGATACACCTCTTGTATCTAATTTCACTTCACTTGGAACTACTACCAGACATCATAAAGAGGAAGAGTCATCCTTCATGGTTAGAGAATAGAAATCTGAACAGCATTTGACTTTTTCTGGGAGGAAAAAAAAAAAAAAAGCTTATCTTTTATAGCACGATGCCAGGTAAAGTTTGACTGAAGTCCTGCCTTCATTATATATTTTAAAATATATAGTTACATTAGTTATATATATATACTTATATTAGTTATATATTTTTAAACATAGTGTCATGCAACAGCCTACTTCCCTTATACAGTAAATTAACTAGGATTTATGTTAATAGGTAAGTACTGTTCTGATGTTTAGTTTCAGCCTTACTTTTGAACTACTTATATTTTTCCTTTTTCTCCTATTGTAAAGTCAATTGCCTTTGCATGCAACCAAGCTTTGGCTGATATGAGCTCAAAGATGTACAGAGAGTATGTATTTTAATGGCTACTGCAAATGCCAAATAATGCCTGTAATCAACAGGCAACAGTAAACAAAATTAATTTACAAATACAGAATGTGGGTTTAGGACCCTGAAGCACGGGTAACTAGATTGAACCTAGCATTGCAGTTTCACCACAGCGTTTTTGCCTATCATTTTTGCTAGCAACACTTACTAACCAGTAGATGTCACTCTTCTACAGACTATTCAGGAGCACTAATAAAGCACAGCATACCCTCTTTCATTTTCCAGCTTTACTTAAGGCTTGGGGAAATTCATTTCACATGATTCAGGATTGAGAATTAAACTTATTATGCTTATGAAGAGAGAACTCCGTAAACCTAGTTTAAAAGGTTTCATAACACTCATACCTTCTCATTTAAAAACACATTTGTGCACAGCAAGTTGCATTTGACCATGTTACATTCAACAGAAATCATGTTCTGTTTAGACGTACTCCTAACCTGTCATTTGTTAAAACAAGGAGCTATGTTGCCTGCATCAGTCTAATATGAATCATAAGCAGATCCTACAAGCTTTGCTAGTATTTCACTATTTATTGCACATTATTCCTTTCATGCATTTACATAAATGAAATCTGTCACATTCCATAGCAACATGAAGACCAGAAGACTAATATGCAGATATACACAGACTGATAGAAATACATACTTCCACTGCAATGGATTTGCAATTATAAAACCTAAGGAAGGTACAAGGCACAGATAAGATAGGAATTGATATTTCTAAGTTCAAACACCAACTGTGACTTACATATTTTGGTAAGCTTGATTCAAAGGTCACTTTCTGGAAAAAAAAAACTCCACTGGAAGGCCACACTTACATGAAAATACCTCCAGTGCTTTTTTTAATTCCAAACCAGGTCAAATTGTGGCCTTGATCACATACCCAATTTCCCATTCAAATTCTCTACTATATTCCACTACAACAACCATTCATTCATCTGGGAACAGGGAAAAAACAAAAAAAGGATGTCAGGAAGTAGAAATTAGGAGAGGAAAGAAGATCTGTGTCTTAAATTCCCAATTACAGAAAAGTTCAAAGCTGTTCTATCAGCTAGGCTCAGGGCTTCAAGAGCCCAAAGGGCTTTGCTACTGCAAAAAAACCAGACTGCATTTATGAATTACCTATATCCAGAAAAAAAACTAGTTAACTGACGTCCACTTTACTCCAAAATAATGTTTTCAGCTTTTTAAATGAGACCACTCTAAAAAGCAAAGGCAAGCCTAGCTTAGTGATTGAGCACTTTGTTTTAAAATAGCCTGTAAGAATTCTCTCCTACACACATTTTGTTCCTATAGAACAGGATCATAACAGCTACTTTGCTGCAGTAACATTCTGGATGAAGAAATAGTATCCAAATCCATATTTTAAAGTTAAGCTTCTGTTCTACATGGAAGCTTGAAGGTTCAATCTCAGTTTACAAAGTATAGCTACCTCAGAACCAACACTAAATCATCTAACTCAATTGTGCCTGCTTACCAAACTGAAGATGCCAGTAGAATATTTGTGCCCTTTGCCAGAAATGTTACTGGAGGTTCTGCAAGCATCACTGAAGACAAAACTGAACCACCAAAGCAATAAAGCATGGCACTAAACCAGCAGGCAATTGGGCTTTGGACTGCCACTTCCACAGCTCCTGAAACAAAGAGAAAGGATGCATCAATAGATATAAACATTTGAGAATCTCATAGTGTTTTAAAAGTCAATATTCTTCAAATAATTAAGTCCAACATTGCTTCTTTAGGTAATGAAAAATCCTGCAGAAACCTCTATGCTTTCACAGAATAAATCTTCAGAAATACAAACTTCAGAGTATACTGACTTAAGCATATGCTATCTAAATAAAAGTGACATTTTTTTCACTGAACAACTTTTGTGGGTTGGTTTATTATTATATAACTATTTGGCTATCAAGAAGAAAAAGCTTTCAGAGCACAGCTGAGAGGTCTCATTAACAATATGGCATAGATACACCACTGCTTTCAAATTTTTATTTAAAATATGTAGGTGGCTTTGCTGACCTAGTGAGGACTGGTACTGGTAACTTTTGGGACATGTATCAACAAAAGCTATTTCTGCGTGTAGAGTGTTCATTAATTCAAGGTCACTGTTTGCCCTTATAATGCCCTGCTGTGTTTGCTGACCAAAATGAAAGCAGTATCCAAAACAATTATTAAGTAGTTTCACCTGCAATTCTGAGCACAAAAAATATTACATTGGAGATAATGGGATGTCTTAACCACTTTACCAAAGTCACAAATATCCTCAAGCTGTTGTTTTGCATATTTCTTTCCACTTCACAGAATGTCAAGAGTTGGAAGGGACCTCTGAGGATCATCAAAAATCTAATGTTGCCAAAGGTTTCCCTTCACACAGGTGCCCTGTTTGCCTGAACTAGTTTAAATTTTCTACAGTCCAAAGCCTTTAGTTCACAAAAGCAGAAATAAAACCTAGTGTCTGCCCCAAAATGAAAACTGACATGTCCCCAGCACAAAGAAGAAGCTTTTGGTTTTTCAAGCATTTTTGTGAGAAAAGAAGCAAGATGGGAAGCTCCTATGTATTAAAGCGAATAGAGTGCTCTCAATACAATTCACTTCATAAAAGGTATTAAGAACTTTGTTCCAGGTTCAGTGCTGGCACACCTACCATATATTGTATAACTACCTAAATTCCTATGGAACAGCCGGTAAAAAAATGAGCACTCCTAAGTATTACAGAATATCTGAATACAAGTAACATCCCAATTTTTAAAAAACTATTGCATAATTTATTTTCCATATTGCAGCACCTGGTGTTCCACATAGGCTATGCTCTCAGTCTTGTTACTGTGTATAACCCATTCTCCAAAGTAGTTATCAATTACGTTCATGTATATAGATCTAACAGAAGAAAATTCTAAAGCCTGTTAATGGTAATTAACAGCAAAAGTAAAAATACAATTTAGCCTATTACATCCAGATCCCATATAACTGAGCGTGGACCTGTTTTCACCAACATATTTGAAAAGGGTGAGACACAAAATATTAATGGTTTGTGCTTACTATACTGAGGTTTCCTCAATTAAAAAAATTATAAAAATTAACATCTACAATCCTGATAGCCATTACACTCAGAAAAAAAGACAGGAAAGATTTTACTAAGTGGACACTCTCTGGTCCAAAAGAACTACATTAGCTTTCTTCTTTCATGTAATTATTCTGTTTAATGACAATTCTACATTAAAAGTATTACTATATACATACTTTAACGTGAAAGGACTGAATTCCTTTCCTTGTAACAGAGAGTATCCTCCCCCCATATTCAGTACTCTGAACAGTACTCAGTACTTCAACAGTACTCTGTTGAATAACTCTACTAAATGCTGCTGTAGCATTACAATACAATGTGACCATATGAAAAAGAAACATCCCAAACTTCCCAAGATGATGAGAAAATCCAGCTAACAGAGCAGCCAACATAAATCACATGGGAACATGTTCTGGAAAAGGGGAGTACTGCTAATAGATCAGCAGATCAACATAATCACATTATGTACAATCTTTAACTCCTGGACAGGAGTAATACAGGACCTAATCTGCACAGTAATCTGGCCTTCGAGCGAGACAGGTAACCAGATCATGACAGGAGGTTCCACATTCAAAAACTGTCAACCTCCAGACCAGTTTTTGTTTTTTTTTTAAATTTTAAATCTTACACTTTGGACATGCATTGCCAGGTAGGCATGCAACAACCACTAACCTCACACCTTGAAGCTTGCACTGGCAGAGAAGTAATGACCTTAATATCTCACTGGTGGCCTTCTCAAAATATCAAACCACCTCCTCCATCCCTACAAAATGCAGCATGACTGAGAGCTGGCTAACAAACTCAGCTGCTTCTTCACTCCATCAGGTGTTCAGTCAGATTACTAAGATAATGAAAGGAAAGCACTCCAGGTGCTGTGCCTTTGAGTTCAACATATCGCTCTTATTTTTCACACACAGGGACATTGGCTGCAATTAATGAAACACAGCTTAGAAAGAAGATGCTAATGTATCAGGATTGAAAAGGTTTAAATTCATTTCTATTGGACATTTGATATAGTTTCTAGTTCAACCTGCCTTGTCTCATGCAATTTGTGAAAACTTTTTCATTATTTTTCACTTTCCTTACTAAAAGCCAGGTGTAAAAGGACAAGAGACTGGAAAATTTACTGGATTTAAAGATTTTTCTGTTGGTCAACATTAGATTTTCTCTGCTCAAACATCAGTATTAACATTTCATACCTGCCTTCGAAGAAGAAATATAATAAACATAGAAGACAATGAAGCAAAAAACACTGATACTACTTTAAAGTTTATCATAGCATTGCTATATCTAAATTATGACTGTGATGTAAACATTCAGAAAGTAAGTTCAATTTTAAGTGGGTTTTTAAGTAAGTGGTTGTTTTTATTTGTCCACTGATGCATCCTGTAAAACCAATGAGGCATCATACAACCATGCAAAATATGGTTTGCTAAAAGGCCACTAGCCTTCCAAATGGTATACTTCACTTTCCAAGTAAAGATAGGGTTTCAAAATTGAAGACCTATTTTTGAGTACAGTGTTAAATGTTGTTTCTAGACAACAATAATATAACAACCTTGCCAGCAATGTATTTCTGCCAGGAGGACAAGATCTGCTTTAACTTTTCCAACACATTCCAAATCAGAAATACATACCACATACATATGTAAAGAGCAAGCCAGAAGAACTTGAAAGGTTTTTCTAGAACTCCGGTACAACTGTATATGATGACATCAATTAACTTAAAAGATTTAGAGAGTCAGATTTCATTTCGCAAAACTATGCTAAAACATAATTAGTTGTCTCAACAAAATCATGTAATAGAAAACTTGAAAGAACAAGACCAGCACATTCCTTCCAAATATGACACATTCTACACCCTCAACACCTTTTGCAGTCCCTCAAGTCCCCAAAAAGAAAACTGCTAGTTCTATACCTGACTGGAGTTACAAATGAGCAAATACTAAGCAATCCCAAATGCACTAATCAAGAACTCTTAGCTTAAATCATGCAGAAAGCAGCATGTTGGCTATAGTTCACCAGCTGTTGTAGTTCACCAGCATTCACAAGTGTGAGCAAGAAAATAGAGCTAGAAGGACTATACAAGTCCCAATTAGAGTGCGTACCCAGGCGAGATATAAATATCCACACTGAACTTTTTTCTAAGCAGTGAGGACATGTGGTATTTTCGTGAGTGTAATATGGGATAAAACAAATGCAGGTCTGACTTTATCACATTCACTTGATCACCAGCCACTTAAGCTTAGCCAGTTTTCTCCCGCGAAGTATACCTACTTGGTTTAGGTTTCCAAAAAGAATATATAGTTAGGCCAAGGGAATATTAATCAGTGATAATACATCCATCCTGAGTATTTCATTATGACTGCTACTTCAGTTACAACTTAATGTTTAGATCAAATTGCTTACAAGTGAGAAACAGCCCAGCATGCAGTAACCTGAATTACAGCAATTAATTACTAGAGGATGCTCAAGAATTCTGAAGTTTCCAGCAATTAAGCATCAAAGAAAAAAACACAATCAGCATAGATCTAACCAGACTTGAGATAACACTTGTAATGTCCCCAGGTGATGTCCCGCTGAAGCTGTGCCGATGGCTAGTGAAGCAGACTCCTCTCATCCTGGTCTTAATATGTGTCCATTACAGAGGAATGCATGATAATGTAACATGATAATGTAAAATCCCTTTAGAAAGTAAGTTTCTTTTTGAATAGAGTTATAATATACAATGGCACAATTCTGCACCCAGAAACAAAACTTGGCAAAGATACTAGCAAACATAAGCATTTCATACCAGTTTTCACAGCCTGCACTTACTCAGTGCAGGCTAAGTGCACTTACTCAGCAAGAAGCAAACTTCACCTTGACACACTCAGAAAGGGACCAAACAAACGGCACAGAGCCTCAAAAATCTGACGCAAGCATCCAAATACGCACAGTAATACTGAAAGCCAGCTTCGTTTCCTACATGGTTATTGGTTGGGATGCACAGTTACTGCAGCTGTCCAAAGCCACATAAGTACATATTCTAACCATTCAAGCCACACTAGTACCTATACTTGTGACAACTGAAAACTAGGCTTGGGGCCAACAACCAGAGTGCAAACGGTTTTCTAGAAAAGCCCGTTTATTCTTGGGACTTTTAAAATCCTACAGTGCAAAAAGGTTTTGAAAGAACTGTCTGATTTCACCCATGCCTCTAGCTTTGAAAAAGTAAGAATATTTCAGCCGGGGATTTCCTGTGTGGTTTCTGCTTTTAACTAGACGTTATTTATTGACTGGCTGACTAGCCAAAGCTGCAGAGAATGGGATTTGCACACTTAGGGACTAACAGAGAACATCTGGATTTGGATGCCAGACCAGCCGACGGCAGAGGCTAAGCACAGGAGGGGGAAGGACGCGGCTGCCAGGAGAGCCCCAGCAGCACACGCTCCAGGTCTGTGCAACTTCGGCGGCAAAAGTGGAACTTTGGCTCACCGGGCTCTCTCACTTCAGAGGCCACGAGGAGCGCTGAGAAACCTCCCGCTCTACGGAGCGAAACACAAGCCACCCGAGAGTTTGTGGGAGTATGCAGAGAACAGCGGCTTAGCGACTGGACGTCATTAAAAACAGATTTTTTTTCAGTGGGGGACAAAAGACAACTTCAGTACTTTTTTCCGTTTTACTGGCACACGAAGGTGCTCTACCCCACCCCGGGCCAGACACCCCCGGCTCTCGCAGAGACCCAGGCAAAGCCTCAACCGACGCACGCTACCCCGGGCGCCGCTCGGCCTCCCCTGCTCCCCGGGCCTCCCTGCCCTCGCCCTCCCCTCCCTCTATCCCTCCCCCCCCCCGCCCACGCATCTCCGCCGTCTTGCGTGGCAGCCACCCTCACCCACCGGGGCTTGGTCCGGACAGGGGACATGAGGGGGGAGGGTCACAACATTGAGGAACACAGCGGGGGACACAGGAGAAAGACAGGGGAACACGGGGGGACGGCTGGGCAACATGGGGAGTGGGCTCCGTCCCGCCCGGCCAACCGCCCCCACTCACCCCGCTGCTCCTTCAGCGCCATAATGGAGGCCACGTAGTTCGCCAGGTCGAAGAAGGGAAACATGGGCAGGTTCGAGAAGAGCAGCGGCATCTGCCACAGCTCCATGGCCCGGCGGCACCGGGACAGTGAGCCGCGGAACGGCCGCCCAGTGAGGCAACTGCTACCTCCTCAGTGGAGTTTGGTCCCTGCCGGCCGCCGTCAGCTGCGGGGCGGGGCCGAGCATCTGCCTTTCACGGCGGGAGAAAATGGTGGTGGTTGGTGGCCTTCTCCTTGTGTGGGGCACACCCATGTTGGCCCGACGGAGCCCAGCCAGGCCCTCCGCGGGTCTGGAGGCGTGTTTTGCCAGGCTGCCCACACCTGCAAAGGCCGCGGGGGTCTGGCAGGCACACCGCCTCCAGCTCTTTTACAAGCTGCCCCGGGCTGCGTCCGTGCCGCTGGTTCCCCTCGCCTTTATCTCCGTTTTTTGCCTCGCTGAACACTTAACATCTCCACGGGGTATTTTTTAGTGGCATTTTTTACAAAATCTTCATATGCCTTGTTCATGATGAGCTTGAGATTGGTTGTGGCCACTCGAGCCTTTTTGGCACTCGTGGTGCTTCCCCGTCTCACGTTGCTGCAGCTGCCTGTTAGGCACAGGGCACAGTATTGGGTACAAGTGCGTTTGTTGCCTGTAACCTTTTGTGTGTGTTCCCCTACCCCTCCCCGGTGTAGAACTGTTCATCAGTATTTGGGACTGCCAACACGAATCCCATGTTGATGTCATTTGTTGGTCACTTTTTAATGATTTGTGATACCAGATCGCCGTCAGACTTCAGCAAAAACCCTTTTAACACATTTTTACATCTGTTTTGACAGTGAAGGCAATAATGAACAGTTTTGTCTTGTAAAAGCAGATCTATAACCAGGTTTTCCTTAAATGCTACTGTATTTTCAACAAAACTAGTTTACTCATAAGCTTCACTAGTGAAATATTACTAGAAATGCACTCACTCAAAGATAACTTCTGTGTTTTCTTTGTCTACCAGACTGGCTCACTTGATATTAAAAGAAATTATGTTGTCATGACACTGTTCTTGATTGACCCATGTTGGGGGTTTTTGATACCCTAATTTTTTCAGCATATTAACTTTCTTTTCCCTGGGTATGCAAGTTAAATTTACTGGTTTGTGAGCTTCTGGATGGCTTGTCTACTGAAGAAAGACACTGCTTTTGCCTTTTTCGGTCAGTTTCCACAAGCTGATAAACTGTTGGTAGCACTTAAGATTTGCACATTATGTGGTGAAGTTCTTATTCATTGTTTACCAAGAACTAATTTCAGGAAATAATTGAAGTAACTGTAAGATCATCTTAAGTTTTATGCAGGGAAAGATAGCAATCATCTGAACTTTCCCCAGAATATTTACACCTTGTAATGAATAACAAACCATTCTTTTTGTTGATTTTTCTTCTAACAGTACCATAATCACATAATAAGTTCTCATTCTAAACGCCTCTTTCTGCTTGTCTAGTTACCTGTTTTCTTCCTAATGCTTGCACCATATGTCTGTAGCTGGTTTCTCTTTTCTGGACATTCCCATCCTTAATTTCATCTACATGAAGAGCTCATGATTTAGCTAAATTGATCTCTTACTTTATTAACATTTTAAATTCTTCTTTTTTGTCGTGCTTATGCGCAGACATGGAATCTGCAGTTTGTTTCCTAAAGCAGAAGCTAGTAAGCTGCATTCTCTGGCAGAAATCACTTCACCATCATTTTGTTTCACACTGAACAATGATATGTGTCTATGCAACATAAGTGTTACAGAATTTAGTGATACTAAACTGTAGTGATACCCATGGGCTGTAGAAACGCTAGACCATTTCTACTCCTTGCAGTACTCTTTTATCCCCACAGAGTGGCATCATGTTCATTCTTAGAAATGGAAATTGTTCACAGATTCACAGTGTTAAGGGTTGGAAGGTACCTCGAGAGATCATCGGCTCCAACCCCCCTGCCAGAGCAGGACCACCTAGTGTAGGTCACAGAGGAACGCATGCAGGTGGTTTTGAATGTCTTCAGAGAAGGTGAAGAAGAGAGTGGATCAGGCCAAACTGTTTGTGTGAATTTACTTTATGTAGAATTAGAACTTGTAATATATGTTAATGAATTTGTGTTCATAACCAGTAGAATTCAGGGATAAACTAAGAAAGAAGTGACCAAAAGCAGATGAGACATGCCAAGACCCTAACGGGATTAACTTCTGTCTTGGAGATAATTAGAAGTGTAAGTCCTGGCAC
This sequence comes from Calypte anna, assembly GCF_003957555.1. Lineage (NCBI taxonomy): Eukaryota > Metazoa > Chordata > Aves > Apodiformes > Trochilidae > Calypte > Calypte anna. Next base: position 21,688,846 of record NC_044274.1, on the reverse strand, counting down.
CACTGAGACAGCTGGGCACTGAGGAGTGTAAACACAGGCACAAAAGGCAGGATGAGGCTGCCAGAACTAGCAGATAAGAATCATAGAATCATAGAATTAGCCGGGTTGGAAGGGACCTCAGAGATCATCTAGTCCAACCCTTGACCCACCAGAGCAGTTGCTAGACCATGGCACTGAGTGCCACATCCAGTCTTTTTTTAAATGTCTCCAGGGACGGAGAATCTACCACCTCACCGGGCAGTCCATTCCATAGCCTAATCACCCTCTCCGTGAAGAAATTCTTTCTAATATCTAACCTAAACCTCCCCTGGCACAACTTAAGACTGTGTCCTCTTGTCTTGTTGAAGGTCGTCTGTGAAAAGAGTCCAGTTCCCACCTCGCTACAGCCTCCTTTCAGGTAGTTGTAGACAGCAATGAGGTCTCCCCTGAGCCTCCTCTTCTTCAGGCTGAACAGTCCCAGCTCTCTCAGCCTCTCCTAGAGAGGAGAGTCCCTTCACCAGCTCGAGTCCCTTCACCAGCCTGGTTGCCCTCCTTTGGACCTGCTCCAGGACCTCTACATCCTTCTTAAACTGAGGGGCCCAGAACTGGACACAGTACTCGAGGTGTGGCCTAACCAGCGCTGAGTACAGGGGCAGAATCACCTCCCTGGACCTGCTGGTGATGCTGTTTTTGATACAGGCCAGGATGCCATTGGCCTTCTTGGCCACCTGGGCACACTGCTGGATCATGTTCAGTTTCTTCTCAATGCAGACTCCCAGGTCACTTTCCGCCTGGCTGCTCTCCAGCCACTCTGTCCCCAGCTTGTAGCGCTGCATGGGGTTGTTGTGGCCAAAGTGCAGGACCCAGCACTTGGCCTTGTTGAACCTCATCCCGTTGGAATCGGCCCAGCTCTCTAGTCTGTCCAGGTCCCTCTGCAGAGCCCTCCTGCCTTCGAGTTGGTCCACACTTCCTCCCAGCTTGGTGTCATCTGCGAATTTGCTGATGATGGACTCAATCCCTTCATCTAAGTCGTCGATAAAGATATTAAACAGAACTGGACCCAACACTGATCCCTGGGGGACACCACTAGTGACCGGCCGCCAACTGGATGCAGCCCCATTCAGCACCACTCTCTGGGCCCGGCCCTCCAGCCAGTTCCTAGCCCAGCACAGGGTGCTCCTGTCCAAGCTGTGGGCTGACAGCTTTTTCAGGAGAATGCTATGGGGGACGGTGTCAAAGGCCTTGCTGAAGTCCAGGTAGACCACATCCACCGCCTTCCCCTCATCCACCAGACGGGTCACCTGATCATAAAAGGAGATCAGGTTGGTCAGGCAGGACCTGCCCTTCCTAAACCCGTGCTGGCTGGGTCTGATCCCTTGCCCATCCTGCAGGGGCTGTGTGATTGCACTGAGGATGATCTGCTCCATAACCCTGCCAGGCACTGAGGTCAGGCTGACGGGCCTGTATTTTCCCGGGTCCTCCTTCCGGCCCTTTTTGTGGATTGGCATGACATTCGCCAACTTCCAGTCATCTGGGATGTCCCCCGTGAGCCAGGACTGTTGGTAGATGATAGAGAGAGGCTTGGCGAGCTCATCTGCCAGCTCCCTCATCACTCTTGGGTGGATCCCATCCGGTCCCATAGACTTGTGGGGGTCCAAGCGTCTCAAGAGGTCACTGACTGTGTCCTTCAATATTACAGGGGGGCTGTTTAGATTTTTATCACCTTCTATAGGCTCCAGAAGCCTGCTGTCAACAGAATAACCTGTCATTCTGTTGAAAACTGAGGTAAAGAAGGTGTTAAATACCTCAGCCTTTTCCTCATCTTTGATAACTATATTCCCACCCATGTCCAGTACAGAATGAATGTTTTCCTTGCCTCTTCTTTTGCTATTGATGTATCTGTAGAAGCATTTCTTATTGTCCTTCACAGAGGTAGCAAGATTTAGTTCATGTTGTGCTTTTGTCTCTCTGATTTTCTTTCTACATGACCTGACTATATTCCTAAATTCCTCTTGAGAAGTTAGCCCTTTTTTCCATAATTGATAGGCCCTCTTCTTAATCCTAATTTCTTTCAGAGTCTCCCAGTTCAGCCAGACTGGTTGCCTTCCCCGCCGGCTCGCCTTCCGGGACTCTGGGACAGCCTGTTCCTGTGCTTTCAGAATATGCTCTTTGAAGTACGTCCATCCCTCCTGGACCCCTCTGTTTTCAAGGGCTGTTTCCCAGGGTATACTCTGAACTAGTCTTTTGAATAGTCCAAAATCTGCTCTCCGGAAGTCCAACACAGAGGTTTTACTGACAACCCTCCTTGTATCCCTGAGTATAGAAAACTCTATTATTTCATGGTCACTAAGTCCCAGTCGTCCATCAACCACCACATCTCCCACCAGCCCCTCTCTGTTTGTGAAAAGAAGGTCAAGTGGGGCTCCGTCCCTGGTGGGCTCATTTACTAGTTGGAGCAGGAAATTGTCTTCAATACACTCTAGGAATCTCCTAGACTGCCTCCTCTCTGCGGTGTGGAGTTCCCAGCAGATGTCTGGCAAGTGAAGTCACCTACGAGAATAAGGGATGATGATTTTGAAACATCCTCCAGTTGCTTGTAGAATATTTCGTCGACCTCATCATCCTGATTGGGCGGTCTGTAACAGACTCCCATCACGATTTCGGCCTTGATGACCTTCCCACTGATTCTAACCCACAGGCACTCCACCTTATTATTGCTGACTTCAATTTCTACAGTGTCAAGAGACTCTCCAACATACAGAGCTATCCCTCCACCTCTCCTACCCTGCCTGTCCCTTCTGAAGAGCCTGTAGCCACCTATGGCAGCACTCCAGTCATGGGAGTCATCCCACCACGTTTCCGTGATAGCGACTACATCATAGCTTTCCTGCCGCACGATGGCTTCCAGCTCCTCCTGTTTGTTGCCCATGCTGCGTGCATTGGTAAACATGCACTTCAGCTGGGCTGCTGATTTGTCATTTATCTCGGGTATAAGGGGAAGTTTTATTGCAAGGGTCCAATTATCCTCTATAACAAGGGGATGAAGTCATCAAGAGCAAGAAAGGTAAAAAGTTCAACCCTGAGGAAGACTTCATTACTTCATCTGAAGACCCCCAAAGACCCCCGAACACATCCCCAAAAAGACAACTCCGCCCAGACTCCACCTGTTATGAATATGTATGTAAGGATGATGTAACCTACCCTTTTACTGTATAAATATCCTAACCCTTTCCCTTAACCCTTGGAACTCTTTGTCCAGCGCTAGCTGGGGGTTCCCCGGATCCGAAAATAAATACCTTTGCTGTTTAAAGACTCAAACTCTGTCTCTAAACAGTTTTGCTTGGCCTTTTTCGGCTTCAAAGGAGACTCCACAACCTCCCTGGGCAGCCTGTTCCAGTGCTTTGTCACCCTCACTGTGAAAAAGCTTCTTATGTTTACATGGAACCTCCTTTGCTCCAGTTTGCATTCATTAGCCCTTGTCCTAACACTGGTCATCACCAAAAAGAGCCTGGCTCCATCCTCCTGACATTCTCCCTTTACATATTTGTAAACATTAATGATGTCACCGCTCAGACTCCTCCAAGCTAACAAGACCCAGCTCCCTCAGCCTTTCTTCCTAAGGGAGATAAAGACATCTTTGTGGCTCTGCACTGGATTCTCTCAACCAGTTCCCTGTCCTTCTTGAGCTGAGGGGCCCAGAACTTGACACAATATTCCAGATACAGCCTCACCAGAATGGAGTAGAGGGGGAGCAGAACCTCACTCAGCCTACTAACCACCTGCTTCTAATCCACCCCAGGATGTCATTGGCCTTCTTAGCTGCAAAGGCACATCGCTGGCTCATGGTCATCCTTCTGTCCAAAAGAACTCCCAGGTCCCTTTCCTGTATGCTTCTCTCTGACAGGTAGTCTGATCAAAACTTCCATCTGAACATGGAAGGAGAGGAAGAGAAATAAAAATGGCAATGACTACAATGAATCTATAGTGACATAGAAGAAAATTGTAGTTTGGGCCAGCAAGATGTTCTGCCTGATGGAAATCACTGCACTGCAACTACTGCTGTGCATACTGCTAGTAAAGATATATCCAAGTCCTCTATAATGCCAGCAATGGCACCACTACTGATGTTGTCATGTAGCAACCTAAATCTTTAAACTCTTCACACATACTGCATCCTCTTTCAGTCTGTCTTCACTGTACCTGAAGCATTACTTCCAAAGCAGACATAGCTAGTGTGAAGGTAGTTCTCCAGAAGTCATCTTCACAGCAGTTAGGCAGGAAATATCTGTTAACTGACACAGCTAAACTAGAAAGTTGGTCTTGTGAGTTTTCTATCTCTAGCAGCACCAGGAAGTAAAAATTGCAGTTTGGTTTCTCTAATTTTGCAGATAACTGAGGAGAAATTTCTGAAATTTCTGTGTATTCAGCATAGTGCTTTAGCAGAGCATAGGGCAGAGGAACACACTATAGAGAAATCAGGTCAAGGAACACAGTCTGTGTACTAAAAGTAGAGTAAGAAATAAGAAATTTAGAATTATTCATTGATTTTCCTGCTGTCCCAGATATTACAGGAATAATTTAAAGATAACAGAGGATAAGCACCTCTGAAATAATTCTTTTCATCCGTGGATTAAATATGCAGATGCTGACAGAACTGTGGCAGTATGAGAGGGTGGTTATTAGTGTGCAATTCATGTGTAGCTAGGTACCCATGTACCATGCGTGACAGAGAGACAGAGAGGAAGAGACATAATTTTGTGTGTTGTGCTGATTTCAAACTGGAAGAACAGATATCCCTTCTCTTCTTGGCAGTAGGCTAACAAAAAGCTAAGCACACTATGCATGTAAGAAATCTACAGATAGACTGTTTGGTATTCTGCTCTGTTGCTTAAGTGTAAAGCGCAACATGAGAACAAAGTACAAGCCTGAACTGACACTCTTGCCCAAGGGATGTTAGGATGACCTTAAAAAAACCTACTGTAGACACCTGATTAGGTAACCAACTTCCACATGCATGAGAGTACGTTTCAGTAGGATTAGTTGTACTTTTCAAGAAAACACTGATAAATTAATACAAACATTTTCTGTGTTTGCTTCAAAAAACATTCCAGCTGTTAATGAGGTTGCCATATTTTTACTTCTGAAACAGCTGTGAAAGTCTAGGATGTTACATGCCTGGTTGGCTGTTCCTGACAGCAGCCTTCCTGCCTGTCATAACTAATCCTGGATAGACAGTTGTTCTTGGTCCACTGTCAGCAAGGCTTAAACCACTACTTAACACCTGACAGTAATGGAGAAGTAACAGAGAGATGGTGACAAAGTGAGTGTATGTCCACATCTTTAATTTCCACAGACCATGACACAGATAATCCATTACTCCCTAGATCTTACAGAGCTGTGGATAATGTGAATTAGAGCCATCATACCTGATTCATCTGTTGTGTCCATTTCATATGGCAATTATACTAATTTAGTATTTGAAAAGAAGGTCTGTATAGCCGGCATGGAAACACGGCTGGTGAAGTTCTTGCTAACTGTGGGATATGTTCATAGAATGTTTTAGTTCACAGTGTCAAGGATCCTACAGAGATTGGCCTGGAATTAAAAATGGTGCCTTAGGAAAAAAAAACCACAAAACTTCTCTAGTCATCAGTGTGCCTCAAAATTCATATCTGTACCCTACTTCACAAAATTAGGAAGCCAGAAATATTCCTGTTTTATGGATTACTAGATTAAATTTGCTCATCTTTCTTAGAAGATCTCTTAAACTCAAGTATATGCATCAGAATCAAATTGGGTAAAAATAGTAATCTTTGCTGAATATGAAAATGGACATTTTCATTGTCTGCTTTCTTCCGGCTGTGTTTGTGATCTGCAGTTATCTGACACAGTGCTATCTTCTTCCGATACAATTCCCACTCTGATCCATAGTTTTCTGTCTCATTCATATATCCCCATTTTCCAGCAGTCTCTTATCCCCCTCAAGCTGCTTACTTTCATCTTCTAGTACATTTTCCTGTTTCCTCTCTCTCTGCACCATATGTTTACCACCCTTAACTATTTCTTCCAGTGTCACCTCTCACAATTTTTACCACATTCACAGTTGCCCAGATTTTCTTGCTTTCTCTGTGGCATCCTCAGCATGTAGTCATGGCTTAGTATGCATATATTCAGGCCTCACCTTTACCACTACATACTTTCCAACTTTGTGCTTCATTACTGTTAGCTTCCTTCTTTTCCATGCTCTTCCTCCAGCAGGTTACTGGTTAACCTTCTCCTGTCTCCTTTCAGTTTTTCAATGAATTTTTTTGCTGAAGTGCTTTGAAAAAATTAGCTGAGAAAATAAATCATAGGAAGTTCACACAGACATTTGTTTCCTCTTCACACACTCCTCTTCATACTTTGGTTTACTTTCCTCATATGGTGGTTGATGCCAGCATGGATTGAAAACTGTAGCAATCAAAGTGTTTCTTAAGCTGAGCATCACTGACTTAACATGCACCTCAGATTCCTCTTCCCTCACACAACATTAATTTCTCACAAATATTTAAAAATCCCTTTACAGTGGAGAAGAAAATCAATTCTATTCTACAACTTTTAAAGCAGCAGCATATTGTTGATTCCTCAGTGAAACCTGTGGCTGGGAACTGGATAATGTTGTAGCCTATGCTGCTCCCTAGCATATGCCCTAAGATTGTCCACACAATTAGGCAAAGCGTGTGCTTCAGGCTCTTGAGTTACATACTCCATGTATTTTGTATCTTTATTGTAGAAGTAAACTGAAGTTATTACTTCATATAGAGCTGAATTCAGGTGCTAGAGGTATCCTGTACAAAAGCTGATTCAGGAATGCAGCTCTTAGAAATGATCACTCCTGAGTGACCACTTAGAGACACTTAGAGACTCCTGAGTGCTCAGTTCTTTTAACTTCTGATTAGGTTTCAGTGTTGGATTAAGCCAATTTTTAGATCATCTGGATCCTTAGCAGTACACTTTTTGGACAGAGCTGATTCCCAGAGTAGGCTAGAACTCTACTATTCTCTCTACTACTTCATTAGACTGACTGCTAGGTACTTAGTTCACAGCACTCAGTTGATCTAATCAAGGTTCAAAGATGTCTTTTCTTGAGCAGTCATGTAGGCTGAAGTAGCAGCACACAGGAGTACCACTGTGTCACTCTCCTGACATGTTCCCTGGCTGAACTTTTAGTTATTGTAATAACTTGTGATTCAGCTCCAACAAGTGCTGAGCAGGCTGTCCTTCATTATCTATGTGGTTCCTGAGAGTGTCTGCTCAATACACCTTCTGTATCTTTCATTTCTACACAACTGTGATTGTAGTTAATTGACTGGTTCCAGTCTATCCTACAGAACATGAGAGTCTGATCTGGGTCTGAAGTTGTGGGCCTACTTCAACCAACTTGTTGGTTTTCTTTCTGGAAAAATCCATGTAATTTATAATCACTGCTATCTGGTTTCATTGTTATTGCCAGCAATGGCTGGTGATACATTCCTTATATATTTCTGTTACTGCAACTTCTATTGCATTAGTTTTAGATGCCACAATATTACAAGTTTCAATGAGACCAAAGTTCTTTGCATTAAATTCCCTATATAGATACATACAGATTTGACAGATGGACCACTCATTGGATAAGGAATTGGATGGATGGTTGTGCCCAAATAATTGTGATCAGTGGCTCAGTGTCCAAATGGAGTTGTATGATGAGTGGTGTTCCTCAAGGGTCAGTACTCAGAGCAGTGCTGTTTAACATCTTTGTTAGGAACATGGACAGTGGAATTGGATACACCCTCAGCAAGCTTGCTGATGACACCAAGCTGAATGGTAAAGTCTACACACTGGTGCAAAATTCTGCACCTGCGGCGAGGCAATCCTATGCATGAATACAGGTTGGGAGGAGAAAGGATTGGGGACAGCCCTGAGGAGACAGACCTGGGGGTGATGGTTAAACAGAAGCTTAACATGAGCTGTGAGCCCAGAAAAGCAACCATATCCTGAGCTGCATCAAAAGAAGCATAACCAGCCAGTCAAGGGAGGTGATTCTGCCTTTCTAATCCACTCTCATAAGATCCCATCTGGAGTACTGTGTGCAGTTCTGGAGCTCCCAACAGAGTAAGGGCATGGAGCTGTTGGAGTGGGTCCAGAGGAAGGCCTAGAAGACGATCAAGAATCCAGACTGAGAATTGGGTTTGTTCATCTTGAAGAAAGGAAGCCTCGGGGGAGAGCTTATTGCAGCCTTTTTAATACTTAAAGGGGGCTTATAAAAAAGGTAGGGACAAACTTCCTATCAAGGCCTATAGTTATAGGAAAAGAGGCAATTGTTTTAACCTAAAAAAGGATAGATTTTTACTACATGTTTGCAAGAAATATTTTACTGTTGTGTAACGAGGCAACCAGGTGCCCCTAATTGCCGGGGAGTGAGCATGAGCTTGTGTCAAGCCCACCTGTGCCCAATTAGGGTGGGCCCCCACTGCGCATGAGCAGGACCAGGGGGCCAATAAAAGGTGAGTCCTGAGACACAGGCTCAGCTCAGTCCTGAGCATGTCTGTAGAGAGGTCAGTCGCTCTTGGAGCACTGTATTACCTTCATTGCACCACTAGCGCTCGTTGCCTGGGGCCTCGGCATTGCAGTACTGGGTATTAGCCAGCTGCGCCACCAGAGATATCAGTAGGTTTTAGGCATTCCAATACCTTCAAGAGTCTGGCCTTCAGGAAGCATAGGATCTGGGATTACTGCTTATGTCAGATTTCAAGATGATGTGGACACACTGAAAATATGAAATTGTCTCTTGATACAGTATTTCTCTGCTCTTCTAAAACATATCAAAGCTACTTTTGAGTAACAGATTTTCTCCCCACCTGGACTGTCCCTGTTAAACTGTAGCAAAACTTAATTCCTCTGGCTCCCCACCTTAGTTTACTCTTAAAATGTATCAGTCAGCAGATCCCTGGCTCCACTAGCCAAAATCTCGTCAGGACTAAAATGATAAAATGCTAATGCTGTCCAGACATCTAATGCAAATTGACAGCAAATACAATAGAATTCTGGGAAAGACCTGAATATTAAAAGGAAGGTCCCAAGTCACCGATTGCAACCCTCTAACAATAATTAACGGAAGGAAAGAAGTTTTTTACTATAAAAAATTCAGAGGGAAAAGAAGAACATGTGGCAGCTCAGCCGCAGCCAAAATAGCAGCAAAGACAGAGCCGCAAGCCAAGAGGCGGAGCAGTGAGAGGCAGAGAGCCTGAGAGGAACAGCAGCCAGGTGACAGAGGGTGAAAATTAAATGCCCCCTTTCTTCTCTTAATAGTCCTTTCCCAGAGTGACTCATTTGTTTTAAAAATCTTTCCTCTTGAAACTTTTTCTCCCATTAGAAACCTCTCTTTTCAGCGTGGTATCACTTTTTCTCCTGAAATAAACTGTGTAATTTGCTTAAATCATAAAAACGGTTACCTTTTGCAGTTTGTGCAATGTATAGAACAGTGGCTTATATTTCCTCACAAACAAAATATAAAATAATAGTTACAGACTGTAACACAAGCTATTTGTTCAATCAGATGTATTTATGTATAGTATAAAACTGTTCATATAAATATGGTTTGGTTTGTCTTATATCTGGTCAGCTCCCCTGCCTCACAGGGAAAAGCAGAAAAGCACGGGGCAGTTACATGCATATTATGAGCATACAGACTCCAGTCAGCATGTGGTAATTTCAGAAAGCATGCCCTTTATATTTGAATTTAGTCTCTTAACCTTAAATTCCTGATATTTTTTTCTGCTCCTTTGTTTAGTCACTCCACTCATGGTGTTATTTAGGGCTAGTTTTGTTGAATACTGTTACATACAGGCATTACACATTCAACAAATGGAATCTCAGATATAGGGAATCAATACCAGCAAGATACTGCATATTTTCAACCCCATCAGATGAGCTGTCTGTAATCCCCCAGCAAATACAGCTGAACACGCGATTGAACCTGACAACAGCTTTAGGACACACAAAAGATCACTTTGCTCCCACACCTCTTCCATCAGCAGGGGCATCTTCCCCTGCACCAGGTTACTCAAAAGCTCATACAACCTGGCCTTGAATACTTCCAGGGAGGAAGGAACATCCACAGCTCCTCTGGATAACCTGTTCCAGTGTCTCACTACCCTCACAAGAAAGAATTTCTTCCTAATATTTCACTTAAATCTCCCTTCCTTCACCCCCATCCTATTACTTCACGCCCTTGTAAAAAGTCCCTCCCCAGCCTTCTTATAGACTCCTGCAAGAGATGGAAGGCCACTATGAATCTCCTCAAAGTCTTCTCCAGTATGAACAACTCCAGCTGTCTCAGCTGGTCTTCAGAGGAGATGTGCTCCAGCCCCCTGATCATCTTTCTGGCCTACTCTGGACTTGGTCCAACAGCTCCATGTCCTTCTGTTGGGGACTCCAGAACATCCATCTGCCCTCCCTTGTGCACTTTCTGGGGCAAGACAGGACTGTCTCTGTCACCCTGCCTTGCACCAGGGCTTAGTTGATCAGCTTTTACACAATTTTGCTGCAAGTCACAGCACAGAATGACTGAAAAAATGCTCATGTTAATCTGTGGAAAAAAATTATGACACCTGAAAGGCAGCAATTTGGAGAAGGAGAAGGACCCCTATTCATTATATTGTAGGATACCACATCATTAATGTTCATTGGACCTGCTTGCCATGGTGTTTTGCTGTTCTTTGGGAGATGTAGTGGGTCTGCAAGGGTTTTATTGTACAAAATATTTAAGGAGTGCAGAGCAGATGTCTTCCTTCCATCTTCCCTTTTCCCTCTTAATAGCAAGAAGTTTATTTTCACCTGGAGCAGGAACTGTCCCTGTGAAACTAACCTTCTGAATTTCTGAATAAAAATGGACATTAGTAATGAAATTAAAATAATTAAATAGTTAATATTTCCCTTTATGCCTTTGGCTAGTAAATAACCTTCACCAGAACTTTAGGGGAAGACAGTTCAGGCCCATCTCTTTCTGAATGTGTTGTAATGATCCTTTCTCTCTCTTGTAGTCTCTGCAGGCATGCTCATATAGACAGTGTTTCTATTATGTGTGGAAGCAAAATGCCTCCTTCCAATGATTTCCTGATTGAAAGACTAAATATACTTCTGGTTTGTGACAAATATACTGAGCAGAGGTGGTGGTAGAGCTGTGCTCACTCACACCATCCTTGGAACCAGCTCAGACCATCTCTCAGTCCTGATCCTGCACAAATTCCAGTACACTGAGGAACAATCAGAGTTCTGCAGGCAGGTCAAGGGAGGTGATCCTTCCCATCTCTTCAGCACTGGTGAGGCCACATCTGGAGTTCGGTGTCCAACTTCCTACAACAAGAAAGACATGCGTGTATTGGAGCAAATCCTGTTAGTAGGCACAAGAATGATTAAGGGACTGGCTCATTTTTTATAGCAAGAGAAGCTGAGAGAGATGGGATTGTTCAGCCTGGAGAAGCGATGGTTGAAGGGAAACTTCAAGTGGTGTACCACTGGTATGTGCTGGGAGGGAACGACATATAGTGAATCAGGCTCTTTTCAATGGTGCCCACTGACTGTACAAGAGACAGTGGATACAAATTAAAAACTATGAAAATTAACAAAAGACTTCTTAGGTGGTCAGACATGAGGGTTGTCAAACACTGGAATGGGTTTCTTAGGGAGATTGTGGATTCTCTGTCTGTGAAGATACCCAGAATTTGACTGGCATAATCCTGGGCTTCTAACTTTGGGTGACATAGCTTGACCAGAGGGGGTCAACCAGATGATCGCAGGAGGTCTCTGCCAATGCAAATGATTCTGTGACAGACAAAATTCTACCATAATGTTACTTTAATCTTGAAAACATTTTTTTACATGTCTTTTTTATATTTCCCTTCAAAACTATTTCCTGGATGATTCCATCTGATTCAGTCTTATTAAAACCAAGTGGGGGACAATGTCAGCTTCAGCAGAGGCAGGGTCCATGTGAGTGTGTGTCTACAAGCTCAGTGCCTGTTACTGAATAGATTTCAAGTGCAGCATCAGTCTCATTGGACAGGTGAGAGACTATCTGTACCAAGAAGGCATCTAGTGTCAAAACTGCCATTCCATGAACAATTTGTGCACCATACTTCAACTACTAGATTCTGGGAAGGATTAGTTAAGGAGGTGAAAAGCAACATTCAACAGGAAACAGACTTCTCATTGTGCCTGTTCATTGTATATTCTCTGTGCTTCCTTTTCTGCTCAGTAGTGCAGACTAGTTTGGGACACTCTAAGCTGTCAAGAGCAGCAAATGGTTATGCAGAGTGTTCTTTGTTTGGCAGTACAGACAGCTTCTTTTGTCAACTGGCTTGAACCCATTGTCTGTGCCCCCCCCAGTCCATGCCCTCTCTCCTGTCCTCACCACCCTCATCCCCAGAGCCGCTCACCCTTTGCAGATCCCCTTACAGTCTGTGGGTTCATGAAGTACAAATTAGCATAATCAGATTAGATGCATGCTGTTGTTTGGCATGAAGCTGAAAAGAAAGCATGGTTATAAAGACAAGCCCTGAGGATGGAAGAAAGGGGTGGTATTTGTGTTGTGCTGTGGTGCTTAAAATTTGCACCTGCATAGCAAGCAGGTCCTCTTCTCAGTAAGGACCCTTAGATGGTATTAAAACATAGGAATTATTTGGGGGGAGGGTAAGGAGACAGAGAAAAGATGACAGAAGAGCTGAGATAGAGGGGAAAGGAGAAGAAAGAAGAAATTCTATTAGCTGAATTATCTGGACTGCAAATGTATAGTTTGCTAACAGTGGAAAACATTGTTTAATTCCTATTCATCATGGCTAGATCAGTTTGGTAATCTGGCCTATCAAGATAAGAGTTTTATAGTCTCTGCAGGAAACTGATAAGAAACATGGTAGGAAAAAAAAGCAAACTGTCCAGGGACAGTGGGGGTGGTTTTTGTTTTTTCCTAGGCATTTTCTCTGGTTGGCTCAAGTCACTAGGAGTAGTAAACAACCTGCTTGACTGCCTTAGTGCCACCTTAATTTTTTCCTTTCTCTCCTTGCTGGGACCGGAACCCTCCCAGAGGACTCAAGACATAGCCACAGGTTCTAAAAGCAGCTAGAGGCTGCATATATGCATGTGTATTTGGGAACATGAAATGAAAGGACTTAAAGGTGCTTGTTTTTAGAAAAATCTGAAGATACATTGCAAGGCTACTTCTACACTGCCAGCTCTGCCAACTGATTGCCTGACCAGTCACACTCATTCTTCTGGGTTCACTTAAAAGCATGCATGGACAGAGATTACAAGACAAGCAACCAAAAAAGCAGTCATGACAACCTGAAAATGTTTTAAATTGAACTCTCAAGATCAAGAGTCTTACTGACAGCCTTAGCCCTAGTCTTTTTCAGTACTTCATAGATTCAAGAAAAAAACAAACATAAATGTCAGAATAAGTCAGCTTTGAGGCAGTGTTTATATGCCCCTGACTGACTCAAACCTGACATTTTCAAGAAAAAAATACTGCTTTTGGTTTGATTAACTTAGCAACACAGGGCAGAGAACTTCTGGAAGTATTTACCTGAAGAAGTAGTTAAAATAGCAAATAAACTTTTTTCACTATATTTTTAACAGCATTTTCATTTCTTTGAAGTATGCAATTCATTTACAACTATATTGATAAGATATATTTAGATAATAAAACCCATATAATCAATATTTGTCTGTGTTGGTTCAGGAGCCTATACTCCCTAAAATTGTCTGAAATTAATAGGAGCCATTATATCAGGTCTTTCAGAATTAATTACCATTTTGACTTACTTGTCAGAAGTAGGAGAAACAAGGTGGTGATGTTCTGTTTTCTGTAGGTCACAGAATCACAGAATCATTGGAGCTGAAAGGGACCTCCATAGATCATCTAGTCCAGCTCCCCTGATACAGCAGGATCACCTGGAGCACAGTACACAGGACTGCATACAGGTGGGTTCTGAATATTTCCAGAGAAGGGGACTCCACAACCTCCCTGGGGAGCCTGCACCGGTGCCTTGTCACCCCCAGAGTTAGGAAGCTTTTCCTCATGTTCAGATGGAACTTCCTGTGTTCCAGTTTGTGCCTATTGCCCCTTGTAATCTCCCTGTCCTTTGCATCACTGAAAAGAGTCTGGCCCTATCCTCTTTATACCCACACTTTATTTTTATACATTGGTAAGATCTCCTCTTGGTCGTCTCTCCAGGCTAAAGCGTCCCAACCTTCTCAAGTTTTCCTCATAAAAGAGATGCTTCTGTAATAAATGGTTGTAATATATGTTAATGAATTTGTATTCCTAACCAGTGAAATTCAGAGTTAAACTGAGAAAGAAGTGAATATGGGGCTAGACAAAGCAGTTGAGACATGTAATTTTCCACTGTTTCAGTGTGAACAAAACAAGGCCCTAACGAGACTATCTTCTGTCTCAAAGATAATTAGGAATGTAAGTCTTGTTCTTAAAACAAGGCACTGCCAAGGCCAACTAGGCACCCAAAGAATGTGAATATCTGCAAAAGGAGAACATTATGATGCTACAGCCAACAATAAGGGGAAAATTATGGCTAGGGTCTGATATTGCCCTGTAACAATATAATGAAGTCAGCAAAATCAAGAAAGGTAAAAAAGTTCAAGTTTGAGGAAGACTTCTTACTTCATCCAAAGACCCCCTGACAGCCCCCAGATATCTCCCCAAAAGAGGACTCTGCCTAGACTCTGCTCAGACTCCACCTATCATGAATATTATAATGACATGATGTAATCCCTATGAGTATGTGTGTAAACCCACCTTCTTTTGAATATGCATAGAATTGTAATCAATAAAAGGGTATCCTAGAGTTTTAGATTTGTGTGTGAGTGGAGCAGAGATTCCCATGCACCCAACACTGTTTTGCTAATTGCAATTTCAATTTTATTAAATAAATTATACCATTAACAGAATATTGAGTCTTGGTCATTTTTAACAATCTGAGGGCTTGTCTGGGATCCCTCTCAGTGTTTGCACTGAGGTCAAGATTGGAGGGCACACAACCAAGCTTCAGTGGCTCCTTTTTGGGCCCCCAGCTTCACTGACAGGATCCTGAATCCGAAATTTGCAATAAGCAAAAATTTAATTTTTTTGTGGACTGCAGTAGTGTGTTTTGCCCGTAATTCTGCACACAAAGATCTGAACAAAGACGATGGAGACATAAGTATTAAAAGTGTATTCAGTTCGGTTGGGTGGGATTCAGTTGCTTGTGTGTGTAAGAGTGTGACTGAGATGGAACCTGGTTCTGAAGAGACTGTAGACGTCTACCAACCATGGTTCCAATCTCCCACGAGGGACTTGGCCGGTGAAGAACTGAAGCTGGCAAACAGGAA